>NC_140169.1:169785442-170150711 GCF_963971535.1 Notolepis coatsorum | reverse complement strand
AATACCCAACTATGTAGTGGCCGCTTGTCGCTAGGCTAGGCCTCCTGCTGGGTCCATTCACTGGAATAACAAAGGAATGACTGGGCCTTTGCTCCAGGTGTGAAATGGTTCTAGTGACAATGATCACATTGAATTCTGGGAGTGTAGTTCTCTCATCAGATAGCTGAATGAACTTGGATCCTGTTCAAGTCCATCCTGAAAAGTAGTTAGGATTTTACCAGAATGTTTGATAGGACATTGATTGAAAACTATTGTCTAAAATTTGACAATTGATGGCTTATTTTGAAGGTATGAATCTGTAATTTTACATTATGTAACAAAAAAAGGGAAAATTCTGAGAAGGTAGTTACTTTAGACCTTGAAGGGTTTTAATGGAAGAACAAAACAGAAGGAAAAGATAACTTCACAAAGGCAACATGAATATACATAGATCCAAAAGGACAAAGATCAACACTTAAATCCAAAGAGAAGAGGGTCTATACCAGAGAAAACAAAGTAGCAAGGAGCCAATGGCCGACATCAGCTAAATAGGCTAACTGCAAATAGAGTAGCCAGGTACTGACACCAGGCCACACACAGCTTTGGCCAACGCTACCCAAGCTACACAAACGACCAAGACAATTCACACACAGCACATGTCGTATCTCCAAATGTTGTGAAGTAACATATGTTTTGCCTGGAAAAAAACATTGTTATTAACAAAACATTCGGGAGGGGAAGGAAGGAAGAGTGGGGTAATGTCCAATGGACATCTTACCTGCACCAAGGAACGCAGGGCGAAAGGCCGCAACACAGGTCTCCACGTTGACGAAAGGCCTCTTGCTGGCGGGACAAAAATAAGCTATGGCCGGAGCCTTGTCATGGTGCAGGCCCGACTACATCTTCTGTCAAAGATGATGTCGTAGTCAGAGTGCCAGGGCCCCCTGCTATTCTCACGGCTAATGTCAATGGTCGTAGCACAAGCTAACAGCTAACTCTAGGCTAACTGATAGCATCAAACTAACGTTCCCAGCCGAGCGCAGCCGGCAGCTAACGTCGTAGCTAAACAGCTAACTGACTAACAGTTAGCTCAACCCGGCTATCGCTAACCATTAGCTAACGCAGAAGCAAGCTATGCGGCTACCACTGAAAAACTGTACAACGTGAGAAAAGCAATACAGGCCAACACTTCAGACAGCCGCTGTGTTTTCCTCTTCTCATACGAAGAGAGAAGGGAAAAAGAAGGCAATACACGTCCCACTACAGAGTGGTGTTTACCATAGCGGTGCCGGCAACAAGTCCCTCGCGGACTATAGCCGACTTGAGCATGGAGATATTCTCATAATGAAACACCAAGCTCACCTCCCTCGCACCAGGTACTGACACCAGGCCACACACCGTTAGCTACTAGTACTACAACAGCTAGTCGGCCCGTTTGGCTCCCGAGAGAGAGAGAGAGAGAGAGAGAGAGAGAGAGAGAGAGAGAGAGAGAGAGAGAGAGAGAGAGAGAGAGAGAGAGAGAGAGAGAGAGAGAGATATCCACGGCGGGAATAGAATAGAGTGCATTAAAAACTCACCAAACGTCCAAGAGGATGGAGACAACCGCGTGGAGTTGACGAAGTTCATCTGCCGAACGACCATCCTCTTCATCTTGGCATAACAATGCTGCACGCGCTGTCTCTAGGTTAGCTAACGCTAGTTAGCCTTTAGCTAAGCTAGCTACTAGCCGACATCATCATGGCTATATCCCGACTGAACCACACGTTAGCACTCAATATTATAACGTAGCTAAAGCTAACTAGCTGTCCCTGTCTTTAGCCGGGATGGCTAGCCTGACTGAACTGTCTAACATGCAACAACTTTCATCTTCAGTCCATCTGCCGAACGATGTCCTCTTCATATTGGCTGGCATAACCTCCAATGCTGCACACGCGAAATAGTCAGACGCTAGTGATGGGTCGGTCATGAGCGACTCGTTCATAAGAGCCGATTCATTGCCGTGAGCGTGAGTCGAATCGCTCACGTCTGGCAATGAGTCGGTTCACGCCCCCCCCCCCCCCCCCCCCGACACGCACACAGACACACACAATGAACTCAACAGACGCTACCTTACCTGTAACCCCTCCCCTCATTGAAACCAATTCTGCTGCCTGCAGAGCCTCAGAGCTGCCTGCAGAGCCTCAGAGCCAGGAACAAGTCAGACACATTCTACAAACGTGTCTAATGTGAAATATATAAGCATATAAGCAAAACTAGATTTTAGGTCTGTGATGAAAAAGGGCCTCGCGGGAAGGGGGGCCTTGCAAAAAAATTTAAATAAAATAAAAAATAAATAAATAAAAGATATTTTCTTTTTATTTTTTTTTATTTTTTTTTGTGCGAGGTCCCCCTTCCCGCGAGGCCCTGTGTGACCGCACTGCTCGCACACCGCCTGAGGCGGCCCTGCATAGTCGTATAGACAGATTAGCAAAGTCGATTGTAATATAGGCAAGGTAGATTACTTAGTAGCAGAGTGCACGATAAAAAATGCATAAAAAGCGACACATGTGTTGAGGTACAGTACATGTGGCAGAAGCTGAATAATAAAGAGAACCAATTACAATAAGGTTTCGGGGCTTGCATCCTAAATACCTGTTTCTAGTGTAAGAGAGAAAGCACTATGTAGTGGCCGACTGTGATTCCTCTGTGTGCTGACAGTCCTCCACGATGCACCTGCTATTGTGCCTTTTCACGCTGAATGAATTGAATGTCCAAAGTTGCCGCCGGTTCGGTTTACAGGGTTTATTGTTGTCCAAGGGTAAATGATAGTGAATTAAGGGTTAAACAGAACAGTCGTCAATTGCTCCGTGTGGTCAGTTCCAACAGTGAAACAGTAGCGTTTGAAGGTAAAACCTTGGCAGGTGCACAAGATTCCATTGATCACCTTGGCTATTTATAGTTATTGGGTGGTGAGCCCACTAGTGTCCAAACATAAATGGTTCAGTGCATGGTTCTAATATATATATATATATATATATATATATATATATATATATATATATATATATATATATATATATATATATATATATAAGAATAATATAATAATATATAAATCCACCAAGTCGGTTTCTGCCTCTACACACTAAACTGACAGCCTTTCTGCCTCCTTTCACAGCGCTCACAGCACAGCCTTATCGGCAACAGGTGAGAGAACAGGAGCTGCTGATGAGATGGGCACTATTTGCATGTTGATACGCGGCAGGTTAGTGGAGCGTGAGGCAGATAACAGAGATAACTGTAAACATTGTGCCAAATCACATGCTAATTGTGAGGCGGCGTGGCTCAGGGGTAGAGCGGGGTCGTCCAATGATCGAAGGGTTGGTGGTTCGAATCCCGCTCAAGCCCATGTCCATCCCACTGCCGTTGTGTCCTTGGGCAAGACACTTAACCTACTTGCCTCGTATGAATGTGAATGAATGTTGGTGGTGGTCGGAGGGGCCGTAGGCGATGATTATTCGCCATGCTTCCATGAGTCTGCCTCAGGGCAGCTCTGGCTGCAATTGTAGCTTACCACCACCGGTATGACTGTGTATGAACAAATAATGGACTCTGTAAGCGCTCTGGGGTCACTGGGGTGTCATGAAGAGCGCTATATAAATCCAATCCATTATTATTATTATTATTATTAATACTAATAAGTTGTCATGAACAACCGGAAAAGATTGATATTGAAATTAGCCTCAGGACATCATTGTTTCTGTGCTCGGCATTGTACTCACCGTATTTGATGAAAAAGGGCAGGATTTGCATAAGCCCTACTGTATAAAACGCATTTACATGTAATATCTCAAGCGGAAATTCCAAAACCCCACAAAGTCCAACTCCAAAAGGTGTAACTTGATGACATCAAGTGCGGCTGCAAATCATGTTATGTTTATCAAAATATAACTGAGTGACTGAAACACTAGCTGTTTATGACGTTCAATTAGTGCTGATTTCAATAGTGAAATCCATTTACTGCTCAGTAGCTGAGAAAATAGTGAGAAAACATAGAGGCAAATATTTTTTTTATATATCTACAGCAACTTGAAGTAGTCTCTCTGGCAGCAATTGAAGGTGTTATTGGCGCCCTCTAGCATTAAAAAGGTGTACCCGTCTGTCGTCGTCGAGGGTAACTAAGCCCCCTGATCGCCTCACATTGTGAGCGGGACATTCTTCTGACAGACTCAGTTGGGCTATGGGGGTTATTGCACTATTGTATTTGTTATATTATGATGGGTCGTTCAGGGGCAATTTATCACTTTATTAGGTAACAGGTTTGGGGGTGGGGACAGCAATACAATTAAGTGGGGAGGAGTGTGATGTATTTGGCTGTGGGTGTTTTTCCTAGGTCACTATTCCCACTCCTGCCCTCTAGGGGGCGAGCACTTATTACGGTGATGGTTCATTCTGCATTTGTCAATGTTGTGATGGACAATAAAGTTAGCTGCAGCCATGGTCTGCAGTACCTGCAAATATAGTGTTACCGTGTTATTAGTATGCTACCGTTGTCCGGGATAACATATACTGTAATACTATAAAATCTCCACAGAAGTTAATTAATTAAGGAAATGAATTCCCCAACAATAGTTCCCATTGCCTGATGTGAAACATATTCCCACATGCTTATCCTTGTGCCTCTAACGTTCTGTGCCAGGCCATTCACCCCTATAGGGAGGTGTAGTCTGACGTCACTTTAGTTTCCCGCACAGTCCACCCGTATAGGGATTTATCATTGGGAAAATGTATTATCGGCTATTGTAATAATTCTGCCTCATGAACATTGGCAAGCTTTCCATTTTTGCACAAAATTAGTTCCCTTCTTTCACTAACATTATTGTTTAAGCATTTTTGGTTGAAATACAATTATACGTAAGCATTTTACGATTAATTGCAAATAGTTTCATGTTGAGCTGCCTATAGGTAGCTGAACTATTAGCTAAGGTACACCATGCAAATGTTCATGCTTTATAACCTTCTCTTGCATTCGGTCACTCATACGCCCCTTCCCATACTATTTTCGGTCTAAATTGGCCGGTGTGTTTTGCACAGTGATATCTCTGGAACCCCTTCTCCAATTTTGATGGTTGACATTTCATTTGAACAGTAAAAGCAAGTAGAATCAAGGGGTGGCAGAAATAATGACAATAGGAGTTATAATTTTGCAGTAAGTTCAAAGATAGTGTTGACTGTACATTACTGTATATTATAAAAATGCTTGCCATGTAAGAGAGTAAGGAAATGCCCCTCCTATCAAAATGGAATGTGCATTGTGTTTTATAGATGATTGATGAGGTCAACGCCCCCTTTTTTCTATGAGGTCATGTCAGAGGTCATGACCCCTAGCAGGTGTCGACCGCCTAACAGGTATTGACCCCCCCCCCTCTAAAGGGGTGATGTACGCGGGAAAGCGTAATGTACACTCACCCTTCTACGGGGGGTGCTCACGGGAAAGCATCTTACCCCAGAGTCTCATCTATGACTAGTGTATGTGTGCGTGTGTGTGTGTGTGTGTATGTGTGTGTGTGTGTGTGTGTGTGTGTGTGTGTGTGTGTGTGTGTGTGTGTGTGTGTGTGTGTGTGTGTGTGTGTGTGTGTGTGTGTGTGTGTGTGTGTGTGTGTGTGTGTGTGTGTGTGTGTGTGTGTGTGTGTGTATGTATACTCCTTAAATATTCAGTGCTGTTTGGCCCCTATATTTTGTGATTACCTGTGTATGTAATATATTTGTGGAACTAAAATAAAAGTTTTTAAAAAATGTGTATGTGTATGTGTGTGAGTGGGTGTGTGTGTGTGTGTGTGTGTGTGTGTGTGTGTGTGTGTGTATAGGTGTGGAGGTTTCTACAGTACCTCCTCGTCCCCGGGAACCAGCACCACCCCCATCACCCCTATTACCCGACACCCCTGAGGTCTGAGAAAAATCAATAATCTATTGTATACTATGTGTGTGTGTGTGTGTGTGTGTGCGTGTGTGCGTGTGTGTGTGTGTGTGTGTGTGTGTGTGTGTGTGTGTGTGTGTGTGTGTGTGTGTGTCTATGGTGTAGTAGTACATGAGGGGGTAGGACCTAAAACAACTATTATTTACCCCATCACCGCAAGAGTACCCTAGACTCAGATCAACACCTAGAGAGCTTCTTAACATACAGGATGACTTCACACAGCTTTTATGGTATAATGCATGTACCATCAGATATTTTGTTTATGTAGTTAGTATAAAAGCGTTTTTCAAGACAGACTTTAAGTAACGATTTTTATTTACTTACAGGTAGACAGCAACACATAGTTCTGCATCCGACTCAGGATCTTCATGCATCTCTGCTAATGCCTGGTAAGTAATCTCTGCTATCTAACCGTTACTTGAATGTATAGACTTTACCATCGTTCTGTTAAACTTATGTACGAGTTATAGAAGGATATCGTTAGATTACGATAACTTTTTTGTTTTATATAAGGTTATATAAGGTTATATTATAACGTTTTGTTTTATATTACCACCGCAAAACAAAAACAGCCAACTAATAGACCGCGATGTGTTTTTGTTAGTTTAAAAAAGAAACAGAGAGAAGAAGAAGTATTTCCGGTTCCGGTCATAGTCCATCTCCTCTCTGCTATTAACTCCCACTGTCCTCTAAAGGGAACATGTATAGCTCTTTAGGTTAACGTTAGATATCAGAGGAATATGATATTATAAAGGTTAATACGTCCTTTTTTAAAACAGGGAGGGGAGACATCACACATATATAGTGTTAAGAACATTTTGTTACATTAAATATATTGTGTTGACTAAATGGTTAACACTGCATAGAGATATCCACCCCCGTATTCACTTCATGTTTTAATACACCGTCTATTTAAATGTAGCATTTCGGGGGGCCGACGATTCACAAAGATATTCGACGCCTAGCGATACAGTGGATCTAACAGAATCATCCTTACCAGCCTCACCCGAACCAACCCCAGAACTTACAGGTGACTAACTATATCTACATGATTTCTATATGAATTGAAAATGGGGTACCCTGATGGAAACAAAAGACAAACGTCTTTTTTCTCAGGTCTGCATCCCCTTAACAATTGTGTGTATTGGGACTTCCGGTTTTAGCACAACATGTAGTGCACGCATTTTGCAATTGCTCCGCTCCCACCAACGCTAATTTCGTTTAAAAACATTATTTGGACAGTAAAGAAAGAGAATAGACCACATCGTATGTATTGTTAAGACCCTCTACTAACCATATCAAAAGACAAAATGGTTAAAGGTAGAAAGGCGGCAGAGAAAATAACTACGGCAACTTCAACGGCGCAGGACGTAACAAAACGAGGAAGACACGTCCTAACCGTCGCTGGTTCTGAGCCGACGGCGACAAGCTCCGAGGAGGAGAAGGAAGAGGACAATTTACCGGGATCATCGATTACGGTCCCCGAAAGAGAGTTAATAGAGACCAAAATAACAGAAGGTACAGAATCAAGCTCCGTGAAAGCGAGAGCAGCCAGATTTATGGATTCCAACGTCACTGCATCTATCTACCATATGCCGCCAACTGAAGAAAGCAGAAATCCACCCGATTTCAACACACTGACTAACCTGATGGTAGAACAGTCTAACCTGATGAAAGAACAGATGGTAGAACAGTCTAACCTGCAGATTACACACATCAAGGCGCTCGAGGCAAACGTCGATGCTAAATTCGATCGCATCGAGGCTAAATTCGATCGCATCGATGAGAAATTAGAAGAAGTCAAGAAAGCGATCGATGCACAGTCAAAGCGAATCACGACAGTGGAGATTTCGGTGACAGAAAACACAAAAGCAGTCAAGGCGAACGAAGGTGGCATGACAGAGATGGGAGAAGAGATGGAAAGAGTGAAAGAGGAATATCGGAGGGAAATACAAGGGCTTAAAAACGAAGCGATGGAGAGGCAACTAGAAACCCAACGTTACCACAGGCGGAATAACATCCGCATTGTGGGGCTTGATGAAGCAGTGAACTGCGAAGACACCAACTTTCCAAAAGAGTTATCAACGATTTTGGATAACACCGATCCAAACAAAGTGCCAGAAGTGGAACAAGTTTACAGAATCGGTTCCCAGGGGCAAAGTATCAACGGGCCGAGAGTCATCATTGTCACTCTGCGGAAAACTACAAGGGATGACATCATCAAATATGCTCGCAACCAACGTGGGAAGCTGAAGTATGGTGATAAACCAATATTTATCTACGAAGATTTGAGCAAAGAGGCCATCATCCGACGTCTACCATACAAAGATGTGATGCAAAAGCTGTACAAAGCCGGCTACAAGCCAAGGCTAGCATATCCGGCGCTGTTATCATTCTTGGGCAATAACGGCCGCAGGTCAGGTCCATATACACCTTTTGAAGCTGAGGATTTCCTGAATCAAAATGTAGCAAATAACCCGAAGCATGACGAAAATGCCGGAAACAGTTAAGCCTCTCTCTCAATATATACCAGTGTTGGAATGACTTTATTGTGTTCATCAATGAGGTCATTCCACCAGTGTTGGAATGACATTGTTGTGTTCATCAAAGTAGCAAATGATATGCAAGTCGTCTATAACAAAGTGTACTGTGTATAATACGATTCATAATACATTATAATTTCAGTCTCTGGTCTCTGAGGGGACAAATAAATATCATTGCAAAAAGATCTATCTGGAATATTCTGGGTTTATCGCTCAAATGCCCTGGGTCTCTTAGATCATTCTGGAAAGTAAAATAGTCTAGGCACTAGTATATTCTACAACCTTCTAGAATATAAGGCACCATGACAACGAAGCATACAACTCTAACAATAACATTCGGTGTGTATACACATAGCAGATAATAAATTAAATGAAGTGCAATCAGTCCTTAATAATACTTTAAAAATTAACCACACATAAACGTATGAGCACAGCAAGGTTATTCTAACAATTTAAGTAATCACTCCATTAAAGGCACATTGAAGCGCTAAAAGGCGCTGCTTTTCTATCTTATCTAATCAGTTAAATCGGTTCTAGTGGCTTCTCCACGTTGATAATTATTTATCTCTTATTCCTTATCTATATCTTTCCATTGATTTTTATTTAATTTAATTTTTTCTTCTCATTACTCTATATTTTTTAAATATATTTTAACTTACATTGTTCTTTTCCAATGTTCTTCACATTAAGGTGTCAATATTACTCTATATTTTTTAAATATATTTTAACTTACATTATTCTTTTCCAATGTTCTTCACATTAAGGTGTCAATATTGCTCTACAATCTTTTCCTTTTTTTTCCCCACACGTTAGTGGAGGGTTCAAAGGAATATGTCGATAAAGGTTTATTCTCTTTTTTTATTTTATTTTTTATTTTTATTTTAATGTTATTTATCACAATACTTCATTACAGTAAGGGAAGGTGCAAGACCAAAAGCGACATTCTATTGCAATAGAATGGAAATGTTAGATCCTATGGCAATTAGCATAGGAAAATTAGGATTACAATGCTCAGTTTGGGCAATCCGGTGGACCATGGGAGAAAGTCAATCGCGGAGGATGTGTTCTTGGAACACAGGCATGTTCGACTTTCTGGGTGAGGGGAAAATAGGGGATTTTTATTTGTATATATATATGTTTTTAAGCTCAGCTCTCAACGGGACCTCATTAATTGGATGTGCATCTATTGTAGCTTCATACTCCAGAAACATTACCAAAAACTACACGAAAACATGCATAGACTATGGCTAGTTTGAATATAATGGTATGGAACACCGGTGGGATAAACAAACAACACAAGCGCAAAAGCGTGCTCACACTGATGAAAAAAGAACATGTGGACGTGGCTCTATTAAGCGAAACGCACATTTTAGAGGGAGACATAAATACGTTAGCGGATAACATATACCATAATATTAGTCACTCTTCTTTTGCTACGAGAACTAGAGGGGTAGCCATAGTCGTCAGACGCAAATTAAATATCGAATTGAAAGGGGTATGGTCGGATGCTGAGGGGCGCATAACTATAGCTAGGATTATACACAATAACAGGAAAATTGCATTGGCAGCGGTATATGCCCCGAATTTGTACGAAGTGGGTTTCTTCACTTCACTAACAGGAGAAATGTTAAACCATCCCGAGTACTCATATATAATAGGTGCGGATTTTAATGCCATTTGGAACCCAAGGATGGACAAAACTTACCTTTCCTTCTCCAGCGAACAAAAGAATTCATCTAAAGCATTAAAAGATTGGTCGAAATCAACAGGAGTAACTGATTTATGGCGTTCACTTAACCCCATGACCCGCAAGTACTCCTGTCGTTCGGCGAGACACAACACACTATCCAGAATTGATTACGTCTTTGCATCCCCGAGAATATTTGATAAATATGAAGTGGAAATGACACCCAATGCGCTATCAGATCACTGCTACTTAATCCTGAAAGCAACATTTGGTACACTATCTGCCCGGGCCCCAAGATGGCGTTTTAATTCGATGCTGCTTAACAACAAGGAATTCATTACACAAATTAAAGAAGCTCTCACAGTATTCCTACGGGATAATGCTAACTCGGTGCAAGATCCCAGAATATTATGGATGTCGGTAAAGAATATGATCAAGGATTTCTCGGATAGATTTACCTCCATATTGCGCAAAAATCAAAACACAAAACTGTCTGAAATGGAAACGCTTTACTCAACGCTTTTTAATTCTTTAAAATACAACAACTCTACTAGACTAGATAACCAAGTTAACATTCTAAAGACAGAGATCAAAGCAATGTACAGACAAAAATCGGAATTGCAAATACGCAGCACTAGACAACAGCAGTACTTCCAAGGTTCTAAACCTAGTCACCTATTAGCCATGCGACTAAGAATTAATGCAAAATTTGCAGATATAACTGCCATTAGGAAACAACAAGCTCTAGTAACAGAACCCAAAATAATAAACGATACATTCAAAGAATTCTACTCCGATTTATATAACTCAGAAACGACCTTTGATCAAGACAAATTAGACACATATCTTAATCAAATTACTCTCCCTAAACTTACGGAGGAAGACGCTAAACAGTTAGAAGTACCGATCACATTAGAAGAACTCAAGAAGGCCATATCCGGAATGAAAAACGGCAAAGCTCCGGGAATTGACGGTATCCCATCAGAAATGTACATTTCTTGCTGGGACATATTTGGACCCTTATTACTAAATATGATCTTATACTCAGTCAAAGAGGGAAGCTTCATTGAACACCAAAATACCGCACTCATCTCAGTTCTTCACAAAAAAGACAAAGACCCCACTGAGTGCGGTAGTTACCGTCCTTTAAGCCTCCTCGGAACCGATGTCAAACTGTACTCTAAGATATTAGCCATCAGATTGCAAAAGCATATGACGTCTTTAGTTCATCCGGACCAAACAGGCTTCATAAAAGGTCGCCTGATCAATGATAACATAAGGCGAATACTGCACGTACTAGATACAGACAAAGAGGACATCACACCTAAGGCGATACTATCCCTGGATGCTATGAAAGCATTTGACAGGTTGGAATGGTCGTTTCTATGGGCAGTATTGGAAAGGATGGGGTTAGGAAAAGGTTTCATTGATATGATTAAAGTACTATACAAGGACCCATCGGCCAGGATTACAACAGGCACATTCATCTCCGATATCTTTCCGGTATCACGCTCAGCCAGACAAGGTTGCCCTCTTAGTCCCGGACTATTCGATCTATCATTAGAACCTTTAGCACAATTTATAAGACAATCCCAACACATAGAACCAATAGTAATCAAGGGCACACATCATAAAATTAGTTTATATGCGGACGACGTAATATTGTTCATGCAAAACCCCAACAACACATTGCCGCTTATACTCAAGTTGATAGAGAACTTTGGTGATTTATCGGGATTTAAAATAAATTGGCCTAAGTCGGCTTTTCTTCCTCTTAACACCAGTGCAAAAAAAGAGACAACCCTCCCAGGTGCGATACCCATGGTCAAACATTTCAGATGCTTGGGTGTGGAAATATTTCCCACCATAAGACAAACGGTGAAGCACAATTACACAAAAATACAGAACAAAATCAAAGACGACCTGGACAGGTGGGCAAAACTTAAAAACTCAGTACAGGCAAGGGTATCAATAGTTAAGATGGATGTATTACCAAGAATCAATTTCTTCAGCTCAATGCTTCCGTTACCTCCTCCAGAGGGCTACTGGAAAAGATTACAAACCTCCACATACAAATTTATTTGGAATAACAAACCACCTCGCATAAAAAGATCCACCGCACAGAGAAATAAAGCAGACGGTGGCATGGCAGTCCCAGATTTTTTACAATATTTTAATGCCTTCACATTAAGACCATTGAAGAAGATATGGTTTGACCCCGAGGCTTTGGTATCTTGGAGAAAATTAGAAGAAAACATAGTAGCCCCACAGAGATTGAAAGACATAGCATACACTAAACTTTCAATCAAGCATTGTGAGCGAGAATTTGGCCCAATAATTACCCATGCAATCAGGACATGGCGGGAAACACAAAGGAAATTTCCTAACCCTCAAGTATGGCATAATCACACTCCCATATTCAATAACAATGCTCTCTTAATGGGAAAACGACCTATAAGATTCCCTATATGGGAAGAGAGAGGCATACACTCATTAGGGGATATTTTTAATAACAAGGGCCTCTGTAGTTATGTCGAAATATGCATAAAGTTTAACCTCACCGAGTCCACATGGCTTTTTTACATACAGTTACGACTTTGTATGAGATCTCACGGTGTTCCATTACACATACCAATTGAACACCACAGATACCACAAATTTTTCTATGAAAGAGATACATTGGGAGGTTTTGTATCAGGTTTTTATTATCAATTACTAACGTCCTCGTATGAAACCCTTCAACTAGACAATGTCTGGAGGAGGGATATACCAGACCTGGAAAATGACTTTGATTGGCAAGGAGTCTGGGCAAATGTCCGACTTACATCAAGGAACCCGGATCATCAACAAATCAATCTGAACTATATTCACAGGACATACTGTACTTGACTCCTATAAGGCTGTGCAAAATGGGGCTTATACAAGACTCCAAATGCTCCCAATGTACAAATGGGGACGAAGGAACATTTATGCACATGTATTGGGACTGCCCACCAGTTAAGGCATTCTGGAAAGATGTGTCCCAACAATTATCAATACTCGTATTTTGGAATATACCTGTACACCCCGCGGTATTGCTATTGAATGATGTTTTTGAGTTTGCAGTGAATCCACAACTAAAAAGATTGGTTTTATCGGGTATCACAGTAGCTAAAAAACTGATCGCATCACGTTGGTTTCAACCGGAAAAAATTTGCCGGAAAGTGTGGTTTCTTACATATCTCGATGTGATATATCAAGAAATATCTACAGCAAGAATTCTGGGGCTCAATGAATCCAAAATGTCAATGTGGTTAGAAGTGGTGGAGAGAATAAAAGCTAGCCTATAATGGTAGTGTCTGGTTAGGAGTGAGGGATAATGGAGGTACTATCCAAGAGGGGGTCCGGGAGGGGGGGGTTTGAGCTGGAGCATATGTGTGTAGGGTTTTAGAAAATAGGTATTAGGGGTATATTATATACTAACATTTATATAATTGTAACTTCGCTGGATATACACTGTATACGGTTAAAATGTTATTATTGACTATTTTTGTTTTATCCTGTTTCTGTACTTGCATATATTTTAACCACCTTTACTGAAAGTTTCATTATACATTGTGTGTTGAGTACTGACTTTTAATAAGTTTTGTTTTGCAATAATAAAAAAAATTAAAAAAAAAAAAAAAAAACAATTGTGTGTATTGAGTCGTACTGTATTGTACCCATTCTGCAATCTGTTAAATAAACGTTTTCATTCATTGCTTCATTCATCTTACACAAGCGAGGAATATTATTTCTCTTTTAAATACGCTTTATAATAAACATCTCTTTTTTCTCTTCAGATGTAAGTACCAATGAACTGTCTACTTCAGAACCTTCTAATGCTGAAAACACTCAAGGTATGTATACATGTATATGTATTATGTATAGTTTTTATGTATATCTGTATATCTCGGTCAATATAGCTGTAATAAAAAAAATTATTTTTTATTTTTTTACAGAGAGAGGGCTAGAGGCGGTTAGGACCATGGTCGATAGCCTGGCCAGTACAATCATTCCTACATCAGTTATCGTTACAGGTGTGTATATTTTAGAGGAAATATATGTTGTGTGTGTGTGTGTGTGTGTGTGTGTGTGTGTGTGTGTGTGTGTGTGTGTGTGTGTGTGTGTGTGTGTGTGTGTGTGTGTGTGTGTGTGTGTGTGTGTGTGTGTGTATGTGTGTGTGTGTGTGTGTGTGTGTGTGTGTGTGTGTGTGTGTAGGTGTGTGTATGTGTGTGTAATTTAGGTTACTAAAAACATGTCTTTTTATTTTGACAGAGGAAGGATCCGCGGCAGAGGGTACTCTTGTGGAAAGTTTGGCTAGTACAATACCAACTTCTTCTGCTATCGGTATGTAGCTTTTAAAGGAGAACATATGTTATGTGTGCATGTGTGTGTGTGTGTGTGTGTGTGTGTGTGTGTGTGTGTGTGTGTGTGTGTGTGTGTGTGTGTGTGTGTGTGTGTGTGTGTGTGTGTGTGTGTGTGTGTGTGTGTGTGTGTGTGTAGGTGTGTGTATGTGTGTGTAATTTAGGTTACTAAAAACATGTCTTTTTATTTTGACAGAGGAAGGACCCGTGGCAGAGGGTACTCTTGTGGAAAGTTTGGCTGGTACAATACCAACTTCTTCTGCTTTCGGTATGTAGCTTTTAAAGGAGAACATATGTTATGTGTGCGTGTATATGTGTGTGTGTGTGTGTGTGTGTGTGTGTGTGTGTGTGTGTGTGTGTGTGTGTGTGTGTGTGTGTGTGTGTGTGTGGTGCATATGCTGATATTAACATCCTTTTTTGTATCTCTTCAGAAGATATAGACTGGAATACGCTTTGGGGGCCGGAGATTCTACAAGAAATCGCTGCTATTGACCTCGCAGCCCATCAGCGACGTACTACAAGACAAAGAGAGCAGATCTACTCCATCGCCCAACGTGATCTCCAGAGGGGACGCATACAACGTAGGCTAGAGGCGGCCTCCCAGAAAATGATATATTCAATGGTCGCGATGCTGATGTCTGAAATTGGGTACTTTTAATATATATATACATATATATATATATACATATATACATGAGGAAGGACCCCTACTGATTATATCATAAAGTGATTTGTATATAAATTTTTTATTTTATTTTATTATTTTTACTAAACATGGAAAGAATACCTATTAATCTAGATAATGAACTGAGTAATCCTCCTACACTAGAGGCCCCTAGTATAATAGATACCGACCTACAAACAGTATTTGATAGTATAATTAACTCGGTTACACCTTTGGCCGAATTAACAGAAGCTGTATTAACAGACCTAGAAGGTTTTTTTGATGGGGCGAACGCTTCTACTCACAATGATGACGAGATTCAGTCTCTAGATATTAGCTTACCTGAATTAACAGACCTAGAAGGTTTTTTTGATGGGGCGAACGCTTCTACTCACAGTGATGACGAGATTCAGTCTCTAGATACTGGCTTACCTGAATTAACAGACCTAGAAGGTTTTTTGATGGGGCGAACGCTTCTACTCACAGTGATGACGAGATTCAGTCTCTAGATACTGGCTTACCTGAATTAACCGACATAGAAGCTTTTTTTGATGGGGTGAACGCTTCTACTCACAATGATGACGAGATTCAGTCTCTAGATATTAGCTTACCTGAATTAACAGACCTAGACGTTTTTTTTGATGGGGCGAACGCTTCTACTCACAGTGATGACGAGATTCAGTCTCTAGATACTGGCTTACCTGAATTAACAGACCTAGAAGGTTTTTTTGATGGGGCGAACGCTTCTACTCACAGTGATGACGAGATTCAGTCTCTAGATACTGGCTTACCTGAATTAACAGCCGTAGAAGCCTTTTTTGATGGGGTGAACGCTTCTATGGTTGAACCATGCGTAATGTTGGTACCCCCTACACAACATACCCCCGGTTCTACTATAGCTCCCTCGTCTAATAGCAATGTACAGACAGGGGGAGGGGACCCCAATGTTACTATTCGAGAACGTTTTAATAATGTAGAGACAAGACACCTTATACATTTCCCATCCCTGACAGAGACACCTGATTTTAGTGACTTCTACACCGCTGTGGTAGGCACTCTACACACCGTGTTAGCTAAAATAGCAGAACAAGCAGGGCCTAGGGATGTCGTGCAGGTTGAATTAACAGGTCAGAGTCTTACAAACGGGGCTTATCTGTTAATAAATGATGGGATACAACACCTTGGTCAGTTTTATACGGCACTAGATGCACTCGTCCAATCGAATATGGCCATTCTAGCCGATAGAACCCTACAACTAGCGGTTAATGTTGTTACTGTGCCAATAGGAGGTGGGAAAAGAAGATTAACCACTTTATTGGCTTCTCAGCTAATCCTTAAAAAGGCAAGATTTCTACATATGCATACAAAAGATGATGAGTTATGTTTTGCAAGATCTCTAGCGTTGCTGATGATGAAACCAGATAGCCCTGCTACACTGGCAGAGGTAAAGATCAAAGAGTTTCATCGTCGTGCAGGGATCCCTGAGGGAGCTGTAGCCTTCACTGATATCCACAGGTTTGAACAAGCCCTAGATAGGAAGATCGTTGTATTCTACAGAAACCGGGAAGGGTTAGGTCATTTCGCTAGCGGTTATGAAACAGAGCACAGCCTATATCTGTTCTTTAACGAAAATCATTATTATGGCATAACTAAACTCTCTAGTTTCTTAGGCTATAGTTTTGTGTGTGACGGCTGCTACACCGGCTATAACAATAAAGGGGCTCATAGCTGTACAAAAACGTGTTCTGTCTGTACACACCCACGCTGTCATACCATCCCTCTAGTATTAACTATGTGTAATGACTGTAATCGAACCTGTCGATCCGCGTTTTGTCTTAAACAACATAAGGAACTAGCACTTGGCCCCAATCAGAGGAACTCATGTGATACGCGTAAGAAATGTCTAGAGTGTAAACAGCTTTATTACATTGCCGCATCTAATCCAAAAACCCACACATGTAAAGTTGCTAAGTGCTATACGTGTGATGAGTCCTTGCTGACCCCCGCAGACAGGCATAATCATCAGTGTTACCTAACACCACTTCCTCTAGATAAAAAGAAATATGACCAGATAGTTTTTTATGACATTGAAACATATACAGACCGAGATAATAAACACATCCCCTATCTAATATGTACACAGACGCATGGTATGTATAAGACATGGACCGGTCCTACCTGTATTATAAGGTTTTTGGAGTATTTTAGAACCCCCCAGTACAAACACTATACTTTCATCGTGCATAATTCGAAAGGATTTGATTCTTATCTAGTTATAAAACAGATGGTTATGGAAGGATTAAAACCTTCCTTAATAACCCAAGGCAGTAAAGTCCTCTGTCTAACGGATAAAAATTACCATCAGAGGTATATAGACAGTGTGTCCTTTCTCCCTATGAGGCTCGGAGAAATGCCAAAAGCGATCGGATTTCCAGACACGTCAAAGGGTTACTTCCCCCATGCGTTCAGTAGCCTGGATCACCTGCACTATATCGGTGCCTATCCCCCTGCCAGTGCGTACAACCCTGACCTTATGCCCTCCGATACCCGCAGGAAATTCTATCTCTGGTATGAGACGGTCAGGAAGGATGTCTTTAACTTTGACACGGAGGCAGAGCTCTACTGTCGTAATGACGTAGACATCCTATCCAAAGCCTGTTTGAAATTTCGCGATGATTTCATTAAAGAAACCAACATAGATCCGTTTAGATCCGTTACTATCTCTGCGGCTTGTTTGAAAGTCTTCAGAACAAAGTTCTTGCAGGCCAAGACGATTGCTATACCTGACTGTACCAACTACCAGAATCAGAAATGCTACTCGAGTGTATCCATTCAATGGCTGGAATACCAAGCGTTTCTGCATAATGTTGTGATACAGCACGCTGCAAATGGGGGAGAGAGAGCTGTTGGCCCTTATTTCATAGACGGGTACTTTGAGAAATCAGATGATGTAGGGGGTATAACTAAAAATGCCTTGGAGTTTTATGGCTGTTTTTGGCACGGCTGTACCATATGTTTCAAACCCAGTGATACAAACCCAGTAACACGTAGACTTTTTGGAGACATGTATACAGACAGTATAGCTAAGCTCTGGGATTTGAAAACTAGTCATGGTCTTACTACAGACGTTATATGGGAACACGAATGGGTAAAAAAGACTCAGACGGATCCAGGGGTTATAGAGTTTCTAAACCGATACCCCCATGCGATTAGAGAGCCTGTTTTAAACCCTAGAGAAGCGCTGTATGGGGGACGCACGTCTGCTATAAGATTACGTTATACTACGGCGGAGGACGAGACGGTCTCCTATAGCGATGTATGCTCTCTATACCCTTTTGTCATGCGGGACGCACAATATTTCTATCCTACAGGTCATCCTGTTATTATCCGCTCTGACTTTAAAGACCTCAAGAGCTACTTTGGTCTGATTAAAGCTAGAGTCTACCCTCCCCGAGGGTTATTTTTCCCTGTACTACCCTATAGAGTAGATGGGAAGCTACTTTTTCCTCTATGTAGGACCTGTGCCACCGAGAACAATCAACAGTCTGAGTGTATACACACAGATGATGAACGCTCCTTGACAGGTGTATGGATAACCCCTGAGTTTAACAAAGCTATAGAGTTGGGGTATACTATCGCGGAGGTACATCAAGTGTGGGATTTTCCTACGAAGAGTAACACGATCTTCATAGGATACATACAATCTTTTTTGAAGGGGAAGACCGAGGCTAGCGGGTACCCTCCGGGGGTAACCACTGAGGATGACAAAAATCATTACATCCATGAATATCATCGCCGCGAAGGGATCCTTCTGGATAAGAATGCTATATGTGCTAACCCGTCTAAAAGATGTCTTTTTAAGCTGATGCTAAACTCTTTCTGGGGGAAATTTGCACAGCGGTCTAATCTCCCAACTACGGTTATCTTGAGGGACCCTAAGGATTTTTTTAAACTTCTATTCTCTGCAGAATACACCGTGAAATATATGTCCTTCCTGAATGATGATGTGGCTCTACTTCAGTGGGTATACAGTGAAGGTTTCCTACTCAGTAAAAAAAACACCAACGTATTCATAGCAGCATTTGTTACAGGGTATGGACGTCTACATCTGTATAACTATCTGCATAAACTAGGGGATCATGTTCTTTACCATGACACCGATTCGGTTGTTTACAAATCGGTAAAAGGTCAGGACCGTTTGGTATTAGGATCCTATCTAGGGGAGCTGACGAACGAGCTTAAACCCCTGGAATTCATTACGGAATGGGTCAGTTGTGGACCTAAGTCCTATGGCTATGCTACTAACCAAGGTAATGTAGTATTAAAAGCAAAAGGAATTACACAAACATATCAAAGCTGTAAAGAAGTATCTTTTGATGGTATGAAAAATCTAGTAGAAGGCTACCTAACCCCCACAGTGCCCTCTACAGACCAGGCCCTGTATGCAACCCAGTTCTCTATCTCGAGATCTAAAAAGGACTTCTCATTACGTAATACCACAGTACTAAAGAAACTACACGTCGTGTATGACAAGAGAAGGCTATTCAGTGACGGAACGACACTGCCGTTTGGCTATTAAGAAAATGTCTCAGATATCAGAGTTTACCTTTGACCCTCGTTTACAGTTACCAATGTCTGTGATCATAGCAGGTCCTAGTGGCTGTGGTAAAACCTATTTTGTAAAAAAAGTATTAGAGAATTGTTCAGAAACATTATCCTCTGTACCTGATAATATTGTATGGATTTACGATTGTTATCAGCCTTTCTATGATGATTTGTTGAAGACAATAAAGATCACCTTTGTTAAAGGTTTGCCTACTTCTTTTGATGACAAAACACTTTTTCCACCTACCCAGCAACATTTAATCATCCTAGATGATATGGTTTTTACAGCAGGGGGTCATCTTGAGGTTGCGAAAATCTTCACGCAGTACCGACATCACCGAAGAATGAGCGTTTTAATGCTTACACAGAATCTCTTCCAGCAAGGGAAACATAACCGTACAATTAGTCTTAATTCCAGTTATCTGATTTTATTTAAAAATCCCAGGGATAAATTACAATTATCTATACTAGCCAGTCAAATGTTCCCCGGTGAAAAACGTTTTTATTGGATAGTTTTACTGATGCGACCACTCAACCTTTTTCTTATTTATTAATCGATCTACGCCCCCAGTGCCCAGATCAGTTGAGACTTAGAACAGGACTGTTACCGTCCGAAGGCCCTCCTACTGTGTATATTAGAAAGTAAAAATACAGGATGTCATGTCGTATACGACATCATATGGCTGTATTAAAGGCTTTATACAAATCTACTAATGTATCTTCTCAATGATTCTATGTTATAGCTATATGATCTTTCTCTAATGTATAGTGGAATAGCTTACTCTGCTCGTTGTGTTTCCCGTTAAAGTAACAGTTCATTCAAATGTGGTCCTTTGGAAATCACGTGGAGGCGGAGACAGCGCTGCGGGTGAAAACGGTTCTGACCGTTGTTTTATTGGAATATCCAACAGCTTAAATTATCTGGTTCACAGCATCAATTATTTTCTATCTCTAATCAGCTTTTCCCGGAGGGCTTCTTAGTGGCGTCTCTTATTCTCGAACTGGTGGGGTGGATTCTCCGTCTCTGCTTTTCCGTTCTCCCTGCGTGTCTCTCTGCGTCTCGGTGTCTCCGTGTCTCTGTGTCACCTCCATCATTCAACCTGTAGGTTTTATAGAGAAGAGAGAACCCCCCCCAGCCCTTGCGCCATCCAGTGCCGTCACCCCAGAGAGCCTGCTTTCCTATTGGCTAGAAGGTCTCCCCTCTCAGTGATTTGGGTCTTGCGAAACAGCGTTACAAGGTGACCTTACAGAGGGGATATGAACTAGTTTCCTTTTAGAATGATTTACCCAAGTGTCCCTGAATGCGACCCTCATACAGATGGAAATATAGTACCCATTCAACCTAACAGTGGGTATCACAGAATGGCCTGTTTGGTCTGCTTAGCTAAAGTAAACAGAACTCGGATGTTGGCCTTCAGGCCGTCACTTCTTGACTTAAAAGTTAGTTATTTGGCGCACCATCCCTGTTCGTTGTGGAGGAAGATGTGTCATCTGTTTGCCATTTGATCTGTTCTTATTTTTATGGCACTCTGGGCTTTTTCCTATAGCTGCTAGGTGAAGGGTGAAGGGTTGCACTATTAGCTTTTGACTGAATTCTCCTGTGGCCTTTTCCAGAAACCGCTAGATGATTTTAATCCCTCCTGTAATGCTTATACGGGTCATTTTGATCAATTTAATTTACGACAATCCCTTCTCTGAGGGGTCTACCCTCATTATGTAACCAGTAAATTTCAAAATCAAAATGATATAATATTTCCATAAAATATAAACAATTTTTTTTTTCTTTTTAATCCAAAAATCCAAAAAATTCCAAAATTCCACTTACCTCTTCTTCTTGCACAGTTATATACATTATCAGTTATTATTATGACATTCAGTCTAGGTCCGTCTCTTTATACAAAAAGATGATCGTACCATTCTCAGCTTATTTCGTTTAAGACTATACATTATCCATGTAATTACCAAATATGTCTATTTTGTGTAATGGACTCTGCAAGAAAAGATTTACCTCACACCAATATAAGACTAACAGTTCTAATAAAAACCCGAAGGAGACTTAAACCATAAACATATAAACACTGAATTTCTCCTTCGCAAAAGACCTTCTGAGGTCTATTTCCTCTTAGCTGCAATTCTACCAGTTATCCTCACTGAAACCTCTGAGGTTTATTGATAACCCTTTTTGGCCGTGTCTCTTCCGTTGCATTTGCGCTAATCGCTCTCTCCTCCAGCTTCCTTGGTTCCGCTGTTGGTACTCCGCCAAAATCCACAGAGGAAAAATCATCATTTTCCAATTCCAATTCATGATCTCCTCTGTCTGGCTCCCCATAATCGTCTTCATTCTCCCCTTCGTCGTGCCTTTCCTCCTGTTCTTGATCAATGAACAGGGGTTCGGATTCCAATTCTTGCCCATCTTGCAGGACTTTTACGCAATGCGAAAGGTGAAACCACATTGAAGATCCTTTTACCTGTAGCGCTCTTTCCGTAGCTCTTACGACCTCGTACGGTCCTTCCCGCCGCGCGCCATACCACTTGCGTCTGAACACTTTAACATAAACGTAGTCCCCTGGTACTATCTGGGGAACATTCCGCCTATCCTCCTCCTCCTCTGTCTCTCGTTTACTAGAGACATAATCATAGATTGCCCCGTGGAGCTTTGATATGTACTTCACGTACTCACGCATCTCGTGGTCTAGAACATCCAAACTCGGACCTTTTCCTGCTGCGCGCAATCCGGGCACAACCATACATCGGCCAAACAACATTTCGTGCGGAGTTAAACGCAGGCCCCGGATCTCGCTAGATCTACAAGCCATTAATGCTAACGGTAACGCGCTCAGCCAGTTTAGACCGGTGTGTTGACAGATCTTAACCAATTTGTTCTTAAGTACCCCGTTCATGCGTTCCACAGCCCCCTGGCTCTGAGGGTGGTAAACGGACCCGAAACGCTGTTTTATCCCCATCTGTTGGAGTACTAAACGTACAGTTTTGTCCACAAATTCTTTTCCATTATCACTGCAGATTTTATCTGGAATTCCGTAACGGCTTACTACCTCACGGCATAAGAACTTAGCCACTGAGGCAGCATCCTTATGTTTAGTCGCGCAAGCCTCCACCCACTTTGAAAATCGACACACCACGACAAGAATGTACCTTTTTTGGTTAATCGGTTTTATCATGTCTACATAGTCAATCACAAGTTCTCTCATTGGGCCATTTGGGGTGGGGATGTGTCCCGGAGACACAACGATCCCTCTGCGTGCATTGTTCTTCAAGCAAATTGCACATCTACTTATTACACAATCAATCTGCCGTAGCAGGTTTGGCGCCCAAAACCCATACTCCTCAATTTTCCTACTCACCTCTCTCCGGTGGGCATGACAGAACTCATGCGCAGTTTGGATCAGCAGTCCGACCAGGCCAGTTGGTGCAACCACAAGTCCCTCATGGTTCCGCCACAAACCTGTCCCATCTCTACTAGCCCCCCTTGCTGACCAGAGATTTCTCTCCACCTGACTCGCCTCTTCCTGAAAGGTCAAAACATCTTTGTAAGTAATCTTATCTTCCAACTCCACCTCATGTGTGATAACCAATACCTTACCTGTTCTGTCCGCACCTGTCACTTGCTTGGCAGCGACATCTGCCATGTTGTTACCTCTGGTCACCTTAGACTCATCAGACTGATGGGCAGCACATTTGATAATCGCAATTCGTTTGGGTTTCATTATTGCTTCCAACAAATCGGTTATCTGACTACAGTGTCTTATGGCGGTACCATCTGCTCTCTTAAAACCTCGCCCTTTCCACACCGCTCCGTAGAGAAAACTGATATTCTGTGCGTAGCTACTATCCGTGTAGATATTACAGCTCTTGCCTTCTGCCATTTTGCACGCTTCAGTCAGAGCGACTAGTTCCGCCAGCTGAGCTGAACAGGGTTGTGTCAAGGCTTCGGCCTTTGCTACGACAAACCCATCACCTTGTGATTTTACTACAGAGTAACCTGCTTTTAGGTCCTCTCCAACTCTGTAACATGAGCCGTCTGTCCATAGTTCCAAATCAGGACTGCTAAACGGGAAAGCCTGCAAGTCAGCTCTAAGCCTGGAGTACCTCTCAGCTGCCGCCACACAGTCGTGAGGTTCTCCATCCTCAGGCTTAGGAAGGGTCTGCGCTGGGTTCACTATGGAACACCTAGTCAAAGTAACATCTTCCTGTTCCAAAATCCTGTAATAATTTTTCAGACGGGGTATCGTTAGTGCAGATTTACCAGATTCCAACAAATTTTGGATCGCATGTCCTACCATAATATTGACTGGATACCCCATCATGATACTCGCAGCTTTCTCGTACATCAGGAAGACTCCGGCGCAATCTCGGTAGCACGGAGGCATTCCCATTTCCACCTCTGAATAGGCGATGGAGTAGTATCCTATTGGTTGTGGATGGATCCCCACTCCGGTGTTTTGTGCCAGTACTGCGCATGCATACCTCTGATCTGAAGAGGAAGAGACATACAGTATGAACTGCTTGGTATAATCAGGCAAAGTCAAGGCCGGGGCAGCTAACATACGGGTCTTTATGGTCTCAAATGCCCTCAGGCCCTCCTCAGTCCAGGTTACTTTAGCACTCAATTTATCATTTCCGCAAACTTTTATCATAGCTCTTAAAGGCCCTACTAGTTCTGTATAATTCTCCACCCAAGTGGAACTATACCCGACGATTCCCAAAAACATCATCATCTGTCTTACAGTCACTGGCTTTGGAGCTTTCTTAATAGCCACCAAATGTTCCTCTGTAATAGCTCGATGGCCTTTTGAAATCGTTTGACCTAGATATGCTACTTTAGGTTGACAGTACTGCAATTTTTTCAAAGACACCTTGTGTCCCTTCTCTGCTAGTAGTTGCAATAGTTCGATAGATTCCTTGTGACATGTTGTCTGATCGTCGGCACACAAGATAATATCGTCCATATACTGAATGACTCTGGATTTCAATCTCAGGTCTAACCCGTCCAGATCCTCTCTCAAGATCTTGTTAAAGATGTGTGGGGAATGCTTTAATCCCTGTGGGAGCCTAGTGTACTCATAATGCTCATTCTTATAGGTAAAACCAAAAAAATGCTGGCACTCTTTGCTCAAAGGTACGCTAAAATAGGCGCTACACAAATCTATAACCGTAAAATACTCAGCTTGCGGCGGGATGAATGTCAGTAGTGTGTGGGGATCTGGGACATCGGCGGGATAGTCAATTAAAACCTCATTGACGGCCCTCAAGTCGTGTACCAGACGGTACGAGGTGTCAGGTTTCTCCACTGGCAGCAACGGCGTGTTGCTCTTGGGGCTCTTTGTCTTTCGTAGTACCCCGGCTTCTAGAAGTCCTTTGATTTGTGGCTCGATTCCGGCCACCGCTTTTTCCTTCAGTGGGTACTGACTTTTCCAGGGCAGGGTTGCTCCTGGTCTAAGCTCCACCCTCACTGGTTGAGCAGATTTGATCAGTCCAATGTCGGTGCTATGTTTTGACCACAGCACTTCTGGTATGGCCCCCATCATCTCCTCCTGGAGGCTCAATTTCTGGGGGGTTTCTTCTACTGTCTCCTGTGACAGCTGCACCGTCTGGGGACGTCCCATCCCTGTGCCTTGAATCATTATCTTGACGAACCGTTTGTCCGGGCTTATCCATATGAGTCGGTTCTCCGTCGTCTGTTCGAACTTTATTTCTTCTGCCTCTTTCATCATCCTTCCGATGTGTTGTTGGTCGCACGAGTCGGTCACTTTTAGCGTCACGTGGGGAACGCTGTCTGTGATCTCGTGTTCCTTTTGTAGATAGTTGCTTCGTGCAAGCCGTATTGCTGCTCCTTGGGGACCCATCACTATGCTGGTGGCGTTGAGCTGCACCTCCTCTGGTTGATTTCTCATCCACTCCTCGGCTTGTCTTTCATCCGCATCTTTATAGTATTGTAGAGTGCAGTGGTATGGTGTCTCTGGGTTCCTCGCCGATGGCATATTGGCGGTGATGAAGGTCTCCCATTCCAACGCTGGTCCGAGCAACTCCTGGCTTAGGTTCCCCAACCAGTATACTTCCGGTGGTCGGGGGTCCGTCCTTTGCATCATTTGATAGTATTGGTCTTCTGGGACGTCGATTACACAACCATCAGGCGTGCATAGAATGTTCATCCCCAGCATACCAAGGCCGTCCCTGCCCAGTAAGCCGATGGGTGCGGTGTCGGAGACCAAGATGGAAACAGTCGCCTCTTTGCCTCTGTACTTCAGGGTGACAGGTTCTGTCACTGGAATCAGCTTTTTTATTCCCTCAAATCCAATGGTCCGTACATATCGACCGGACATGGGCAGGTGTGTCGCATCTTTAAGTTGGACCACAGTGTACGCCGCCCCGGTGTCTGCCATCATCCTGACAGATTTATTATTCACCGCTACGTGCACTATTGGTTCCTCCCTTAAGTGTGACAATGACAGCTGGCACCCCCCCATTGAACTATCTGGGCCTCGTCAGAACATCTGTTCCGGCCCCCTGGATGGATTTACTGGGCCCATGTTCTGTTGCTGGTTCTGGTCTTGGGTCTGGCCTTGGTCTTGGGTCTGGTATTGGTTTTGGGTCTGGTATTGGTTCGGTCCGTACCACTGATCCTGGAGTCGGCCGTTTCTTCCTCGGCCACCTCCTCTGTTATTTCCTCGACCCCTGGGGCTGGCTAGCCACCCTTTGTCACAGTATCGGGCAAGATGGCCGAGTTCTCCACAAGTCCAGCACTCAACCGATGCCGGCCATCCAGACGATCCTCCTCTTGGACGTCCATTCCCTCCTCGGGGCTGCCAGTTCGATCCCCGCTGATTCTGTTGTTGTATGGGTGCCGGTGCTTCCTGTTTTGTGGGCTGTGCTGTTTCCTGGTTGTTCAGTTGTCCACTATTCCCCGTCTCGGCTCTGGGTGGTGTGGCTTGTACCAGGGCTTGGAGGTACTCTACCATCTTGACTGCCTCGACCGGCTGTTGGTACATGAGCTTTCGCTGACTTGCCGTTTCTTTGTCTTTGGCCTGTTGTTCCTTCTTCCTGTGCAGCTCCACTTGATGGCTCACGTTCTCCAGGTATGCATTTAACGGAAGGCTTCCCAGGCACACCACTTCGTTCAATTTCTGTCTCACCTCATTGGAGAGGCCCTTCTGTATTTTCTCTCTTAGCATCGCCTCTCCCATTGGATTTTGTGCAGGGTCTTGGCCGGTCATGTCTCTCCAGGTGGCGTAGGCTTGTGCCACATACTCTCTGGGGGGGGTATCAGGTCCCAACGCACCAATGTGGATCTTATCTGGATGCATCAGGGTGTGATAGGTCTCTCGCAGGACCCGCCACAGTGCTCCTCGGTGAGCGGCGAAGAGGTCCTGGTCGTGGGCTCCAGACACTACATACCGCACCATGGCAGCCTTGGTTAGTAGTTCTTCCATGCCAGCGACTCCTACTTTGTGAGAGAGTAGTCGCTTGACATCGCCGATAGCCAGCTGTTGGCCTACCATTATTTCCTCCAGCTTGGCAATCCATGGAAAAGCCCCATTCTGGAGGGAGGGCAACTTCTCCGATATTTGGGACATGTCTGAAGCATTCCATGGCTGGTACTCCAATCCCTGATGTCTTATCATCAAGGGTTGTATGTTGACCGTAGGCTCTCGGGTACTGGATCTGGTCACTCTTTTTTCTTCCGCCTTTTTCAACACTTTGATTTCATCTCTTGCTTCTCTCATTTGGTCTTCCAATTCTGTTCGTGCGTCGGTGCCCCTTCTCCAGCGTTCGCCGATTGCTCGGTATCCCTCGGAATCAGTGTCTTTTGCCTCTTGGTAGGCCTGTATCTGTGCTTCCAGCTCTCGGTTTTCCTTACTCATCCCATGATGTCGTCGCTTTAATTCCTCCATGGTAGCCGTCAGTTTCATCCGCCGATTGCTTCCTTCGAGGGAAGGTGAGGGCACGGAGAGTGTTGTAGAGTATCTTTGAGCAGGTAAGGTCTTCGGCGTCACTACTTTGATGAGTCTCTCCCTTCTCTCCTCTTCCTCTCGTTCTCTGTCTTTCTCCTGATACTTGGTCTGGGGCTCCCATGTCTGGTCCTCGTCCTCTGTGTCTTCCCAGGATTCGCGGGCTTCGGGGGAAGTGGACCGGCGATAGCTGGGAGCTTGTCTTGACCTCTCCCGGGGATAGTCTCTTCTGGGGCTGAGATCTCTATCGTATAGACTTTCTATTTGGTCATCCCAAGCCCTGATGTCATCGCTTCGGCGTCCCTCTCCTTCCGCCCAGAGAATTTCTTTCTGTGCGGCATTGAGCGGTACATGTTTGCATCGGTGTCTCTTTTCGTCTCGATATCTCTCCTCGTCTCGATATCTCTCCGCCGCCCTGGGATAAGGAATACTGTGGGACTGGACGTCTCGCTCCCTTCTTCTCTCCTGGTCCGTTTCGTCTACTTCAGGTGTTAGGGTGATTGTGGTCACTGCCCGTCCCATCTCCGTTCTACTGCCGCTATTATTGGTTATCTCGTATTGGCTCTCCATGTCTATTACAGGCAGGATAGGGTAGATTGGTTCCCTATTCCTGCTAGCATATGGTGGAGGTGCTATAATTACCTCAGGTGCTTTTTGGGAGATGACTATTGTCCTTTTAGGGGCCAGGGGAGTGATCAGAATGGGAGCTAGCTCCTCTGTCGGCAGGGCCTCCTTATTGACAGTCAAACTGTCCTCAACCATACTCTTCCTTCTCTCAGCTTCCCGAGCGAATTTTGATAAGGTGTCCATTTCTAACATGCGTTTTTTCCCTCTCTTTGTCAGCTTTCCCACTTTTTCCTCTTCCGTTCTATATGTCCTAATTAGAGCATTCAGATCTGATATTATTTCTAAATCAAAAGAGCCCTCAATAGGCCAGGGTTTGGTGATGTGTGGCCATCTTTTATTCCATTTCTCTGATAATTCAATAAGTCTTTCCACATAGTAAGGATTGTCCTCTGTGTAAGGATTATTTTTAGCAAGCACTTGTATCGGGTTATCCTCCATCCAACCAATTGGTGTACTCACATCTTTATTTGCCTCCGTTGTCATTTTTCTATATGCGTTTCTTCTTCTCATGTACTAGAGGTTTTTAATTCCTCTTTCTGTGTCCTATTTTATTTTTAAAAATGGTAGCAGGCAAGAGTGATCTTTGTATTCCCTGTCTAAGTGTAGGTGTCTATGCTTTTTGTGACTATCTCCTACTCGAACAACCGCTAATGGTACTTGTAGCCCTGTCTATTCTCTTCTTTCCCTTTTCACTGGTGATCTGTAGTCTTACCTGACTTGCGGTGCCCTCGTTGCCTGGCAGAACTGCTGAAAAATAGAGCACAAAATACAACAGTTCTTTTTAATTTTTCAAGTGGAATTTCACTTTACTCCGTTTTTTCAGTATGAATATGTCTTCTATCTAATATTCATACCACATCTAATTTTTGAGAGATTTTTTATCAACAGTATGAATAATCCTTTACTTAATTCATACAATCTTTTCAAATTTTTGAGAGATGTTGTGATTGACAGTGGTGTTTGCGTTTCCGGTGTCTACTCCCTTATTTCCGCCTCTATGTTGATCCCTCCTTCGTTGAATTTCCGCTTTCCGATGTTTTCCCCGTGGTCCCGCTCCAATATTCTGTTTCACCTCGAAAATCACAAAATTTTTTGATTAGTGTCACCATCTTGATTACACATTTCATTCAATCATCATGTTTCCATTTTTCAATACTACTTCCCCCCAGTGGACACTTGTCCTCCTCAGACACGTGTCCACTAACATTTGTTTTTACGCACCTTCCGACATCACTCCCTGCACGCCGCGAGGCCCCACCCTCCGTTTTCCGAAGCGTCCATTACAGACTCCCCACAGAGGACAGGATAACCTCACCACAGGTACAAGGTAGTTAACGCCCAGGCACCCCACCTTGTCACTAACCCCAGGAAGCCCAGTGCCCTGCTAAACGGTCATGCATAACCGTACAGACTCAGCACCAGACCCCAGGGACCTAACAACTCTCAACCCATTCCTTCTCCGTGTACCTACTATGGAAACAAAAACTCATTCACAAAAACAACATTACTTTTATAATATCCCCAGGCACGTCCCCCCAGCACCATACCCCCCTGCACACCCCATCCCCCACCCATCGACCCAGACTGTCCAGCAGTCCAGATCAAAAAATGACAGACAGGGCGTACTCATGGTACCTCGGCACCAACGGAACGCCCACCTCCGCTCGGCCCCCTTCGTCATCCTCCTCTACCGCCATTATCTTAGTCATAACAGGTGCAGCCGAGCGGAGTGACTTCTCCACCGCCGGACCGGCTGCGCAGAGAGTCCTAATCAGACACCCAAAGCATGCTCTAATCACCGACACACACACAACCAATACCACAAATATCACCACTGCATAGAGAACGTATTTAACTATCACCCAACCTATATACCCCAACTGCTCCTGACCCCAATCCTCCCACGAACTCACCCGAGAGTCATGGAGATCCCTCGTAATGTTCCTCAAATGTGCTATCACGTCCGGCATCCCTATCTCATCATTTGCGGGCACATATGTGCAGCATTCCTGACCAATCAACGCACACGTACCCCCCGAAGCTGCCAACAAGAAATCCATTGCCGCCCTTGTCTGCATCTCCATTAATCTCAACGACCGCATCTCCTCATTTTCTAGGCTAAACCCCTCTGTTGTTGTGGCCGCCATGTCCTCAAATAATGCAGCCAAACGATCAATCTCCTTCATATTAGCATACGTCCCATACGCAGGAAGCACCACCCTGAAAAAACGATTCGCATGAGTCGCAGCCCGCGTCTTCCTCGCCCCAGGGTGCGTCGGCAAGACATCCGTTACCCTCATTGCCGGCACCAGATACCCCAACGCACATCTTCCTTTCCAACCCGCTGGCAACGCCGCATACGCATTCTCACCACAAATCCAATACGTACCTGGGGGAGCCCGTGCAGCCACCTTTGCAGCCCCCAGGCTCACCCCCCTACACAATTCCCCAGCGTGCCCACATACACACCATTCTCGCCGTCCTCACATCTTGTAAACTCCTCCGGCCTAACTGCCACCGGAATAGGCCTAACATCCAACCTAGCCTGCCCCGTCTCACCCCCTAGCAACCGCCCCGTCTTATGATACGCCTCCATCCTCCCCTCACTCACTCCCTTACATAGGAAAGGCAAATTAAATCCCCTCAACACAGAGTTATGACACTCAGTGACTGGGTGGGCCATAAGCGGTAAACCGGCTGCAGCAGACTCCGGCGCTAGGCCGCACACATAACAATCAGTCTTATTCGCACTTTTCGCCACCTCCCTTGCTATTTTTATAAATTTATTTGCGTGAGGCTCCTGCAACGCCCGCTTGTCCACGTCTATATTTATAAGTTCCGGTGCCTGGGGCCGAAAATAAAACAAAACTCCTGCCGCCATTAATATGAAAACCGTTACCAGAGTGCCCATCACCAACACGCACTCCGCACGCCTTGACAAACCAAACATCCTTGGACCGGCCTGCACTCCTCTGCGTTATCCCTGCCTCCCTCCTCCTGCCGCGCGTTTCCTACTCTCCCTGCAACGCCCCACAAACAATAATTAACAACACCCCTTACAACAACACCCTTATTTATACAATACACAAACACGTCCCACCCCACCCCTAACCAACCCTCCAATATTATCTAACAGGAGAGCGGAAGAGAGGGGGTGGGAGGGTGTTGCCGGGCCGGGGAGGGGGACACACACGCAAGGAGTGACAGTGAGGGAGGGAAACACCTGGGAGGGGCCCGGGAGGGAGGGAGCATATACGAGTCTCTAGGGGAGAGGAGTCCAGGGAAGACTAGAGTATGTCAGACTAGACAGGAAGGGAGGAATTTTAAGGAAAAACAGCCTAGGGAGGGAGTGAATGTCTAGAGCGGGAGTGTACTATTAGGGAGGGAGTGATGTACCTAGGAAAGGAGCTAGGAAAGGAGGGGAGGGAGGGAGGAAAAAAGATTTAGACGAGGGGGGCCGAAACAACAATACTATACACACAATAACACGAAACCATAGTCCATCTCTAAAGGGAGGTAGGCGGCGTCCCCTAACCTTCCGATTTTGGTGGAGACCGCCAGCCAAACCTGTCATGGTTTTCCACCAGGGTCTCAAAGGCAGCCTCCGCTTCCTTATGGCTGAAAGATACCCCATTTGCCTCTTCCTCCCCTCTAACCATGCGACTCTGTCCCATCACTAGGCTAGTGGCAAACTGCCTCACTACAGCCTCCATGGTGTACGCGCTAGACCAACCACGCGGCGTCAACAGCTCCATACATATGACCCCACCCTTACTCACGTACCCCTGCTCTAAATTCGGGGCGAGCACCCGCACGAAAGGCGGAGAGAATGGGAAATTTTCAGGGAAAGAGACACTCAGTAATATGAACTCCGTCCCCGTTTCTTTCATGTCCTGCCACAACAGAGAGTCCACATCTACTTGAAACAACCGAACTTCCCAGTTAAAGAGATTGTCCTCAACCAACTCCACCGTAATAAAACCGCCTCCCAGTCGTCTGATCTCCTGAAGCTCCCTCATAAGCCTCTTTGACCGGACCTGAGCACCACGAGACACTGGTGATGATGCAGTCGGCGCATTGGTTCCCCTCAATCTTGCGATCGCCCTTGCGAACCAGCCCTGTGGTGCAGACCGCCGTTCCACCGTCTGGCCTTTCACCATCTTTAACTGGTCAGATTAGTCATGCATTAGTCAACCTTAACAGTTCAATTTATCTCTATGCCTTATCATTTTATTTTATTTTCTTTTTTTTTTTTTTTTTTTTTTTTTTTTTTAGAAACTGGAAAGAAAGTAAAGGCAAAATACACCGTGAATAGAGAGGGATTTGGAGGGAATGAGTACTACACCGGTACGGGGGGGGGCACACACTATGGTACAGAGGGAGATGTACACACCCCGTAGCAGAAGTCCTACATTGGGGAGGGGGGCACACACCATAGAAGCTATGAAGGGAGAGACTATGAAAGAAAGGAAGTATTTCAAGGAAGGAGCTGCACCACAGGGAGCTCACACCATATTAGAGATGGAAGGATGGAATGGAATATGGTACCCACTATGATAGTGCAGGATGGATGGAAGGGGGGAGGGGAAGGGGGCACACACTATGATAATGCAGGATGGCACCCATTATAATAGCGCAGGAGGGGGCATACCCTATAATGCAGGATGGCACCCATTACAATAGCGCAGGAGGGGGCATACCCTATAGGGAAGACTACAGTGGAGAGGGGGGGCCCTGATGAAACTTCTAGTATCTTCTCATATACTGTACCATTTTAGCCATAAAAGGGGAAATATGGAGGGAGGGAGTGGAAATGGGAGGGAGGGATGGAGGAAGAAAAGGAGGTGAGGGAGGGAGAGAGAGGAGAGGAGAGGAGAGGAGAGGGAGGGAGGGAGGGAGAGAGGGAGAGAGAGAGGGAGGGAGGGAGGGAGGGAGGGAGAGAGAGAGAGAGAGGGAGGGAGGGAGGGAGGGAGAGAGGGAGGGAGGGAGGGAGGGAAGGAAGGAGGGAGGGAGGGAGGGAGGGAGGGAGGGAGAGAGAGAGAGAGAGAGGGAGGGAGGGAGGGAGAGAGAGAGAGAGAGAGAGGGAGGGAGGGAGGGAGGGAGGGAGAGAGAGAGAGAGAGAGAGAGAGAGAGGGAGGGAGGGAGGGAGTGAGATGAGGGAGGGGGTATGGGAGGGAGGGAGGTGAGGGAGGGGGTATGGGAGGGAGGGGGGGCGAGGGAGGGATGGAGGAAGGGAGGGGGGCAAGGGAGGGAGAGAGAGGGATGGAGGGGGGCAACCTAGGGAGAGAGGGGCCAAGCAACAGCAGAGGTGTATCCATTTCAAAGACAACACTGCCCCCTGCTGTCTCTATTCGCAACCCCATTGCCCCACAGTGCGTCATCACGCAGCCACTCCTCCCATGACGTCAGCCGACGTGCTCACACAACATGAACCCCAATTCCCAGAATTCTCTGTACCGAATCGTAGTCCGGCATTAAGGATGGCTTCCCGCGAGACGTCGCCACAGGCTTACGTCACGTTTACACACACAAGGTCCCGCTGCCAGCCAAAATAGCATCACGCGATATTCCCCGAGACTCCCAGCATGCAACATTGTTAGCACAGGTAGCTTTAGCATGTTAGCATAGTTAGCTTAGCATTTTTAGCATAGTTAGCTTAGCATTTTTAGCATAGTTAGCTGTCCACTGCCAACACCATTAGCTTAATACCGTTTAGCTTAGCTCAATGTTGCTATCGCTCGATCAGCCTAGCACGGCTAGTTAGCTTAGCCTAGCCCCTTACAATAGCGTTTCCTATACGGCCCACTATCCTGTTGATTTGAGCAGCACAACACATCGCGACGTTTTGCACAACCCAGTCATACTTTATAACATAATTTTAAATTTATTAAGCATTCGTTCATAAACCTTACAGTATCATTTTCTCGTTTGTACGCCCGTCCGACCCCGGCCGGCTCCGTATTTTAAATATAACGCTCCCGATCTAGCCCCGTATTACAAATCTAACGCACCCCCTCTAGGCCCCCACCAAGCAGATGCTCCTAGTGACGTCATCAGTGGTGGCCGCGATCTGCCATTTATTCCTCGAAGCAGAAGAAGAACCCTGCTTTCTTTGATCTTTACCACATTAAACCACGACCTCATTACCACTGATTTAAAAACATTCAAATAACGTGACACATCCTTTTGGTTCCATCTCACTCGTCATTCACTCAATTCATTCGATATCGCAACGCAGCGTCCATACGGTATGTACGACGCTTTTGCGGACAGTGCTATGGTGTCTCCGCGGCCGTACCCGTCCCTAGAGTTATCATAATGATACAAAAAATACCGGCATCCACTCCATAACCTCTAGCAGACTCATTCACACACATCCTCTCTCATCCACACGGTTACACTCATACTTCCATTCAGCAACATCATCATTCTTAGCACTGGTTAACCTTGTACATCATGCAGCATCATTTGGTAGCCTTTCAGCCACCATGGATGAAGCTATAAGTTCCGTCATCTCAACACATCAGTCGTACTAAACATTATTAGCCCCAAGCATTCCCCGTTAGCTTGCAACGTAGCTTAGCATGTATTAGCCCTGCTTTGTATAGCAGTAGCTTCCCGGGTATAAAACGGCTTTATTCCGTATTGGTTGTAATATAGTAATCCGCGACGTTTAGCGTTATGATGACGTACGTTTGATTATAGCCATGATACCATACATGTGTCATCCTATTTCATCTAAACAACATATATACATTGTTACATACCAAAGTCCTTATATAATGCCTCATCGCTTCTAAGTGCAGTTTTTTAGTTCGAACATAAGCGCAGATCTTTATAACCCCCCAGTGCACAAGTGCTAATTTTTCCGAGGTTTAAGAGGACTACCTTACGCGCTCCAGAGCTCTTGTTCCGTAAGAACTAAACGGATTCGTACGACGTCGATTTGTCTTTAGCAACGTACAAACCAGACGTCTCCAGTTATTGTCATTGCATTTGAACCTACGATTCTAAACAAGAGTCTCTGTCGCCTAACCTGGCGCAATCCTCTAGCCCCTCAGCAGTGCGCGACCTGAACTATTTTATTGTCCAACCCGATCGCGCCAATCCCCTTCATTTCATTAGTGCCGATACGGCTGTGCGCTCAATCGTTTAATTCGATCGCGCCAATGCAACCATTCCCTACCCCTGTTCGAAATCTGCCCAAACAAACCCCGACAATACAGACACATCTTCAACTCACCGGTTGGCCTCTGCTGGTTGTTGTTGCTCGAGGATGGTGTAGTCAGGCGTCGCTGCTCTGCTCTGAGAGTTTCTGAAGTTCTGTTGTCCTTGTCCTGGGTCCCGTTCGGATGTACAGACCGGCAGTCACGGCGCCAGATTAATGTATCTTCTCAATGATTCTATGTTATAGCTATATGATCTTTCTCTAATGTATAGTGGAATAGCTTACTCTGCTCGTTGTGTTTCCCGTTAAAGTAACAGTTCATTCAAATGTGGTCCTTTGGAAATCACGTGGAGGCGGAGACAGCGCTGCGGGTGAAAACGGTTCTGACCGTTGTTTTATTGGAATATCCAACAGCTTAAATTATCTGGTTCACAGCATCAATTATTTTCTATCTCTAATCAGCTTTTCCCGGAGGGCTTCTTAGTGGCGTCTCTTATTCTCGAACTGGTGGGGTGGATTCTCCGTCTCTGCTTTTCCGTTCTCCCTGCGTGTCTCTCTGCGTCTCGGTGTCTCCGTGTCTCTGTGTCACCTCCATCATTCAACCTGTAGGTTTTATAGAGAAGAGAGAACCCCCCCCAGCCCTTGCGCCATCCAGTGCCGTCACCCCAGAGAGCCTGCTTTCCTATTGGCTAGAAGGTCTCCCCTCTCAGTGATTTGGGTCTTGCGAAACAGCGTTACAAGGTGACCTTACAGAGGGGATATGAACTAGTTTCCTTTTAGAATGATTTACCCAAGTGTCCCTGAATGCGACCCTCATACAGATGGAAATATAGTACCCATTCAACCTAACAGTGGGTATCACAGAATGGCCTGTTTGGTCTGCTTAGCTAAAGTAAACAGAACTCGGATGTTGGCCTTCAGGCCGTCACTTCTTGACTTAAAAGTTAGTTATTTGGCGCACCATCCCTGTTCGTTGTGGAGGAAGATGTGTCATCTGTTTGCCATTTGATCTGTTCTTATTTTTATGGCACTCTGGGCTTTTTCCTATAGCTGCTAGGTGAAGGGTGAAGGGTTGCACTATTAGCTTTTGACTGAATTCTCCTGTGGCCTTTTCCAGAAACCGCTAGATGATTTTAATCCCTCCTGTAATGCTTATACGGGTCATTTTGATCAATTTAATTTACGACACTACACCATTGATTCGTAAGCAGATGCTAGCCCGAGCATCACCCGATTTACTGCGATGTCTATGTGAGATTGCTTTAAACATACTAAAAGGTGTTATTCCTCTTAAAGGTGCCATTTTAGAGAAACTACGTAAAAAGAAGACTGTTCTTAGAATATTAGTGAATAAAAAAATTAATTTTTTAAAGAAAAGAAGAGTTTTACTCCAGAAGGGGGACGGGTTCTTCATACCTCTGCTAAGCGCTGCTATACCATTCCTAGTATCTTTGTTCACTAAGAAAAAATAGTATGGAGAAAATGGTCTTAATTCCTAAGAGTATATGGCTTAAAATATATGAAACCCCTGTTCGAGATATATCTACTATTAAGGATAGGGCGTCAGATGCATTACAAGAGAGGATGCATAGTATCATGGCAGGATCAACAGAGAAAGAAGAACTTCCAACACCGGCAAGGCCTGTTTCCCGTATAGATAATCCTGGCGCATACGTTACTGACTATGACAAGGCTAAAAGATTAAATATGCCTCTACATCGGTATATGAGTCTACTTAATCAGAATGATATCAAAAAGGTTAATGCATTGGGAACTATAGACCACGTACCCCTAGACGTAAATCCTAGGAATATAGACATAGATCCGGCGGATATAGATCTAGATCCTGGGAATATAGAACAACTTGTTTCGATCCTGCCTCCTAGAAATCAAGTAAAAGCCAAATATATCCTACGTAAGATATATGATTTACCAAACATCTCCTGGAATAGTCGAGGGGAATTCGTGTTTCATCAGCGAGTCATTAAAGGATCCCACATACTGGATTACCTGAAGGCGTTATCAAATACATCTAAGACCTCCCTGCATATCCCTGGGTTTAGTGTTTTTCTACAGACTTTATCAGATATGAATCTCCCCCTATCCTATGTTGCCAACAAGGATATACGTACCCGCCTGAGTGTTCTAAAGACAGATCCACCTACTATCCCCCGGAAAAGACAGAGGGGTGATGATAGATCTGGGGCTACAGGATGGCTTAGTATATGAAATGAATGTTTCTTAAGTAAATAAAACAACCTAAATAAAAAATAGACAGCTTGTATTGGTATTTATTAGAAATTTTTATTAATAACGTTCCTTTAACATTTTCATACTGCATGATGTCTGACTATGATGCCCTTTGCATTTTAGTATACATTTCTGATATTTTGTGACAAAATTGATGACTAGGCTATCGTTTCTGAATGTATCGGCTGTATAATGCTTTGATATAATATCGTTCAAACTATACCCTTTGGCTTTCTGACATAAAAAATATACACAGTGATGACCGCAACAACTAGATATAATATCTTGCAGTATAGTGGTAGAATAATAGTATTCCTTAACATTCTGTTCTAGAAAATCCTGTATATCCCTAGGATAACTCTCTGGACTACGACCGAATGAATCATAGAACGTTCCTTGTTGTGCAGTGTCTAACGTTATAGCAAGCCAGTGAGAACCAGGTTTGTTATGAGGATCAGTGTTAACAATGCAATAAAAAGGTCTAATGCATGTGTTTCGTATTGCTGTCTTAAGTGTATCACAGGACCATACACCATGGAAATGTTTCCCCAGCAGTTTAGAACACAATGCATGTAATTCCAGGTTGTTCATTCTTCAGTAGTAGTCTACAAGGACCTGTCTGCGGTCGTTGATTTCCATAATAGAGTCAAAACCTGCATACACGATCAAGGTAACTGTCTCCGGTAATGGCACGCGAAAACGCATTTCCAGACGCAGGTTTCCTGTAGACGGCGGGGGTGCAGCTACTCCATCTTCATCCGGATCCAGATTAAAATAATATAGTCCATAGCCAGATAGAAAATCGGTACGATCAAAAATTAAGCCAGAATCCTTAAGATGTTTTCCTGTAGAGGTGAAGAGACTGTAATACTCCCTTATAGCATTACCATTATCAAAGCGTGGTTGAAATGCTTTAGAAGGTATTTGTCTACCATCTTGACTCAGCGATGCATGCTCCAAATTATAGTGATGGAAATTAAAAGGATTTCTCTCATAGCTTCCTGAAAACGCGGTATGGGAAACGAGCCCTAATACAATATATCTTGGTAACAGACCAAGAAATATGTTATCTACGGTTGCGACCCTTGAATGCATAGGGAGTGAGTATGTCTTTACGTTAATGCGCGCTAAAGGATAAAGTGCATTACCTTTTTGCAATGCGGCGGCATGTCCTAGCTGTACTGCGGGGGATACAGTTATCTTCTTAACGAATAGGGTTGCACTTGTGATATTTAGGATATAGTTTCCACCTGCAGCCGACATTATACAAAATTCATCCTTAGCCTTGGTACGTTTTATTTTAAAATCAACCTTATTTAACATTAAGCGTTCATTAAAAAATATATCGGAATGAATAGCCCCTAGCATATGCATCTCACGAGACAGGGCACAGGCCTCCGCTCTTTTTTTAAAACCCTGATTTCTACCCGCGTCACCGAGTCTAATATCTTCCATATACCCTCCAGTGTCTTTAGAGAATAAGCCTGCTGAGAACTGACTGTTCAGAGTAGCGGGGGAATAATTTAATAACGTTTCTATTATAGCTCTATAGGGGTGCGTCGCACTCGCCTGACTGATTAAGCGGTCTTGTACTGTAACATCAATCTGACTAAAGAAACAATTTAATGGGTAATTAATTGTAGAAACGGCAGCATCATTAGCCAAGTTGCTTCCATCAGCATTGGTTATCTTGGCCTTTAGAAATAGTAAGGTGTTGTTGAGGTCGAGATAGCGTTCTCCCTCCCCAGGAATATAGAACTCTATTGGAGAGTCCCGTCTTAGAGCGGTAATAGGGGCTACCTCGATGTAATCAGATCGTTCGATTGACAGCTGTGTTAATGGCGCAGCAAAGAGATCTAGCTCTGATTTCAGGCATTCCTGAAAACGTTGATGAATCATTTTACTAGAATATATCACTAGGGCTTCCACGTTTCTTCCTCTTCAAGGTCCTGCGTTGACTGTTAGCTCTTCTAGGGAGGGATTGCTTTTTATAGCAGTGTTTAATTTTCGTTGGTCGTTTCTTGATCTTGCTAATCCTATAGCCGGGGGGTTTAAACCCTCGTGATAATCTCATTCCTATACCGGAACCTTCTTGCTCCGTCATTTTTGTTGTAACTTTCTGTATGACATTGTTCATAACCTCCTTAGCGATATTCCCAGCAGCTGCTTTCAGATGGGGTTTAGCTGTTGTGAATCCTGTTTTAAGAAAGGGTACGACGAATCGGAAAAGTCGTCCGAAGATCGATCCTATACCTCGTCCATACTGTACTGGTGATCCAGCGAACCCTGATAGACCGTTCCCCACTTGACTCGTATAGTAGTTGACGAAACGATAGGGATCGTTAATAGGGTTCATCTTGAAGTTAGTTTCTTCAATGTATATGGTTATCTACCGGTTTCAAATGTAGTTTCACAAGTACTTTACCGTATGTAAAATTCATTTATTTATTCGTATCTGTTTTAATCTCAATATGGATGGTGTCTATCTCCGTTTTTGACACTTTTGTATAATGTATTTTGTCATAGCGTATATGTATTATGTCGCCATAAGTTCCCTTGACCTGTACGGTAGAGAGCAATCGTACAGCAACGTCCCCAACTAATTGAGATTGTGCGAGATCTCCATAAACATACAGACTATAAACCCCCGTACCAAAGTCAGCGGGGTAAGGGGCTCCTACGTTCGCTAGATTAAACCATGTATGGCATTCTAACCCTAGCATATAAGACATTGGTGTAGAGAATTTCAGACGATGTGTAGAAGAGCCTTTAAATTCAAATGTTCTTGTTATGTCATTAAACAGAATTACTCCTCGGGGGTCACCTATTTTATGTAGCGCTTCATTTACATGCTTCACTAATTGAGCGGGGAATCTATAATAACCCCCTACCCCCACTCGCTGTCGTTTTGTCACTCCATCGACCCCCAAGCTATACTCAAAGAACGCGGACTCTCGCTTGAGATTATACCATGTGTGGGGATAGGTAATTTCCGATAAACCTACTAACCATTCTCCGGGGAGATGTAAAGGTTTACATAAGTTAATACTGAACTTAGAGCTGGTATTCGCTCTAAATAGCTTCTTACTAGCGTTGGAGGGCAGAGTTACATAAAATCCCTCCATACTACTGTTCCTATGCATTATAAACTAAAAATGATATATAGATCCTTATGTTTTAGCATATATAGGTATGGGGTCATACGTTTATGAGACTGCTCTTTAATACATACAAGTTAAACTTGTCAGGCCATCCTTTCCATTTCACTAAAGCGTATAGTTTACCCCTTAATCTTTTATTACTCAGAATCTTCTCTATCAAATATTTTTTATGTATAACCTCCTCTACTTTCTGTAACTCCGCCTCATAAAAAGTACCTTTCAGAGTCTCACCCTCCTGATCTTTCAAAACGTATACAGGTGGTAAGCGGGGTACGCGCTCTGCTATAGTAAAGGTCTCATGCGTATAAGTCTGCTCATATCTTTTATCAAAAAGCCCCCTTAGTTTTGAAATACGTACAGTATCCCCCTCCTTGTATTTATAACTTAATACATTCTTAAGACGTATAGGACCGGCCCCATATAAATTCTGAAATACTTGGAAAAAGTTATCTGTAGAGACCTCTGATGGTTTCATCCGGATACTACTGTGAAAAGAATTATTATAGCTATGTACCAACGCTTGCAAAACATCCAGATATCTATACGTATTATTCGCAGTGAAATAACGCCAAATCCTTTCCTTCAACGTTCTATTTAAACGTTGAATACAGCTAGCCTTAAGCTCACTACCCGTGGCAAAGTGTATTATATTATACTTTTTCAGCAGGCGTTTAAAATGAGAATTAAAGAACTCTGTACCATCATCGCTTTGTACTTTTAGAGGGGGTTTGCTCTCTCTGAGCACAGATGCGAATGCTCTCATCACCTCAGGGCCTTTTTTAGATTTCAGAGGTCTTACGTAAACCATTTTTGAAAATATATCAATTACTGTCAATAGATATTTAAAACCATCATTATGTTTAGAAATGTTTTGCATATCACATAAATCGATTTGAAATTGATATAATATCCCTGGGGCATACACCTTGTTTCTAACAAACTTGATTCGGGCAGGCTTGTGTAAGGTATAAGCATCTTGTTGTGCCAGCCATGTTTTAATGACCTTAGTTTTTACTTTGCCACCTGTCTCCTGTTCTAAGGCTAGTTTAAACCGCGCTACACCCCCATACGACCCTGGATTGCGAGGATCATAGTATATCTTCTTCATTAACTGTTCCATCGTGTAATACCTTATGGTAAAGAGGAGTGTACATTATATAGTAAACATTTCTCTAAAAAAGGAAAGACAACATATCTTTAGAGAATAACATAATTTATTACATGTAGAAACGTGGTTTGGTCAGTGGTAATGCAGACATGAATTCACCTACAGCAACGAAGATTTCATCCTTCTGGATCTCAGGGTAATCTAAATGAATACCAGCAATCATTTCTTTCAGACACTCACTATTCTTAACTGTACGGAATTCAAAAAGCAATCCTTCACAAATTCCTTGTAAGCGTAATGAGGAGGGAATGGGGAATCTCAAACGTCCCAACAGGGCAGTCAGTGTAGGTGTTAATTGCTTGCTCCATAACATCGTTAGCAGAGCCGCTTCATTAACCCCATAGTAGAGTGAGGCTTCGAAGAGACATTCATGATGTCGTTGACTAGGATGTTGGACATCGCACCCATAACAGTTCTCTCCGAGATGTCGCTCGATACAACTGTTCAATATCTCCGCTAAACCAAGCTTGATGCTTGCGACCATCAGATAGTCCATAAACCCAGATCTCTCGTCCACCACTACCGGAAGTAATGCAAGGCTTCTCTGTGGTGGCGGTGAGGGGGAATTACTGCTTCCATTGTTGGCAGGTATTTCTTCTTCAGCGTAGAATACACCCGATTCCGGGGTATGGGATCTCCATGGATCATCAGGGACGACTGTTAGGTCCTCCAAGTAGGTTGCTTGCAACGATGAGTCCGGCGATGCTGGTGACCACCTCGTAGTAAGCGGGGTGCCTAGGAGGGTTGGTGTTGATGCTGGTGATGGTGATGCAGGTGACCACACCGTAGTAACCGGACTGTCTAGGAGAGTTGGTGATGACGATGGTGTAGGATGATTCATCGATTCATACATAAATCCAGAGGGTGATAGAGTAGCGTCGATCGGAGTATAAAAAGCCATGTTTACTAGTGCTTTGCTTGGTCTCTAGATCTAGACTGCTGACCGACTCTCTTTTAAATGTTTGGAGGTGGAACTGCACACGCCCTCTCCCCCGCCCTCTCCCCCGCCCCCCTACAGTCACAGTCGCACTCCAGATGCCCTGCTTGTTCAGCTTTGTCCACTAGGGTCCTAAGAGTAGCTATTTCGATTGGAAAGTGGAGGGTCTTCTTAATAGAGTCTAATCTATCAGCCTTAGTCTCGTCTTCAGAGGCTTTGCTAATGGTGTCCGCACATTTCTGTAGACAATCTAACCAGTCAACGGCAGTAACTTTGAAAACAAAATGTTCCTTTCTTGATCCAATGGTCATCTTATTGATACTTAAAACCGCATTCATGTAACGCCGTGGAGGATGCTTTATAGAGATCACAGCTACGTAATAGGAGTAGGGGGTAGTTGTAGTACAAATTTCCATAACGAATCTACTCGTAAGATCCTGATCCCTTTCCACCAGATACTCTATGCATTTTCTTTGCATCCTCCAAAACTCCTCTTCTGTTACAACTATCTGCTTATTAACGATCCCACTTCGTAGCCCTGTTCTTAATCTACTCCCCCGGTAGAATACAACTTCTTTTACACGGCGGTCGTAGTCAAAGCCTATAAGACCATCCTTTAACATAGGCCGTACACTAAAGATGTCCTCCTTTCCATTTTTTAAGCAGTCATTTAGCCTCGTATAGGCTCCATAGCGCCGCGGTGCCTTCATCAGAGAGCTTAGTTGAGTCGTGCTATCCTGCATCTGTTGCGTTGGTGTAGTATTAGCCATTCTTGTTCTGTTTTTGGATATAAGATTCACTACTCCGTTTTTATTTTATATACCTCCATACTAATTCCTATATATATAGCCTTTTAACTAAATAAGTCCTGCCTACTTTAAAGCGTCATTTTACCGCATGGTAAGGAACCACCACACACACGCACACATACACTAGTCATAGATGAGACTCTGGGGTAAGATGCTTTCCCGTGAGCACCCCCCGTAGAAGGGTGAGTGTACATTACGCTTTCCCGCGTACATCACCCCTTTAGAGGGGGGGGTCAATACCTGTTAGGCGGTCGACACCTGCTAGGGGTCATGACCTCTGACATGACCTCATAGAAAAAAGGGGGCGTTGACCTCATCAATCATCTATAAAACACAATGCACATTCCATTTTGATAGGAGGGGCATTTCCTTACTCTCTCATGTAGGCTGTGTTTACTGGAGATGGAAATCCTTTAGTTAGTGTTGTACCTGAGATGATGTATGGGATGTATTGATTTGACAAAGGCAAGCCTGTGTTTCATTGTGTACTTTCAACTACAGTATATGGACCCACCGGTGGGCCCATCAAGTTCAGCATTCACTGCATTCACTGTGATGTTGACTGTTGGTCAGGCTCATAGTCTGGATCGCTGTTTGTCTTCCATTTCTGAGACATCTTCTATCTCTGGTTCAATCTCCTCTTCATCTGGTTCAAGAATGAGGTCCAGAGCCTCTCTGACAGAAAGTCGCCTGATCAGTCAATGAGTCAAATGAGAGCAAGGCACAAATATATATGCATGAAAGGGGCATTTAGCGCGAGAAAGTGGGAGGTTTTTCTTTCTCGAGGGGCACAGAGCTTGCACCTGTGAGAAGATATGATACATTTATATCATTGCAGCGCAAGAAAGTGAGAGGTTTTTATTTCTCGAGGGACACAGAGCTTGCACCTGTGAGAAGATATGATACATTTATATCATTGCAGCGCAAGAAAGTGGGAGGTTTTTCTTTCTCGAGGGGCACAGAGCTTCCACCTGTGAGAAGATATGATACATTTATATCATTGCAGCGCGAGAAAGTGAAAGGTTCCCGTAACTTAGAGTAAATAGTTTTGTCTGGAAGGTGTGGGGAGACATAAGCACAATAAATGTGTGTGTGTGTGTGTGTGTGTGTGTGTGTGTGTGTGTGTGTGTGTGTGTGTGTGTGTGTGTGTGTGTGTGTGTGTGTGTGTGTGTGTGTGTGTGTGTGTGTGTGTGTGTGTGTGTGTGTGTGTGTGTGTGTGTGTGTGCGTGCGTGTGTGTGCGTGTGTGTGTGTGTGTGTGTGTGTGTGTGTGTGAGAGAGAGTGTATGAGAGTGTGTGTGTGTGTGTGTGTGTGTGTGTGTGTGTGTGTGTGTGTGTGTGTGTGTGTGTGTGTGTGTGTGTGTGTGTGTGTGTGTGTGTGTGTGTGTGTGTGTGTGTGTGTGTGTGTGTGTGTGTGTGTGTGTGTGTGTATGGCGGTCAATTCTGACCGAAAACATCCTAGGTGTGTCACTGTTGAATAAATCACTCAAAATACAATGCAAGTGGTGATCATCAATTATGTTCAGAGGCCTAGTGTGGAGGATAACATAAGGTCTTGACTCTTGAGGCAATTGGATGAAAAACACAATATGTATGATTACAACCGAAGTCACTCTGTCAGATTTGACCGGAAACGCAAGAGAAGGGTTACGAGACGATTTAGAAATGTGTCCATTGGAAATACATTGCAATTTCAAGGGAGGTGGACCGGCCAGAAACAACAATGATGTAACCACTACACACCTCCCTATACAGATGCAGAAAAGTATTGCTAGCACCATTCTACTGGTGGCAATAGGTGGCGGCTACACTGCGTTGATCTTAATATAATTTATCATGGAAGTGCTGTTGTGTTATCTGCCACCACACTGTAAATAATGTGACTAGTGTTTACTTAAGAAAAGTAAGGCAACAAAGGGACACGTCATATAATTGAATAGATTTTAATCACATAAATTTGATTAAAATGTATTGAATAAGTGAACTAATTTTAAACCAAAAACTTAAGTGCATGTTAATAATAATAACAGTTAAAATGTGTTGGATTTAGTAATAACATGCCAAATCATGAGTTAATATAGCCCAACATTTTACGTAAATTTAAATCAATTTCCCTTGTGAAATTGAGTTGTACTTGCAAAAAAGAATTGGGCTATATTAACTCATGATTTGGCATGTTATTACTAAATCCAACACATTTTAACTGTTGTTATTATTAATAACATGCACTTAAGTTGTTGGTTTAAATTTAGTTCACTTATTTAATCAATTTTAATGAAACGTATGTGATTAAAATATATTCAATTATATGACGTGTCCCTTTGTTGCCTTAATTTTTTTAAGTAAATCTATTCAATTATATGAAGTTTCCCTTAGTTAACTTAATTTGTTTAAGTAAACCTACACATTATTTACAACACATGGCAATTCTTATTTACCTGCTCTAATGAATAATGCAAATGTGTTTTAATTGGCATTATAGGACTTCAATAACACTGAATGTCACTGTTCCCATAATTTCTTCATTTCTATACCCAATATCATGTCTTCTTGCGGTGCTTGGTTTACTTGAATTGGGTCAACAGATTACCATGCATATTACCATGCATGAGGTTGGTCACTTTTGGAGACAGCCTTGTCCAATCCAGCTCCAGGAAGAGTTTCTGGAAGACTTCGAATGTGTACCTGAGACCAAAGAGAGGAAGAAAACCAATGTCAGGTGCTTAAAATGAAATGGATAACAGTCTCACAACATTGTAAATGCCCCAACACTTGACCTTGCCTCACGCCACAAGGTAAAGTGTACACAAGGTGCACATTATAAACTAACTGTTCTGTGCCAATATTCAAAACCATGAAGCCTCTCTGCTCAAATGAGTATGACTATTTGGACAAATCTGAGATGAAACAACTACTTACAGTAACCGGATCACTGAAACTCACATTTAACCAAAACTTGAAGGAAACAATGTTATTTTTGACAGTGACTTTTCCTTTTCACTCTACAAGGGTCACCTTTCTTAAGCCAGTAGCTTATTCTTGAGGTTGGTCACTTTTGGAGACAGCCTTGTCCAATCCAGCTCCAGGAAGAGTTTCTGGAAGACTTCGAATGTGTACCTGAGACCAAAGAGAAGAAGAAAACCAATGTCAGGTGCTTAAAATGAAATGGATAACAGTCTCACAACATTGTAAATGCCCCAACACTTGACCTTGCCTCACCCCGCAAGGTAAAGTGTACACAAGGTGCACATTATAAACAAACTGTTCTGTGCCAATATTCAAAACCATGAAACCTCTCCGCTCAAATAAGTATGGCTATTTGGACAAATCTGAGATGAAACAACTACTTACAGTAACCGGATCACTGAAACTCACATTTAACCAAAACTTGAAGGAAACAATGTTATTTTTGACAGTGACTTTTCCCTTTCACTCTACAAGGGTCACCTTTCTTAAGCCAGTAGCTTATTCTTGAGGTTGGTCACTTTTGGAGACAGCCTTGTCCAATCCAGCTCCAGGAAGAGTTTCTGGAAGACTTTGAATGTGTACCTGAGACCAAAGAGAAGAAGAAAACCAATGTCAGGTGCTTAAAATGAAATGGATAACAGTCTCACAACATTGTAAATGCCCCAACACTTGACCTTGCCTCACCCCGCAAGGTAAAGTGTACACAAGGTGCACATTATTAACAAACTGTTCTGTGCCAATATTCAAAACCATGAAGCCTCTCCGCTCAAATAAGTATGGCTATTTGGACAAATCTGAGATGAAACAACTACTTACAGTAACCGGATCACTGAAACTCACATTTAACCAAAACTTGAAGGAAACAATGTTATTTTTGACAGTGACTTTTCCCTTTCACTCTACAAGGGTCACCTTTCTTAAGCCAGTAGCTTATTCTTGAGGTTGGTCACTTTTGGAGACAGCCTTGTCCAATCCAGCTCCAGGAAGAGTTTCTGGAAGACTTCGAATGTGTACCTGAGACCAAAGAGAAGAAGAAAACCAATGTCAGGTGCTTAAAATGAAATGGATAACAGTCTCACAACATTGTAAATGCCTCAACACTTGACCTTGCCTCACCCCACAAGGTAAATTGTACACAAGGTGCACATTATAAACAAACTGTTCTGTGCCAATATTCAAAACCATGAAGCCTCTCCGCTCAAATAAGTATGGCTATTTGGACAAATCTGAGATGAAACAACTACTTACAGTAACCGGATCACTGAAACTCACATTTAACCAAAACTTGAAGGAAACAATGTTATTTTTGACAGTGACGTTTCCCTTTCACTCTGCAAGGGTCACCCAACATATGCACAATTACCATGATTTTACTGTGTTTACAGTATAGTGTATTTTAGAGAGAGAGAGAGAGAGAGAGAGAGAGAGAGAGAGAGAGAGAGAGAGAGAGAGAGAGAGAGAGAGAGAGAGAGAGAGAGAGAGAGAGAGAGAGAGAGAGAGAGAGAGAGAGAGAGAGAGAGAAAGAGAGAGAAAGAAAGAAAGAAAGAAAGAAAGAAAGAAAGAAAGAAAGAAAGAAAAGAAAGAAAGAAAGAAAGAAAGAAAGAAAGAAAGAAAGAAAGAAAGAAAGAAAGAAAGAAAGAAAGAAAGAAAGAAAGAAAGAAAGAAAGAAAGAAAGAAGAGATAGAGGGAGAGAGGGGGAGAGAGGGGGAGAGAGAGGGATATAGAGGAAGAGAAAGAAAGAGGGAGATACAGAGGAGAGATGGAGGGAGAGAGAGGGAGATATAGATAGACATGAAACCTAGGTATGTAATTTCATCTTTCCTTGTGACAATATTGTCACCCACTGTACAAGACTGTACAAGAAATTCCTTCTGTAATGTACTGATTTCTTTTGATTTCTCTGTTTGAGAGAGAGAGAGAGTGTGTGTGTGTGTGTGTGTGTGTGTGTGTGTGTGTGTGTGTGTGTGTGTGTGTGTGTGTATGTGTGTGTGTGTGTGTGTGTGTGTGTGTGTGTGTGTGTGTGTGTGAAGGGGTGTACAGTGCGACATATATGTCGCACGTGCGACACTGACGTCAGTCTGTGCGATGAATGAATTGACTTCACTAGCACGGGTGCGATGGCCCGCGGCGCAAGCAAAAAAAAAAAAGTGTGACGGTAAATGAATGCACCACGGCGCTATCCACTTGGTACTTGTAGTCTTGTGCGATTAAATACAATGTCCCTTCTGCGTAAGACTCCATATATCAAACACCAAATCCCATAATCCCTAGCGAACAATATCCCCGCGAGTTGCGAGCAGTGACTCTATCCGCTCGGCTCAGCTCACAACACAGCAGGTGAGCAGGACTCGTCTCAGCAGCAGACAGTAGCCTTTGGAACGCGGACATTGAAACAGAGCTAGTGGATAGTGTTGTCGCGACCCAAAACAAATCCCTGCTGTTTTATTCGGCAACGGGTCAAATGCATATAACATGCTTTGCAATCCTCGCGTCATAAAGTCCGAAATGAACGTTACGTTAGCATGAGCTAACAACAAGCTGTTCATAGCCATATAGAGAGAACAGCAGACGGGCAGAGTGAGGAGGAGGGGGCAGACATTCTCCCTTCTCTGTGTGTGTGTGTGCGTTTGGAAAGATCACATGAAGTCAGACGAGTATATTATATTGATAGTAAATGTACTGAGGGTGGACAGATAATGTTGATATTTAAACATAAAAAATACAATACAAAATAAATGTATTCATGATCATGCAACATAAAACTGTTGACTGTTGTGAGTTCCAAAACATTTAACTTAAAGTTTAAAGCTCAATATATCAAAACGTGGCACTTTACAGTGAACAGGAGGTCTATGTGTATTAAAAACAATAGATTGTTTTTCCTTTAAAAGTCTGGAAGAGGTCAAAAATAAAAATGTCAAATGATATTTCCGTTGCCTTTTTTGAGTTGATCTAAATGTTACTGATTGTGTTAAATGGGCTTATGTTATGATATCGTCTCATATCGATTGCAGGCACCTGCATCGTATCATATCGTGGCATATATCAGCAAATATCGTATTGTTGTCCAAAGAATCTATATCGTATCGTATCGTGATGAAACTGGTGATTCCCACCCCTAGTAGAGTCCATACACCCAACACCAAATCCCATAATTCCTTACACGTAACGTGTCTGGCTGTGTGACGTCAACTTGTCAGCATGAAAATGACAGCCAAGCATGGCACTGCAACTAAATAACACAAATACAATAGGCACATTTGTGACTGTTACAAATATAACACGTTTTATACTTGTGCTAGATTTTGGCCTGTGCTACAAAACTATCAACCTCTGTAGCACCAGTGCTATGTGCAAAAAAAGTTAACGCACAGCCCTGGTGTGTGTGTGTGTGTGTGTATGTGTGTGTGTGTGTGTGTGTGTGTGTGTGTGTGTGTGTGTGTGTGTGTGTGTGTGTGTGTGTGTGTGTGTGTGTGTGTGTGTGTGTGTGTGTGTGTGTGTGTGTGTGTGTGTGTGTGTGTGTGTGTGTGCAGGGGAGTAGCTGGGGGGGGGGGGTAGGATTTAGGGTTAGGGTTTTTATAGATTGGGGGCCCCACATTTTTTAATAGATTGGGGGCCCACAAATTCATTCTTATAAACATGAGCTTTATATATTCAGTTCGGGCCATTGGCTCTCAATGGCCATTGGCTCTGGTATTTCCATTTTCACAGAGAGAAAGAAAAGAAACTGCATCTGCATACCTAATCATGGGCCATTGGCTCTGGTATTTCACTATAAGTGCTATATTTGCAATTGAAAATCACACACACACACACACACACACACACACACACACACACACACACACACACACACACACACACACACACACACACACACACACACACACACACACACACACACACACACACACACACACACACACACACACACACACCCACACCCACAACAGAACATCTGAACAGATTAAAATTAGAAGTGGTCTTGTCTTATTTAGAGAGAGAGAGAGAGAGAGAGAGCGACAAGCGGCCACTACATATTATCCATACAATACCCAACATATGCACAATTACCATGATTTTCCTGTGTTTACAGTATAGTGTATTTTAGAGAGAGAGAGAGAGAGAGAGAGAGAGAGAGAGAGAGAGAGAGAGAGAGAGAGAGAGAGAGAGAGAGAGAGAGAGAGAGAGAGAGAGAGAGAGAGAGAGAGAGAGAGATTTTTTTTTGATTTTATAAAAAAACTTTATTTATTTACACACCAATACTACAATTTAAACAACCAAAAACAAAAAAAACTCACATCTCAACAAAACCAAAACTGAGAGAAAAGAAAACAACCACAAACTCCAACAACACAACCATGAAACCACACAAAAAAAATACCTATGGTACATTCACATGAAAACATCACAGAAGGCCAAACAGTCATCCACCACCGAGCAAATAACCTCCTCGTAACACCACTGTTCCACAAAAGTATCTACATTTTTCATCTCCTTATAGAATCTAAAATCTATCCAGACCCTTGCCCTTACCAATGCTGAAAACACACTGGTCAACTCCTGAAACACTTCACCCTCGATTTAGCTTTTTCTTGTAAGGTAAATTGCCAATTTTGCTTCACCCAGCAGGAAATTTAACAGTTTCCACTTAAACGCATTGCTTCTTCTGTACCCAGCTCCAAATATAAAAACAGCCTTGGACCACTCCATGTTAAAAGACAAAAACAGGATTCTTAATGTATCAAATAAAAACTCAAGCCTCCCACACTCTAAAAAACAATGGAAAATATTTTCCACACAACCACAGAAAGGACATTCATTTGAAACATTAGGATTCATAACCGAAATAAAAGCATTTACAGCAACAGCACCATGGAGAATCCTCCACTGTAAATCCCCAGTCCTTTTTTTTTATGGGAGTTTGTACAAAGCTCTCCATCCTGGACTTAAAACACAGTCCACATCAAAATGTTTTCTCCACACAGAGTCCTCTCTCCCATTTAGCTTGCCCGCGTTGAGAGCTTTGACACAACAGTTGTAAATAGCTTTACCACCGACAGTATATAAATCCAGTCCTTTCGAACCTGTTTCGTCCAAAAGGCATCCAGAACAACCATTAATATCAGTATAAAGTTCCACCTCAGGAAAAGGGTCCTCTTCATCTGGGATCTCCTCCCCCGCACAGTACATCCTCAAAAGTTCGAAAACCTTCCAACGACAGTCTTTCAGCCCACCGTTTTAAAATATAATCAATTTTTTCGAACTGAGTTCAGACCCAGCAGTTTAGCCACAGCATGACCATCCTCTAACCTTGGCCCAGCTATATCCACGATTTTCCCCAGCGTGAGTATTCCGTTTTTGCACAGTATATGTCTGAGTCCTGGTGTCGAACTGTCCGTAACATCCAATCTTGCCCCTCCAACAAGAGGTTCTCCCAACAACCAATACAATGAAAGAGCAGATTCAGACACTTTTCTTTTAAATAAATTCCATGCTTTAAAAACCCCTTTATAAAATGGAGACAGTTCTGACAAACTTAACACATGGCCATCCATTAAAAACAAACCAGCATCAACACCGAACCCATTTGCCCTCCTTAAAATCACACTTGCAACATTCCTCCACACTAGAATATTGCCTGCATAAGTGAGGTACTTTTGTACAAACTGAAGACGGAAAGTTGCCATCCTACTCTCTAAGTGTATTAACCCTTGCCCTCCCTCATCCTTAGGCAAAAACATTACAGCTTGAGGTACCCAGTGTAACTTGTCCCAAAAAAAATCCACTAAAATAGCTTGCACGCTTTTTAACAATCCACTAGGTGGCTCCATACAAGCCAAACGATGCCATAGTGCAGAGGCTACCAGGTTGTTTATTATCAACACCCTTCCTTAACCCTTAGAAGTCAACGGGGCCTATTGCTCCCGTGGGCGGAGAACAAAAGAATTAGAATCTCTCACAAATGCTCAGGAAGTCGCGTTTTTCAAAAATCTGTAAAAATAGCACAAAGACAATTTCGAGTGCATAATAGTGTAATCTATATGTATCCTTACTTGCTAAACATAATACGACTTGTAAATATGTTTAATTCTTGCTCAATTGTATAGTTCTAAATATCCCTGTATTCCCCCGAAACTACAACGCGTCACGTACATGCACGCGCGCACACACACACAGCGCATAGGTGTTAATCACTGAGTGATCTAATATGCATATTCTTCAGCGCGAGAGGGGGGGGGGGGGGGTTGTGTTTCTCACTGTCTGTCGTTGATAATAATAGTCCTGCAGTTCGCAGTTCATTCATTCACGGTGATGACAGCTCTCTAGTCTAGAGTAGAGAGGTGGCCTGTTACTGTTCCATGATTTTCATTCGGCGCTTCAGCTCACCTCGCAGAGCAGCGGTCCCGCGCTACTGCGGTCCGTTCTTGACGAGTTCGAATCCCATTCAATCTTTTTTTTTAACGTGATTTTTTTTTTACACGTGTATTCTTTACTGTACTGATACAATAGTGCATATTCAGAGAGAGATATAGGGAGAGGCAGCGTCGAGACGAAACTTGTGTCGAGTCTGCTTCTATGTGCAACAGAAACTCCTGAACGAGTATACCGAGGCGCTTTGTGAAGGAAAGATGACGTCGTCTCTCTCTCTCTCTCTCTCTCTCTCTCTCTCTCTCTCTCTCTCTCTCTCTCTCTCTCTCTCTCTCTCTCTCTCTCTCATATATATATATATTTTCCCTCATCTTTGGCTAGGGAAATGCGGTTAACGTTGGGCTACTCACCCAGACCCTTGGGCTAATGGGTTTGAATGGAGTGGCCTTGGGTTATTGTTTGTATGTTCTGTTAATCATTTTATCCCATCCATTAGGGATGGGCCATATGTGTTTTATGTGTAACCCGTCTGTGCAAGACGTTAGGGTTATTTTGTTTTATGTACTTCACCCCCTCCCCCCTTTGTTCACCTCCCCCTTATTCCAGCCATTTAGAGACCTGCCCACATTAGCCTCAATAGAAGCGTCAAAAAAATATTGCATTACCAACAACCATACAACAACATGTATAGATTATGGCTAGTTTGAACATAATGATATGGAACACTGGTGGAATAAATAAACAACACAAACGAAAAAGCGTGCTCACACTGATGAAAAAAGAACAGGTGGACATAGCTCTGCTAAGCGAAACGCACATTTTAGAGAAAGACATAGATATGTTAGCGGACAACACATATCATAACATCAGTCACTCTTCCTTTGGAACGAGAACTCGGGGAGTAGCCATAGTCGTTAGACAGAAGTTGAATATTGAATTGAAGGGAGTATGGTCTGATGCAGATGGTCGGATAACTATAGCTAAGATTTTACACAAGAACAGAAAAATAGCGCTGGTAGCGGTATACGCCCCAAATTTATACGAAGTTAGTTTCTTCACTACACTTACCAGAGCAATGTTAGACCTTCCCGAATACTCATTTATAATCGGTGCAGATTTTAATGCCATTTGGAACCCAAGGATGGACAAATCAAACCCCTCCTTTTCCAATGAACAAAAAAATGCATCTAATGCATTAAAGGATTGGTCGAAGATTACAGGTGTAAATGACTTATGGCGATCACTCAACCCCATGACCCGGAAGTACTCTTGTCGATCTGCGAGACATAATACATTATCCAGAATAGATTACGTTTTCACAACCCCGAGACTATTTGATAACTACGATGTGGAAATGATACCCAACGCATTGTCTGATCACTGTTATTTACTCTTAAAAGGAACATTTGGTATACTATCATCCCGAGCCCCAATATGGCGATTTAACACGATGCTGCTTAATAACAAGGAATTCATTACACAAATCAAAGAAGCTCTTACGGTATTCCTACGGATAAATGCGAATTCGGTGCAGGACCCCAGAATATTATGGATGTCGACAAAGGGAATGATCAAGGATTTCACTGATAGCTTTTCCTCCCAAATACGCAAGAATCGATGCTCAAAACTGGCTGAACTGGAAACACTTTACTCAACATTATTTAATTCTTTGCAATACAACAACTCGGTTCAACTGGAAAATCAAGTCAATATACTAAAAAAAGAGATTAACGCCATATACAGACAACAATCTGAATTGCAAATACGTAGCACAAGACAACAGCAGTACTCCCAAGGTTCCAAACCAAGTCACCTATTAGCCATGCGACTAAGAGTCAACGCAAAATTTGCAGATATAACTACCATTAGAGCACAACAAGGACTTGTTACAGAACACAAAGAAATAAACACGACATTCAAAGAATTTTACTCCAACTTATACAAATCAGAAACGACCTTCGATCAAAACAAAATGGACACATATCTTAATCAAATTAACCTCCCTAAACTTTCAGAGGATGACGCTAAACAGTTAGAAACACCGATCACACTAGATGAACTTAGGGAGGCCATATCTGAAATGCAAAGTGGAAGGGCCCCTGGAAGAGACGGTATCCCACCAGAAATGTACCTCTCTTGTTGGGACATAATTGGACCCTTATTACTAAATATGATTTTATACTCGGTCAAGGAGGGGAACTTCCATAAGAATGACAATATTGCACTCATAACAGTCCTCCTCAAAAAAGACAAAGACCCCACCGAGTGCGGTAGTTACAGACCTTTAAGCCTCCTCGGAACCGATATCAAACTGTACTCTAAGGTATTAGCCATCAGACTACAAAAGCATATGACGTCTTTAATTCATCCGGACCAAACAGGCTTCATAAGAGGCCGCCTGATCACTGATAACATAAGACGATTACTACACGTACTAGATGCTAACAAGGAAGACAACACACCTAAGGCGATGCTGTCCCTGGATGCAATGAAAGCTTTTGACAGGTTGGAATGGTCGTATCTATGGGCAGTATTAGAAAGGATGGGGTTAGGAAAAGGATTCATTGATATGATTAAAGTATTATACAAAGACCCATCGGCCATGATTACAACAGGTACAATCACCTCCGAAATCTTTCCAGTAACACGGTCTTCCAGACAGGGTTGCCCCCTTAGTCCCGGACTATTCGATCTATCATTAGAGCCTTTAGCACAATATATAAGACAATCCCAATCCATAGAACCAATCGTAATCAAGGGCACACAACACAAAATTAGTTTATATGCGGACGACGTAATACTGTTCATGCAAAACCCCAACACCGCACTGCCTCATCTTCTCAAGTTGATTGAGGACTTTGGAGATTTATCGGGATTTAGGATAAATTGGCCGAAGTCGGCCTTCCTCCCACTTAACGCCCCTGCAAAAAGAAATATAACCCTCCCAGAAGAGATACCGATGGTAAAACACTTTAGATGTTTGGGAGTTGAAATATTCCCTACCATAAGCCAAACGGTGAAGCACAATTACATAAAAATCCAAAACAAAATCAAATACGACCTTGTCAGGTGGTCAAAACTTAAAAACTCAGTACAAGCACGGATATCAATAATTAAGATGGACGTCCTACCTAGAATCAACTTCTTCAGCTCAATGCTACCGTTACCCCCTCCAAAGGGTTACTGGAAAGAATTACACTCCTCCACATACAAATTTATTTGGAATAACAAACCACCACGTATAAAAAGATCCACCGCACAGAGAAACAAAGCAGATGGTGGTATGGCATTTCCAGATTTCCACCACTATTTTAAGGCATACACTTTAAGACCACTGACAACATGGTTTGATCCCCAAGCATCAGTATCCTGGAGAAATTTTGAAGAAAATATAGTAGCTCCACATAGGCTGAAGGACATAGTGTACACCAAATTATCAATTAAGCAATGCGAACGGAAATTTGGCCCCATACTCACTCATGCAGTCCGGATATGGCGTGAAACACAAAAAAAAGACTCTATCCCACCTAAATGGCATAATCATACTCCCTTATTCAATAACAATGCACTCTTGATTGGAAAACAACCTATAAGATTCCCTAGATGGGAAAAGCAAGGCATACACACATTAGGAGACGTTTTCAACAAACAGGGTTTTTGTAGTTTTGATGAGATATGCAAAAAATTTAATCTCACCAAGTCCTCATATTATTTTTACGCACAGTTATTGGCATGTTTGAAGGCTCACGGTGTTCCATTAAGGATACCAATTGTACACCACAGATACCACAAATTCTTCTATGAAAGAGAGACATCGAGAGGTTTTGTTTCAGATTTGTATCATCAATTACTAACGGCCTCGTATGAAACCCTACATCTAGACTCAGTCTGGAGGAGGGATATACCAGACCTGGAGATAGACTTTGACTGGCAAGAAGCCTGGGCAAATGTACGCCTTGCATCAAGGAACCCGGACCATCAACAAATCAATCTTAACTATATTCACAGGACATACTTAACTCCTATAAGACTGAACAAAATGGGTCTTAAACAAAACTCCAAATGCTCCTTATGTACAAATGGGGACGAAGGGACATTTATGCACATGTACTGGGACTGCCCACCAGTTAAGATATTTTGGAAAGAAGTGACCCAGCAATTGTCAAATCTCTTAACTCTGGATATACCTGTACACCCCTCTGTATTACTGCTGAATGATGTCTTTGAGCATGCAGTACCTCCACAGCTAAAGAGATTGGTTTTATCCGGTATCACAGTGGCTAAAAAGCTGATAGCATCACGATGGTTTCAACCGGAAAAAATTTGCCGTAAGGTCTGGATTCTTACATATCTCGATGTGATTTATCAAGAAATATCAACAGCTAGAATTTTGGGTCTCAATGAATCCAAAATGGCAATGTGGTTAGAAGTGGTGGAGAGAATAAAAGCCAGCATATAATGGTAGTGTCTGGTTAGGAACAAATTATAATGGTTGGATTATCCAATGGGGGGTCCGGGAGAGGGGGGTACGAGCTGGAGCACATGTGTATTTGTATATCATATTGTGTGTTGTCATGTTTGTTTATGTGTTTGTTTAAAAAATAATAAAAAAATAAAATACAAAAAAAAAAGCTCCACACATCAAGGGGCGACCTGCAGACGGAGACCGGAGCAGAACGATGCGCAAGGCGTGTCTGTGCAAGTGAGTTGTCATGACAACAACACATATGCGTTTCTGACGAGGGAAGGCGATCCAGGACGCGGTGTTAAGAAGAAGGGCCTGATGGTGGACACCGGTGCGACTGCGCATATAATCACCGACCTGGCCAAGTTCAAGGTATTCGATGACGGATTCCAGGCCGAGTCTCACTGCGTGGAGTTGGCTGACGGCACAAGGAGCAACGGGGTCGCAGAGCGCAGAGGGGACGCGGAGGTGTGCTTGATTGACAGCAGAGGCAGGCGACTGACTACAACACTGAGAGGGGCGCTGTACATCCCCTCATTCCCGCAGGACATCTTCTCTGTGAGAGCAGCCACCACTGGTACTGGAGCCACTGTGATCTTCAGACAAGGAGAAGACGTCCTACAGCACAGAGATGGTACTGAATTTCACATCCATGAGCATAATAGGCTGTATTATTTGCCCATGGTGGATGACCAATGTGATCAGAGCAAGGGCTGTTTTGATATACAGACATGGCATGAAATTCTAGGACACTGCAATTATGCTGATGTTGAGAAACTCCAGCCTATTGTTGATGGTATGACTATTAAAGGGAAAATTGACAAGTCTAAACTGAACTGTGAAGTGTGCACTCAGGGAAAGTTTGTACAAAGCTTCAACAGGAAGCCTGATGTGAGAGCCAAAAAGGTTCTAGAGTTGGTACACACAGACCTAGCAGGTCCTATTGACCCAGTGTCCATAGATGGGCATAGATTTACACTTTCGTTTACTGACGACTACTCAAGTACTGTGTTTATCTATCATCTGAAGCATAAGAGTGATACTGTGCAAGCAACAGAGCAGTTCATTTTAATGAGGGCGGCCGGGTAGTGCAGCGGACTAAGCGTCTGTCTACCACCACAGAGACAGTGGGATCGAATCCAGCTGTGGTGCTTCCGGGTTGTCCGACCGTCCATACTAACACAATTGGCAGTGTTAGAGGTTGGGAAACCCGGCGAGGGTGGGTCCTGGTCGTTGTAAACAGCGACTCCTACAGTTCGGTCGGGGCACCTGCACAGCAAGGGACGGATCTAGGAGAGGTAGTGTGACCTTCTACACGTTACACTCTCCCAGTGAGAGTCCGCGCTGCCAGGTGAAAAGAAGTGGTGGGCTGGGTACACATGTGTCGGAGGAAGCATGTGATTGTCTTCGCCCTCCCGGATCGACGGTAGGTGGTAGAGTGCGCAACGACCAGGAAGGGGAATGGGAATTGGCATAACGACTAAAAAGAAAAACGGAAAAAAGGAGGAAAAAGATAATAAAAAAATAATAATAATAATAATAACATTTTTAACAGACATATTATTTATTGGCGGTTTCTATGTATGATATGTCTATATCAGGGGTTCCTAATAGAGTTGTTCCGATACCGATACTGGTATCGGAAAAGCCGCCGATACTGGCTAAAATGCTGGTATCGGTATCGGCGAGTACCCTCTAATGCTGCGCTCCGATACCATATGACGTAATTTATCAACAACACTGTGGTCTGTTGAGTAAGCATTATAAAACAAACGTGTGCTTAATCGATTAAAGTGTCAATGCCATTTGTCATTTTAACAGCAGATACTTTCTTAAATGTCATCGTCCCGACAGAGCGGTGTTGACGGCGAGCTCATGGGTTCGCTTGGTGGCTGGTGTTATTAGCATTGAACGGCTAACCGAAAGCTAGCTTTAACATTACCTTGGCTAAAGTTGGGGCTATTCATATAATCCAGCAATAATGGCTGCAGACCTGCAAGCAAAGTACAGCAAGTTGGCAAAGGAGTATTCCAAGTTAAATCACAATGTCACCAGTAACGTTACAGTCTTCTATGGTCTTCCCATATACCGGTAGCTCATGCTAGCTAACGGTAACGTCGTCATTGCACAATTGCACGTCGCGTACACAATTAATGACATGTTGCGGACAGCCATATCGGCGACAATGTTTAGCTTTTAGTGCCAAATGATAAGAGTCTGAGGCGGAGTCTCAAAAGAGAATGTTGAATATTTATTGTGCAAAAATCAAAACAGATCCGACTGCTACTGAACGGAGCCTTGTAGACAGACTGAGTAGGGTATATCTGCAGAGCCAGTGGGTAGCGAGTGCAGCAACGTATAATGTCCGTGTGGATCATTGGAGTAGGGTATATCTGCAGTGCTGAAGCCCCATACTCATTGATTAATGATACTAATACAAATCTATACAATCACCTGTTGTTGAATAAATACCATTACTTTCTAGTTATGACTAAAAAAACAGTATATATAAAACAGTATTTGTTAAAAAAAAAAAAAAAAATTATATCTATAAAAAATTTATATAATATCGTTTTTTTTATTTTTTTTTATGCACTGGTATCGGATAAGTATCGGTATCGGCCGATACCCAAAGCTTAGGTATCGGAATCGGATCGGAAAGGAAAAAATGGTATCGGAACATCTCTAGTTCCTAATAGGCGACCCGCGGCCCATTTAAATTTGGCCCGGAAAAGTTATATTAATCAAACGCCAAAAAAATATATATACTGTGTACATTTCTCCTATGACAATAGACGCCGCTTTTATTTAGAAATCCATAGCGCTAGAGGAAAGGTTATAGGGTCACGAAAATTTAAATGTTTGTTCATCTAGGGGTGATGAATTTTGTGTCTGTGTGACTAATGGACTAGGAGACACACTCATTTGAAAATGGAAGGTTTGACCAGTTGGTGGCACTAGGCAACTGCATCATGTGGTCACCAAAATCAATAGCTTTCTTCCTCCTGTGGTCATGAATGTGCACAGCAGATTGTATGGCAATTATGCCATCACTTTTCAAATTTGTTCTCAGTTTGGCCTGATGCCAGGCAGGAATATATTTTCAAATGTCATCATCTCTCAGCATGTTTTTTCTCGCTATTTCCAGAAAATCACAGTGCCTGGAATTCGGCTAAATTAGGTGAATGAATGAATTCTTTATTTCGAATGTTTACAAATAAACAAGCAAAAAGGATAGGTTTGAAGCCAATTGGCTTATAGAACAACCTACCCCTAATTCAAAAACAAATTCAAAAACAAAGGCCAAGTCTGCAAAAAAGTAAAATTTTGCTAAATGAAACAATCAACAAAACCGATCACGAAAAGAACAACAACCGAAAGCTCACTTACTTCTTACAGTACATTCATGTTACATTCGTGGTAAGAGCTTGTCCAGGCAAATTTTACCATTTAAAATGTGTCTGATAAAGACTTAATATTCTGTGGGTTGGTGACCTCAGGGTCAAGATGAAACCAACTTAGACTGATCTAATTTAAATGCCCTTCCGACCCAGACAGTCCATTCCAAGCCAGTCATTTGGCAAATTTTCAAATGATCTTCAGATTCTTCCAGTTTTAACCACGATGATTTAATTCACACCCTTGATAATTGTATCTTAACTGGCTTCCATTCCCTTCCTGTAAGTGTGGCAGCACCGTATTTCCAAAGACAGGGACTTCAATAATTATATCAATCACGAGAAAGAAAAAAAAAATACGTAAAAGCTCTTTCCTTTGGCCATGGGTAACGTAATGCATCATTAGCTGTTCCTCTCTTAACATTGAAGTGATTGAAAAGATTACTCCATATAGAAAATGTTGGAGAACAAAGGTAATTTACAGAATACAGTAGTCTCCAGTTCCTAACGCACACCTTGATATCACTAATGTACTGTAGTTACTTTTCAATTGCAAATGCTTCAAGGACAGAACTGACCCCAATCCTTAACCAGCTACACGCCTGCCAATTACGACAGGATAACTGTTTCAATTGGAAATCACCATTCATGTTTTTACACTAAAATATGCGTTAGGAACTGGAGACTACTGTAGCAACATGATTTGGTCATAGCCCATTTGCCCACATGTTTTTTTTCTTAACATTTTGTGTGAATTACCCTTTGAACCTTTTTACTGTTGGTTTTTGCAGTCTTAGTATGTTTTTCTTTCACCTTTATTTTGCCAGGTATGCATGGTCTTTTTCAGCTACGCCATGACCTGCTTCATACACACCTTCATACCTGGTAGCTGCCCAGTACAACCATGTACAGCATTCTACTGTTGGCTACAGAGGTGCAGGGTTGTCCCTTGGAGCAGACTGGGGTTACAGTAAATTACTTGCTCAATGTAATTATTGAGGGAAGAGAGATCGCATAATTGATTCACTTCCCCCACACGGATTTACCCGCCAGACTGGGAACTTGAACTGGCAACCTTTTGGTCACAAGTGCACTTTTCTTTTTTGTTTGAGGGTGGGCACTACATTCCCCATATATAATTCTTCTTCTCTTTCTCTATTGAGATGGTAGGAATGCTGACAGGGAGATATAGCAGCCAGGGGAGACACATGGAGAGAAGGCCCTGGTGAGACTCGATCCCAGGCCAGCAGGGGTACATTTGGTCCCGGAGACAAGGGTCCCATCCACCACACCATCCTCGGACACACAACACAAAGTGTGCTTATCTAACCTTGAGGCAACTGTTGTTTCCCCTAGTAATATGTATATGAGTCTGACTCACATGATATAGACTGTGGGTATAAGCATGGCCATTGGCCGATTATTACAGTCGGAATTCTCCTCCCCTTCCGCTATCTAATAATAATATCAGAGATGTCTTTATTTGGCATGCAACGACATGGGACATGCAATGGGCGGCACAATTTTTTTTCTCCCTTATTGGAATGATAATAGATTCAGAAAGATCTCTTTCCTGCCCTGGCACAACGCTAACATAGTGTGATGTAGTGTGGAGAGAGGTATGTGTCCAATTATCTAGCAGTCTCAGTCAATGAGTCAACTAGATATCCCCCTTGGAAGGGTGTGGGCGAAATTACTTATATTAAAACCAGTGAAACAATTCGGACTTTGTAAGAATGTTCATTAATAATAATAATAATAATAATAATAATAATAATAATAATAATAATAATAATAATAATAATAATAATAATAATAATAATAATAATAATAATAATAATAATAATAATAATAATAATAATAATAATGGATTGGATTTATATAGCGCTCTTCTCTGACTCAGAGCGCTTCACAGAGTCCATTATTCGTTCATACACAGTCATACCGGTGGTGGTAAGCTACAATTGCAGCCAGAGCTGCCCTGAGGCAGACTCACGGAAGCGTGGTGAATAATCAACGCCTACGGCCCCTCCGACCACCACCAACATTCATTCACATGCATACACATTCATACGAGGCAAGTAGGTTAAGTGTCTTGCCCAAGGACACAACGGCAATGGGATGGACATGGGCTTGAGCGGGATTCGAACCACCAACCCTTGGACCCTTGGACCCTTGGACTTCAAGGTCCAGTATCCAATCACTACTTGTTGCAATAATCACCAGGTGGCCAATTAAACAAGTGGTTAGCTTGTAGCTGATAGTGAGTAGCAGCTTACATCCAAGCATTAACGGATAATGTTAGTAGAGGTCGATATGGTATTTGGTAATGTTCAACCAAGTCGACGTTGATAATAGTTCGTAGATAGTTAGGTTGCAATTTAGCAACCGCCGGTACTTGATAGTGTAGCCAGACGTTTAGCCAGCAGTAGCCAGGTAACAGTTAGCCATTCAGTCAGCGTTTAGTCAGCAGCGAACAATCAGACGTTAGTCAGTCAGCGTACAATCAGACGTCAGTCAGTCAGTCAGTCAGTCAGTCAGTCAGTCAGTCAGTCAGTCAGTCAGTCAGTCAGTCAGTCAGTCAGTCAGTCAGTCAGTCAGTCAGTCAGTCAGTCAGTCAGTCAGTCAGTCAGTCAGTCAGTCAGTCAGTGAGATTATGAGATGATTCTTGACGTCCTCAATCCTGCCAGAAACAGGCGACTTTCGACGTCCTTCTCTGTGCCAGAAACAAGCGACTTTCGACGTCTTTTGTGCCAGAAACAGGCGACTTTCGTCGTCCTTCTCTGTGCCAGAAATAGGCGACTTTCGACGTCCTTTGAGCCAGAAACAGGCGACTTTCGACGTCCTTCTCTGTGCCAGAAATAGGCGACTTTCGACGACCTTTGTGCCAGAAACAGGCGACTCTCGTCGTCCTTCTCTGTGCCAGAAATAGGCTACTTTCGACGTCCTTTGTGCCAGAAACAGGCGACTTTCGACGTCCTTCTCTGTGCCAGAAATAGGCGACTTTCAACGTCCTTTTCTGGTCATTGTTCCTCGAAAGGTAGAAGTACCACCAACCTCCTAACGTCCCTGTGGAGGACAGTGGTAGGGCACACCCTGACGTGACGATCACGCTTGGGATGACCGGCGGTAACGGGAAGGCTATGGCAAGTCCTTACTTCCACGTCTCTGATGACACCCTTCGGGTCAGGGTCAGTCCTTATCACTCGGCCCAGTCGAAACTGGCCTCTGAGTGCGTTCTGGTCCGCAAGCCAGACCAGGTCTCCTTTAGCAACATTCCTAGCGGGAATGTGCCACTTCTTCCGGACGAAGAGTTCTGGTCCCGCCAGTTGGCTCCATTGTTTCCAGAACCTGTCCACTTCAATCTGGATTGCTCTCAGACGGACGAAGGGGTAGCTAGCGGACTCGAAACCTCTGGGGTCTCCACGGGGCCTTGCACGTCCCAGTAGGAGAGTGTTGGGGGTGATGACCTCAATGGTGCCATCCCGAAGCTGGGCGTTGGCGCCAATAGGCCTCTCATTTGATAGATTGGCAGCTAGGTATAGGAGGGTTTGGAACTCCAGGGCCGCAAGGCTCCCTTCTTCGCCTATGCTGCTTAGTGCTCTTTTCAATACTCGCACAGCTGCTTCAGCCGCACCATTCCTATGAGGAGAGTCAGCGGGGTGGAACACCCAAGTCCAATCTGTTCCAGACTCTGCAGCTTTCTTCTGTACCTTGTTATTGTCGATATTCACTAGGAACTTATAAAGTTCTTCCAGCGCTGGCTTTGCTCCCACGAAATTAGTCCCTTTATCGGACCAGAGCTTCCTAGGATGGCCTCTCAATGCAGTGAAGCGTTGGAACGTTTTTAGGAAACCTTCGGTCGAGAGGTCTTCCACTATGTCGGCATGTATCGCTCTGGATGCCATGCAGCAGAAAACTACGCCCCAGGCTTTCTTACTTGTCCTCTTTTTCACTGAGTCTTTGATCGTGTAGGGACCAAAGAGGTCCAACGTGGTATACTCGAATGGTGCGGCCGGCTCTGTGCGCTCCGGGGGGAGTTCGCTCATGATTTGACCGCACATTTTTGCCTTGTTCTTTCGGCAGTGTATACACAAGTCAATTGAACTTCGGGCTACTCTTGGCCCTTGCACAACCCAGGCTTTATCCCTCATGCGCAAGAGGGTTCCTGCAATGCCCTCATGGTTTGCCCTGTGGGCTTCCTCTGCCAGGAGGATGCTGACCCATTCCCTGTAGGGAAGTAAGGGCACCCCAGGCCATTCTTTGGCCATGGCTTGAACTCTGCCGTGGCACAGCAAGAGTTTGGAGTCCTCCTCTTTGTGGACCACAAGTCTGTCCAGTGTGGTCACGGGGAATTCTGCGCCTTCCTGTGCGGCCAGGCATAGTTCTTTGAATGCGCTTTGCAGTTTGTTTACAGTTAATGCCTCCCACTTTAGCAATGTGCGGGTTGGCAAATGTGCTTTCGTCGTCTGGGCCTTCCAGGTTTTTACTGTCGCCCAGAACTTTAGTGCCCTTCGGATGAAGCCGACGACGCTGCAGAGTGTCTTGAGAGAACTGTATCTCCTTGGGTTTATCTGGCCTACGAGAGCCCCGCCCCAAAGTTTGTCGGGGGTTCTGTTTGGCGAGATAATGATATCTGATTCTTCTTTTATGGCTGTTATCTTTCCTTCCCCTGAGCTGGCAGGGGAAGGCATTGTCTTTGCTTGCGCTCTTGTGATAGCAACTGTGAAGGCCTTTCTTTGAAGCCTACTTACTGCGTCTCTCGCAGCGGTAGCTACCTCTGAGGCTGATTTCTTTGGCCATTCCTCTTCGGGGTAGGCAAGGAAATCAGGGCCGCATTGCCAAGCAGAGTCCTCTCCGAGTAGCTCTGGGGAGCAGCGGCCTCTTGTGACCAGGTCAGCAATATTGCGTTCTCCTGGTACCCACCATCAATCAGTGATGGGACCAGCCTTCTGGATCTCTCCGACCCGATTTGCGAAGAATGTCTGGAATCCATAGCTTTCTCTTTGGATGGCACCCAGCACCGTCTGACTGTCGACGAAGTGGAACCATCTCTCGATTTTGATTCTTCCATGTTTAAGCACATACTTTTTTAGATGGGATGCGAACACCGCCCCACAGATTTCCGCCTTTACTGGGTCACCTCTAAGGTCAAGAGGGGCCAGTTTAGCTTTTGACTCCACTAGCCGGGCGACTGCTCCCCCAGACGTCTCCCACCGTAGATATAGTATCATTTTTCCAGCCTCCTAGAATGCTCTTCTCACTGGGATCACTCCATTCTGCTCGAGTGGAGTTGCGTGACCAATCGGGTCATACAGTCCTGCGACTTGGCTGAGTAGGACTCGGCGTGTCAGAAGGTTAGGCGTCCTCTCTATGATATTTTTTTCGGCTAGATCTGCTTCCATCCTCATCTTTTGCCTTCTCCGGGAAAAGTTGATGGATGCCATTACGAAGAGCTTGTCTTCCTGAACAAGGTAGCCGACTCCCAAAGCCTTGTTATCTTCATCCTTGAGTTGGTTCGGTAGAACTAGTGTCTCTGGCTTGGTCTCCGGGGCGTCATGCCTCCCACTGTGACCAGATCGGACCCAGGGTTTGAGGTGGAAGCCACCTGCCTTCAAGATGACTTCGACCCCCTTAAGGATCTCTTCCAGTCTGTGTGAGTCATTGTGTGATACGAGGAGATCGTCCACATAGCTGTTGTCCACGATGACAGATCTTTCATCAGTTAGATGGGAGAACCGAGGGAGGTATGCGGTCTCTCGCATAGCGACTTGGGCAATACATCCGGCCGGCTTGTCTCCCATATTCACCCTGACCACGGCATAATCTTCTATCTCGTCTTGCGGTGAGTCTCTCCATAGAAAGCGGTGTACATGAACTTCCTCCTCTTCCAGCCACACTGAGTTGTACATCTTTTTGATGTCACTGATGGCTGCATGTTCTCCTTCCCGGAATCTGAGGAGTACCGCTCGGATTTGGTTCAGCACATCAGGACCTTTCAGTAGGATATTGTTCATGCTTACACCTCTGTATTCTTGGCTGCTGTCCCAGACGATGCGTACTGGAGTGGTGACGGAGTGTGGGTTTGTTGCAGTCAAGTGACTCACGTACTGCTCCTTTCCATTGGTCCATCATAGACCTAGTTAGTTTCACGGCAGCTCCTCTCTCCACCATTTCGTGGATTTGCCTGGTATAGGCGACTTTCCATGAAGGATCTTTCTCAAGGCGCTTCTCTGTCCTGAGGAAGGTTGACTCCACAGCTCGGCGAGGGAGAGATGCTGGTTGTTCCTTCCAGGGGTACTTTGCATCCCAGTGGGAATCCCCACAGTGCGAGTCTTTCTCCTTGAAGGTCAAGCCAGCCTTGATGGTCTCTAGCTCCCGCTCGTCAGCCAGTGTCATCTCCTTTCCTCCGGGAGGACAGTTACCCCAGCGACATCCCCCTCAGATGGGGTCACAGGCTGCTCCGATGCTGTCCCATTTCAGCCAGTCGAAGACTTCCTTGTTGCTTGCGGAAGTTACCGCTTCTTTTATGCTTTTCCTCCTGGTTAAGTCTACCGTGAGGTGTTTGCATTCTCTCACGACAGTTGTTCCCATGGAGCGTGCGAAGTGGGTCAATGAATGACGCATTGGTCATTTTTACTTCTTCGAAGAGGTCCGGATGCGCACCGCTCACAGTTTTGCCCAGTGGGCCGTCCCATAGCACCAGATCACCGGCTCTCTCCATTCTTTGTGGGGCCAGGCGACCTTCCCGGGTCAATGGTATCAGGCCGGGTCAATTCTCCTGGCTTGACACATGGGAAAAAATTTTCTAGTCTCTTGGAGTCCACCACTCTGTCTACTTTGGCGATGTCCTCAAGGCCGTAGCAGAGCATTTCGTGGGCCCTCAAGGTCCCCTTCGGGGTCCATACTTTTATTGCCACCACATACCTCTTGGTATCGACTCTGACTGCCATCTTCCCAACACCGTAAACGACCAGTGTGATAGGCTCGCCGGCCAGCCCGAGCCTCTTGGCGGCTCTGTGTGTGATATAGTTGGTGTCGGAGGTGAGGTCCATCAACGCTCCAACACAGTCTCCTCCTCTCGTCGTGACGTCCATGAGCATCATGAGGACTGGGTATTCTTTTATGCCACTTTTGTCCAACAGGCTCTTGCTGGCGTACACTTGGGAGGTCGCTTTGTTCGTCAAGGCTTTCTTGAATGCTTCCATTTGGAGCGTTGACAACTTTAACTCTGTGACCACCTTCTCCTGCTCAGCCGTAAGGCCTCAGAGCCCTTTACGAGCGCCGGGCTCATTGGTTGTTTCGTTCCTGCTCTGTGTCTTGGAGCAGAGGAGAAAATGATGGTTGACAGGGCCGCCCCCCTTCACACACTCATCCTTCTTACAGAGGAAACTTTTCACGAATAGGCCGTTGGCCCCATGATAAGCAAGGCATTTGATGCATGCTCCAGCTTTCTTCACCTGGGCTCGTTTCTCAAGTAGTTTAGCCTTCTTGAAGGCCGGGCAGAAGTAAAGTCTTTTCCCATGTGCTTCCTCTCCACACATGGTGCACGAGTCCCTCTGGGGCTCCCTTCTTACTTCGCTCGCTGTCGTTCTTGTAAATGACCGTCTATCACCTCCCCTGTCGCTCAGCCTTTCACGCTGGGTTGGTCTTTCGCCAGCATGGGTGGCTCCGATCTCCAACTGTGCTAGCCTCTCGAGGATCCTTTCCTGTCCTTTCAGAAATGACAAGAGTCTATCGAAGTAACTTGCGGGCGTGACGCCATTTGCGGGGTCACGCTCATAGGAGATCCACTTCTCTCTCATGCCTATGGGCAGTTTTCTCTCTATAGCGGCAACAGTTAGGTGGTTTTTGATCACGTCCTCCATCCCAAGGTCTTTTAAGTCGTACAGTGTGGTTTCCACTGCCTGGACCAGGTCGATCATTGGCCTAGGCTGGTTACTCCGTACTGGAGGCACTTCTTCCAGACCTTTGAGGATCAGACTTGCGGTTGTGCTCCTGTCTCCAAAGCGGTTGTCCAGGAGCCTGAAAACATTGTCCGCTGTTCTGCAGCGATCCAGCCCGAGTTTCTTTCTCAGTGGCTCTTCTACGCTGTCAAGAAGGTGATATAATTTGCATACAGGCAATCCTGATGGTTCTGCTAAAGCCTGGAGGTTTATCCCGCGAGCGCCAATAGGTCCTTCTGTCGCCACAGAATTTGGGCAGATTGATGGCGGCAAGCTTTATCTTTGGTCGGGCCCCTGGTGGTCTCTGTGGTGAGCAAAACCTTCCCGCGTTGCGCCCTCATCACCTGGTGGCGTGGCGTGGCGTGGCGTGGCGTGGTCACCCCGTGACTGAGGCATGATAGTGAGGTCAGCGCTCTGGTTAAAATAGGGTTCGCTGCCGGGTTGTCTTACCCGTGGGAGCGAACTCCTGTCGGTATACTCGTGAGGCCCACTTCTTGTGGTCTTTGCTACAAGCTAGAGATGGGTTGCTTTAGGGGCCCCCTCCTGGCTCCCGAAAGGTAAGGGAGAGTCTTTGTAAGTGCCCTCTGTTTGACTACTGTCAAGCTGAGGAGATGACGAGTGGATGTGAAGGACCACACTTTTGCAGTTGGTGGACGGGGAAGGTTTAGCTTCGGCGGCACGTTGCAGAACATAGTTTGCAATATCAAGTGGGCTGGTTACGTCACCGCCCCTTTCAATGTTGTGTGTCCTTTTATCCTGTTCATCCTCATAAGCACTTCCAATGTCACCCTTTCCACCAGGCTCTAGGAGGGTCGACCACCTGTCCATCAGTGCTGCTCTTTCCTCGTCCAAGTGCCTGTACCGCTTCTCTAATTCAGATATGTTGGGAGTTGGGAGAAGGTATCTCCACTCTCTCACCATTTGTTCGAAGGCGTTGAGTCTTCTCTCCAATTTGTTTCCCTCCAACGCTCTCTTGTCTTGGGGTGCCCATTGGGTGCTGAGTCTCTTTGTCTCTTCCAAGGCCTCCTTGAACTCCACTTCAAGGGGGCCTAACTTTGGTTGAACGAAGCGGGACCATACCTCCGAGAGGATCTTCTTCTCTAGTGCCACTTTCCTCTGCTTGCTTCCGTCTTTCTTTGCTGTGGCGTCGGCTATCACGGTAGCATGCGCAGTTCCGTTGGCCTCCAATGCTCCAACATAGTCCCCCGTCGTGTCAACGAGCTTCGCAAACTCTATTTGAAGAGCTTTCCTGTCGTTGACGAGCTCCGCTGGCGATGCGGTGTCAACATTGTCAGCTACCTGGTTGGCTCTCCTTGTGAAAGCTGTTTGCGCCGCAGTACGCCTCTTCTTTAGCTCTTCCACATCTACACCCTCCATCTTGTCCCAGTCAGCCATTGCCCCAACTGGAGCTCCTTTTGCGGCTGAATCACTGGTCGCAGGCAGTAGTAAACAATGGGGTTAACAGTCAGAAGCACAGTTGTACAGTTGGCATGTAGCAGTGTGATTACAATGACACTACTCCCAGCAGGGGATATTGACGGGACCGTATAGTGGGTCAACGTAGTTTCACTTCACTCACTTGAAACCTGGTAATGGCCACAATGTGAGTGAACAAGTAGGATAGAGTTGGTGAGCACCGTTACAGCTTTTGGTTAATTCATTTATAGTACAGTTCACGACGTGAAGAGCAAATTGAAGACTGTCGGATGAAATATAGTCACTTTAGGTTGGCTCATCAATAGTACCGTTCGCAGCGTTTGGAGCAACAATATAATTGCAAAGTTCAAAACAGTCAAGGCATAGATGTGTCAATGATAATGATCACAGCGTTTGGAGCAACAACGTAATTGCTTTGTTCAACACAGCCAAGGCATAGGCGTGTCAATGATAATTTTCACAGCGTTTGGAGCAACAATATAATTGCAAAGTTCAACACAGCCAAGGCATAGGCGTGTCAATGATATTGTTCACAGCATTTGGAGCAACAACGTAGTTGCTTGGTTCAACACAGCCAAGGCATAGGTGTCAATGATAATGTTCACAGCGTTTGGAGCAACAATGTAATTGCTTTGTTCAACAGAGCCAAGGCATAGGTGTCAATGATAATGTTCACAGTGTTTGGAGCAACAACATAGTTGCTTGGTTCAACACAGCCAAGGCATAGGTGTCAATGATAATGTTCACAGCGTTTGGAGCAACAACGTAGTTGCTTGGTTCAACACAGCCAAGGCATAGGTGTCAATGATAATGTTCACAGCGTTTGGAGCAACAACGTAGTTGCTTGGTTCAACACAGCCAAGGCATAGGTGTCAATGATAATGTTCCTTAGCTAGCATTGGCGGCTAGCAGTGTTAGCATTGGTCGGCTAATGGCTAGCGTTTAGCATTGGCAGCTAGCAGTGTTAGCATTCTTTGGCTAACAGCGTTAGCATTGGTTGGCTAATGGCTAGCGTTTAGCATTGGCGGCTAGCAGTGTTAGCATTCTTTGGCTAACAGCATTCGCATTGGTGGCTAGCAGTGTTAGCATTGGTTGGCTAACAGTGTTAACATTGTTTGGCTAGCAGTGTTAGCATTGGTGGCTAGCAGTGTTAGCATTGGTTGGCTAACAGTGTTAACATTGGTTGGCTAATGGCTAGCCTTTAGCATTGGTGGCTAGTAGTGTTAGCATTCTTTGGCTAACAGAGTTAGCATTGGCGGCTAATGGATAGCGTTTAGCATTGGCGGCTAGCAGTATTAGCCCACCACTTCAAGCAGCCAGCATGTGGGCGGAATACGGCGATTCCAACCCAGTAAGCAGTAAACATCAACGTTTCACTTCCCTTGAGCTGACTGCGTCCTCTCCATGTGCCCCGTCGTGTGTATCCACTGCGTCCTGGTTCCACCTTGACGTTGAGGGGGTATCTCACGCGGCACTTCCTTCTGCGTTCCGTCCATCCCGTCTCGTAGCGGGGCGCGTGCGGTAAATAATTGTCCAATTATCTAGCAGTCTCAGTCAATGAGTCAACTAGATGTCCCCCTTGGAAGGGTGTGGGCGAAATGACTTATATTCAAACCAGTGAAACAATTCGGACTTTGTAAGAATGTTCGTTTATTTGGACTTCAAGGTCCAGTATCCAATCACTACTTGTTGCAATAATCACCAGGTGGCCAATTAAACAAGTGGTTAGCTTGTAGCTGATAGTGAGTAGCAGCTTACATCCAAGCATTAACGGATAATGTTAGTAGAGGTCAATATGGTATTTGGTAATGTTCAACCAGGTCGACGTTGATAATAGTTCGTAGATAGTTAGGTTGCAATTTAGCAACCGCCGGTACTTGATAGTGTAGCCAGACGTTTAGCCAGCAGTAGCCAGGTAACAGTTAGACATTCAGTCAGCGTTTAGTCAGCAGCGTACAATCAGACGTTAGTCAGTCAGCATACAATCAGACGTTAGTCAGTCAGTCAGTCAGTCAGTCAGTCAGTCAGTAAGTCAGTCAGTCAGTCAGTCAGTCAGTCAGATTATTTACCTATACAAAGGAAAGGAAATAAACGGCATTAACCAGTAACTACTAACTAGATATATGAACCAAAGATAAATGCGGATATTAACGGTGCATACAATGCAACGTACCGTTGGCCAGTCAAGAGTTCGCCCACAGGGCTTTTCACCTTACAGTCTAGGCTAAGAGTGTCACTTAAATAGCGCGACGCGCCAGCGCAGAGACAGCTTACCTGCTCAGAGTCGCAATACGTGCTCCAAAGTGCGTCCACTAGGCGGCACCAGATAATAACTAACTCATGCAATAAATGTATACAATAAATGTTACTCATGATAATAATGAAGGATAATAATGATAAACATATTGGGAAAAACGTCGGATAATTCTCCAGTATGGCTATGCAAGACTAAAGTATATAGACATATCAGTCTGGGATAAAAAATACTACCTAGGAATATGTTAATGTGACAGAAGGCATTAACTGGGATAGGAAATACTAGCTAGAATATGTTTTTCATTTCAAACCTTTATTTAAACTTGAAAGGCAACTAAGGTTTCCCTCGTTTACAGTCATGTCAAGTGTACATACAGATACAGAAATATTAAATCACACAGCATATAAAATCACAGCAATAAGACAACAAGGCGAGGCAAGAGTAAGGATAACAAATCAATTAAAACACGTACAACTTGATTGACAAAGGTTGATGATCAAGGTTTTAAAGTCTGCAACAGAGGGGAGACTCTCAAGCTTTAAGGAGCCAAACAGCAACATATTAGGACATGAATGAGTGATTTACTCCCCCCCCCCATCATTTGAATCAATCCCAATTTCTTTGTGATTGTTTTTCCAGAGACATTTATTGCAGAGCTTTAAACGTTGTATTGATTTAAATGGATATACACTGATGCACGCACACACTGCAGCTGTTCATGCTGTTATCCAAGTGAACAAAGAAATGTGACAGTGTGATAACCATATGGGCTTTATTTTTAGTTGTGGTCAAATATACACATCCGTAAGTGACCTTCAATACACTCTGCTTTACTGGAGAAATGGTAGACATACAATAGTGCGTTTCCCTCGGCGCAGTAAACAGCTCTCCATACCGATACATGTATCTGTGTCGCTGATCGTTGGAGCGTCCATCACAGTGATCACTGTTGAGATCCATACTTTGAACATGTAGGGCCTGATCTACTAAGTTCCCCTAATGAAGAGTACCAAATTGCATTTTCATTCTAACAGACGTTTGGTCGGTGTACGCTTTGCGGGTGATCAACAAAGAACAATTGCACCAATGACAACAGGTGCAAACTGGATGTAGACGGCCGTGGAGTTTGGATGGAAAACACAATACTAATAGTAATACACTTCATTTGTATAGCAGCTTTCATACAAGAATTGCAGCCCAAAGTCCTTCACAGCAGTGGTATAGACACAAAATAAACATAGGCATACAATGAGGATACGATTGGCATAATTATAGACAGGCAGCTAATGATAATGAGCAGATAATTATAAAACATTTGAATAGATAGAGATCATTCAAATCTATAGAAAAAAGATTGTAATAGATTGCTTATTGATTATGATAGAATAACTGCAGGTGTAAAATTAAATTAGATCCAATATAATTAGAGGTGTTAGTGGGATAGAATATTGAATATTGTTGAGCTACTGCAAATAAATCTGAATATTACAACAACAACAACAACAACAACAACAACAACAACAACAACAACAACAACAACAACAACAACAACAAAATAACACTATTATGTTAGATCTGCAAGAAGATCAAAGCTATGGGTAAAACAAGAAGAACAATATAATATATTGTTCTTCTTGTTTGTGAATATTATGAACATATGACAGACACCCACACCTGAGTACTGCAGTGCCCCTGCGCATGTCCTTCAACTTAGGACCTGCCTTGTGCGCAGTCATCACTCACTCAAGGGGGCACTTTGCCAAAAAACAATGCTGATTTATTTCGCACGTAATCTCACACATCCAAACACTCTAAACCATATTGCAGCAGGCATTCATTTACTTTGACAGTAATTGAGAGTAAAATGAGTTTGAATATGGCCACAGTGGTGATGGCAGATGACATTGGATCTTAAATAATTTCACGGAGCTGCAATTAATAACACAACACAAGGATCCAATAACTGCCAAACTAAACGAATGTGTGCAAAACCGTTTAGGGTTTTTGGATGTATGTGAGATTATGCAATGCTAAATAAATCAGTGGAGGCTACCACGTGCTTCCTCCGACACACGTCCAGCCAATCACCGCTTCTTTTCACCTGGCAGCGCGGATTCTCATCGAGAGGGCGTAGCGTGTGGGAGGATCACACTATCCCCCTCAAGTCCTATCCGCGCTTAGCAGGCGCCCCGACCGAACTGTAGGAGTCGCTGTTTACAACGACCCGGACCCACCCCGCCAGCTTCTCCCACCCTCTAATACAGCCAATTGTATTAGTGCAGACGGCCAGCCAAGCTGGTGACAACCCCGGAGCTGTGAGCTGGATTCGAACACAGCTCCGGGGTTGGTGACGAACGCAATCTCCGCTCGGCCACCTAACCGCCCGGAGGTCTCCATTTATAAACAATGACCAGCGCGCCCGATAATTAGCCACATCCAATTCTAATTCTGAAGCTTTTAAATAGTCACAAGTATCTGTATTTTGCTTTGTAGCCCTTTCTCTAACACACTATAGAAGGTTAACCCTGTCACTACCGCTACAGACGGTTAACTGTCTGTAGTGTGGTAGTGAAATGGTTAACCTTCTGTAGTGTGATAGTGAAAGTGTTAACGTAAGGTTATGTATATAACCAAGTTCTATGAATTATGGTGACGCTCAGCATGAGTTGCATATATCTCGCTTCAGTGGATATGCACTGAATAAATTTCAAAATGTACCTTTACATACCAACATCCGTCTGACCACACCCCCATATGCTGCCTACATAAGCAGGGGTGGGGCCACACACTCATCTCCTTCCCAACAAATTTCACCACAATGAAAGATCAAGGGCCGCAGCGGCGTCCTGATGCTGAGCGTCACCATAATTCATAGAACTTGGTTATATACATTTCATTATGGCTCCGCTCAGCATCAGTTGCATAACAGGAGCTGAGCGGGAGCCAAAGCTCGACAAATGTACCCCGCTGAGGCCCCCCACAACCATCAGACCAGGGAGGACCGAGCCCCCCGACCCTCCCTAATGGAGGATACCCTCCCTATTGGAGGCTTACGGGAGGGAGACGGATCCGACCGTGCGAAGAGGAACTCAAGCAACTCAACGCAAAGGGTGAGCAGACCGTGGTTTGACCCCACGACTACGCACACGCACAACCCGCATGCCACCAGGGAACGAACGGAAGGAACAACCCTCGTTACTGCCCCCAAAAATCACGGGGTCAAGAGCAAACTCAACCCCGTGGCAAGGCCGTAGCAGCGGAGCGCGAAGGAAGACCCAGACCCACTGAAGGGACTGGATCCCCTGGAAAAAGGGGGCCCGGAGAGGTCAATGACGCCAGGCATCAAGACCCCACCAGGTGGTCACTTAGTGACACCGCCCCCCACATCTCCAGCGTATTCGGACAGGGCCCCTCCAAGAGCGGGCCCTTTCCCCCCAATAGTACACTGCCTGGCACACTGACCCTGTAACACAGGCAGTCAGCATGGCCGTAAAGCACTCAAAAAAGGTTAACCAACGGAAGCAGACAGCGCACCGGGGAAACCAGGCAGCAGGCTGTAGACCTGAGCCTGGAGCACTGCGGACGAGACAGGCGCCAAAGGGGTCAACTGAAAACAGCCCCCCCGGCGGAAGGGGCGTATGCTGGCGTTGTTGAGCACCATGACAAAGCCTCCATCAAAAAAAACCCACCCAGAGGGGTCGAGGCAGAGAAGGCTGACACGATTGGCAGACGTCATGAACGTGCAGGGGCACACTCAACCGGATAACCCGGGAGTTGACTCTGCTCCAACACACCAGGGAATCAACCACCCTCTTGGTACACAGACGGTGGTCGTTCCTATAACCCCTCAAGAAAAAACTCCAAAACACACCTGCGGGTATACACTGGCTATACTGCAGTACAAGTGTTTCAGTTTTCAAAAAGGGTTATTCCAGGCCTACGGGTCGACGAAACATTACTTCGGACCGGGCCCGGCGGCTCGGAAAGCACACAGGGTTACCAAAGGGGGTCCAAAAGACCATCCCAACAGCCCCCTCTTCGCCACGCGTGAGAGAGGAGCGAAAAGAATGGAGAACCAGCCCTAAGCTGACTGCACTTGGTATTCCCAGGCGGTCTCCCAACCAAGTACTAACCAGGACCGAACCCGCTTAGCTCCCGAGATCGGACGAGATCGGGCGTGTTCAGGTTGGTATGGCCGTAAGCCATTACAATAGTGCAGAGTACAACATGTACCCAACAAAGGGTCTCCATAACGCCTAACCCTGTGACACCCGGGCCGACCCGGCATTTTCCCCCCCGAAAAAAGCACAAGTCCCTCAGGGTACCAGAACAGCAGATCTGCGTCCCCGGCGGACAACGGGTTAACTGACCTGGACCAGCGCGACCAGAACCAGTCCCGTGCCCTAACCACGCCGACATGCCCACTCCAGGAGAGGGGGTAGGTATGCGTGTCGATCTAAAACATGAAAAGAGGGCGCCACCCAGACGGTCCCATTTGTACCTCGCTCAGTGGCCCACCCCAAGGGCGTGAGACCCCTCTACCTATGTTCTGATCTATTCCGTTAACATCCCCCAGATATGAACGAGAATTCGTCGAGACAAACCTAGTAAACTGGCACTCGGAAGAGACAAAACTCCATCCCAGTTGCCCTATAAAAACGCTGTTTTAATCATGAGCAATCAAGGCGCACCAGCCTCATGTGTGATTCCCATCAGAAACACCCAGAGCCAGCACTTACATACGCGTCGAGACCCAAACACATCAATGGATAGTCTAACAAGACACCAGACATTGTTCCTCCAAGTCGCCTGGGAGAACGACAAGGAGCCATCGTGCTTCATGTTCTTTCCTCTTTTTATTTAAAAAAGAAAGAAACACAGACTGACATGAATCCCACGTGACGCGGCTGAGGGTAAAAATGATTTTCATTTTTACATCCCACCACCCTCTCCACAGGGAGGAGACAAAAATCCCCAGAGAGACTTCCCACGCGAGCTGTATAGATTGAAAAGAATATATTGCAACATTGAGCTATGTAACACTTGGGTTAGGGCTCTCCGAGGAGGAGGCACTGAACCAATACACACTCAATAATCGAATTGAATCGAATACACACACAATAGAGCAGAACTCCTTTTTGAAGTTCTACTCACCTTGACAATCTGAGGAGGAGGCTCTGAAACTCAGAGGAGGCTCCCTCACAGGGAAGGAGAGTCCGAACTCACAGAAGGCACTTCTCCCCGAGGAGGAGCTTCGTGAGGAGGAGCTCTGACAACTCCCTGAAACAGATTCATAACATGGACCTGAACAACCCACGAAAGTCTTACCAACAGAGACGCGCTCAGTGACGTACTCTATGGCGGGGGAATTTCCGCGGTGCACACGCCCAATCTTCCAGGGCGTGGGACCAGGAAACTCCCCCCCCCCCCCCCCCCCCTTCTTACCCTGTAATGTGCCGAACAGCAACGTGACAGGAACCTTGAAGGACAGGAGGTTTTAACCCCTGACCAATCAGAAAAGGGGAGGAAAGGATTACCAGTTCACCCCTTTACGACCCCTCACCCATGATACGATGTAATGACAAGTAGAGCATGACACAGTCATAGCCTGCTACATGAAGCATCGAACAGCCTCACATAGCTCATGTGATAACCTGCTACCTGAGTTTTACTAAGGAAAAACACAGAACAGAGAGGGCCCCTTTAAGAGCCCCGGTCCCCTCCATAATTACTCATGCGATCCGGATATGGCGTGAAACACAAAAAATATTCTAACCCACATAAATGGCATAATCATACTCCCTTATTCAATAACAATGCACTCTTGATTGGAAAACGACCTATAAGATTCCCTATATGGGAAAAGCAAGGCATACACTCATTAGGAGATGTTTTCAACAAACAGGGTTTTTGTAGTTATGATGAAATACGCATAAAAATGTATCTCACCGATTCCACATATTATTTTTACGCACAGTTATTGTTATGTTTGAAGGCTCACAGTGTTCCATTAAGGATACCAATTGTACACAACAGATACCACAAATTCTTCTATGAAAGAGAGACATCGAGAGGTTTTGTTTCAGATTTTTATCATCAATTACTAACGTCCTCGTATGAAACCATCCACCTAGACTCAGTCTGGAGGAGAGATATACCAGACCTGGAAAAACAAATCAATCTTAACTATATTCACAGGACATACTTGACTCCTATAAGACTGAACAGAATGGGTCTTAAACAAGACTCCAAATGCTCGTTATGTACAAATGGGGACGAGGGGACATTTATGCACATGTACTGGGACTGCCCACCAGTTAAGATATTCTGGAAAGAAGTGACCCAGCAATTATCAAATCTCTTAACTCTGAATATACCTGTACACCCCTCTGTATTACTGCTGAATGATGTTTTTGAGTGTGCAGTACATCCACAGCTAAAGAGATTGGTTAGTATCGGGTATCACAGTGGCTAAAAAGCTGATAGCATCACGATGGTTTCAACCGGAAAAAATTTGCCAGAAGGTCTGGATTCTTACATATCTCGATGTGATTTATCAAGAAATATCTACAGCAAGAATTTTGGGTCTCAATGAATCCAAAATGACAATGTGGTTAGAAGTGGTGGAGAGAATAAAAGCTAGCATATAATGGTAGTGTCTGGTTAGGAGCGAGGGATAATGGATGGATTATCCAAATGGGGGGTCCGGGAGGGGGGGGTACGAGCTAGAGCATATGTGTGTAGGGTATTAGATAGCAGGTATTAGGGGTATATCATAAGACATTTAACTAATTGGTGATTTCATTGGATGTGCACTGTTAATTAATGCTTGTATATCTTATCGTGTGTTGTCATGTTTGTTTATATGTTTGTTTAAAAAATAATAAAAAAATAAAATAAAAAAAAAAAAGATCTAGATCCTGAGTGTTACAGCCACAGCCAGGGCCTTTCTCTCCCCTGTCTGTCAGCAGGTTTATACAACCTTATATGGGTCTCTCCCTGTTCCCGCTTCACCATCAGCCTGAGCCTGCCTACCTGGGTCGACCTAAACACCTGTGAACTATCATCTCATCACGGAGCCAGGATAAGAGGCATGCACCACTGCAACTCCTGGTTCAAGTGTTGTTTTGACAGAGGCATTGTGACAGAGCATGTAATTTAGCTCAAACCATGACCATACCAACAAGAACAGCTACAAATAAGTGTGGAACAACATCATCAACATGCATAGATCGTATTTTCACAGAGAAATGTTCGAAGGTAATTTCAGTGGCACTTGGCTGTACTGACTAATTTAATAGCAGTTAAAAGGAAAACAAAAATGTCAAAGGCAGGTTCCAAGGTTTGTTATTGCAGATATTACAAGAGGTTTCAACATGATCTATTTATGGAGGACCTTGAACAAACCAACCGGTTGACAGTGTCTAACGAGAAAGGTCCTGATTTTTTCTTTGACAATTGCAGAAAGCAAAAAGGTACAGTGAGATCAAATAGTCCACCTTGGCTAAGTGATGAATTGAAGAACTTAATGGGACGGGACAGGTCAGACTCACTGACTGTATTGCAAATTAAGAAATCAAGTAAGTAAAATGAGTGCAAAAAGAAAGAATATGATCAGCATTAATACAGAAAAAGGTGATGGAAAACGTTAAATGAAATAATGAATACAAAGCCATATCTCACAGGAGGAAAGTTAATCACTAAGCCATAGTATATAGCCAATTATTTTAATAATTATTTCATTGAGAAGGTGGAAAAGCCCAGACAGTGTATGACCGTATGACCGCCTTATGCTCTGATAACTTAAGGTCTTTTCAGACGGGAAATGATTGTAAGTGACGGGGAAGTAATTGATTTTCAATAAGAGGTGAGCAGCAGGCAGGCAGGGAGCCTGGCAGACTGGCAGGCGGAGCGACAAGCGGGCGCTGTCCCGTGAAACTGGCACATTCATGCTCGTCTCACACTGCCAGAGTAGAATTGTATTGAACCTTTGACTACAGTATGCGACACACAGTGTCACCACTCGCCACACAAACCAAAATATGGAGGAGAAACCTTCTATGAGTTCTGTGATCTAATAACTGCTTTTGACATGAACCGAGAGGAATTGCATGGCAGATAATAATAATAATAATAATAATAATAATAATAATAATAATAATAATAATAATAATAATAATAATAATAATAATAATAATAATAATAATAATAATAATAATAATAATAATAATAAATAATAATAATGCAGGACCTCTTTAGGGGGTCTTTAATCGGCATGCAACGAACTGGACATGCAATTGGAGCGGTACACACACACACGGGATACACACACACACATGAATTGTCTTTTTCTCAGTCGCCGATGCGATAGAGTCTCTGGGCCTAACCCATCCCGTCGTCCTTCCCCCCATGGGCAGCCGGGAGCAGATAGAGCGTCAACGTGAGCCGCGCCCCGGGGACCAATCCAAGTGCTCCTGTCCGTCTTCGTCAAGGACGCCACAGCGTTAGCGATCTGTTGTTGTGCATGTTTTTCCATTGGGTTTATCTTATCGGGGGGGAAACCCTTGCGAGCACGGGGAGAACATGCAAACTCCACACAGAAAGGCCTGGGAGATCCCCCCCCCCTGGGTACCTGGCATCATGGAAACCTGGTCCCCAAGCGGGAATCGAACCCTGGACCTTCTTGCTGTGAGGCGACAGTGTTAACCACTACACGAACCATGCCGCTCGATTATGAGCCATATGCAGTGGTGCAGTGGCAAATTGACAGTAGGTCAAACGCTCCACGCGCGTGCGCGTGCGCGCGTGCGCGCGCATGCACAGTTTTTTTTGGCTGCTCTCGTCCTGCAGCTGGATACTATTGCCTCACAGCGCGGCCGTCAGCGCGCGGCCCAGAGAGCGCCGCTGGCTCTGCGGCTCTGCAGCTGCATGCTTCTCCGGGAGTCCGGTTGGATAATGCCATGTAAAAAGCGATTGCGCGTACTTCAGCCTCAGTGACCGAGGTATAACGCCGTTATACCGAGTTATACCAGCACTGCACCACTGGCCATATGCAACATCCTTTGTCTTCTTTATGTTAGGCACGTTTCTTGATTTCAATTTTAGGTTTGCCTGGTTTAAGTGTAATAATAATGCATGTATAACTTCAACGCTGCATTGCAAAATGAAGTGATATACATCAGGACAACCTGGCCTATCAGAATATCCATGCTACAGTTATGTCCCATGAATGTATAAAGGAGTTGTATCACTATATATATACTAAATAAAAAAACCTTTGGGAAGCTACACCGGTATGGTTGCTAACACAATAAACGTGTGCAGATAGCATGCAGCACCACGGAGCTGTTCTAGAAAGAGTAACGTGAGTGCAGCTGGACCCCAGGGTGCTGCTTCATGGGTCATCGTCATAGTGCTGCTTCATGGGTAGGGTGCCCACCTGTCCCGTCCCGATATTGGGACGTTTGTCCCGCGTTGTGCCTCGTTCCAATACCCTCTTATATTTAAAATAAACAAATTGGGTGACGTCAAACCAATGCGCAGCCGAGCGGAGCAGCTCGACTCAAGTCTCGCGAGTCGCGCTGTCTGTGGCTTGTTCAAGATGGGATAGGCGGACGCAGATCTGCGCAGGTTTTACTACGGCCTCGCCAAGCGCGTTGCATGACGGTTAGAATGTTGTCCGATTTGCTCTGAAATTCTGACGAGGCGAGGCGCGGAACTCCCGCGGGAGCGAGCCGCGCGCAGCATTCAGAGCGAGGCTCCACAGTACCTCTCAGCTGGCTGCTCCCGGCTGGGAAGCGACTTGCTACGGTCGCGCAAAGCGCCTATTGGCTCAGAAAAGTTGTCAGTCACCAGCCATGTGACAGCCAGGGAGTTATGAGACGTTTGATTGATTGAAAACTTTATTATGTTATGCGTTATCAACTTATCATCATATCATCATTATAAACTTCAAGCTGTCAGACACACACACACACACACACACACATACAGCAGTGTGTTGTGTGTGCGTGCGGCCAGGAGCGCGCAACAAGATGGTATACATTATGGTATATGAATAGTATATTCCACTGTAGCAGTATATGGTGTGCTGTACATTTGAATCTGATCTAATTTTGCACACGGCCATCGCATTATAATGAGCTGGACAGGTGTGTAATGTGTGTGTGGTGACGTGAAAGCGTATCTGCCGCGCGAGACTAGGCGAGGGGCTCTCATGAAATCGGCAGTGTCCGCCCTCTTAACTCCTCCCCCGGCTTCACTCGGCTACTCTCGTCTACTAGTCGAGGCAAACCGAAATCCATCTTGAACAAGCCTGTCAGACAGTCCAAGGCCGAGGCAGCTCTAGTGTGTGTGTGGTAACCTTGACTGAGAATTTCATAATCAAAATGTTAGATTAACCCTGAAAACTGAAAATATCTATGGTAAATAGTTCATCACATGGACTCTCAAGAGTGATGGAACAAGCAGTAGCAGGCAGCAGGGTTGTGTGACATTCTGGGGAGCCTTCAGGCCAACCCCCCATGTTGAAACGACTTACTCAACGGTATTTAGAAGAAACAGTTGAAGACACCGGGGGCAGGTCATAAAAGCCCCCTCATGCTAAAACTGTTGGTGACACATACCAGGAGTCTTGAAGACAGTTGGGGAACGGTGAAACAAAACCACAGACCAAAAAGGAGGGGGCCACAACCCACGAGGAAGGACATGTTGGGACCGATAAGCCCCAGAAATAAGCCCCAGAAAGGAATGTTAAAAGGTCTGAGGTCGTCGGACCTCCTTGCTGCTGGGAACCGGAAGAAGACACCGGCGGGGAGGTCAGGGGGGGGGCTGACCATCTGGGGAGGGGCGCCATGTGTGGAGGCAAGGAAACTATGTGGGAAGTCAGAGTATAAAACAGTGGGTTTTGGTGAGGAGAGGCAGGCCAGCTCATGACACACCACGACCGTTCCCCAGGGGGTCTGAGTCTGCGCCTCCATCACCCACCACCGACCATGGTTTCTACTTTGTCCCTATGTGAGTAAAACTGTATATGGAATAATCACTGTTTGTGATAATTAGAGTAAGATGCCTATCTTAGACCCAGGTTTAATCATGTGGTGACAAGGAGTACTATGGTCTTATTTCATGATATAACATGACTAATATTTATGTACAATACTGTATTTGATGTAGAGAGCCAACGTGTGAGGGCTATTGTGATTTACCTCATCAAATCCTTTTGTACAATCATGTATTATGCTTGAAGTTTCCTGTATGTAACCAATGCATTATTCCACTCTCGGCCCACGCTGCAATTAAATGAATATTGGACCATAGCTTCTGGTTGTCTGGCTGTACACACTTATTCTCTACTGGCTATTTTTGGGAGCCCAGATGAGGACCATGTTTTCTATCACACTGTGATCTTCCCCTTCCTCTAGTTAGCACCCTCATTGTGCTGTAATTAATAGATATTCATATAGGAATATACGACAATTGGTGCCGTTTTTAAGACCCGTTCTGATTTGTTCACATAATGATCAAGCAGTAAAAGAGCCGGGGAGTTGGCAATTTGCAGTACGGAGTGGTGGCTGTCTGGAGGATGAGGGAAACGTGGGGTGAATAGGAATATTGGTCGTGTAGCCACAGTAGGACCCAGGGTGAATGTATTATTTGCGTACAGGACTGGTGGGGTGGTGTTAGATTTAGATTGTTATTTTTTTTTGTTGATTATATAAGAGCGGCGGCCCGACGATGAGTTATTAGTCATGTTGTAGGGACGAGCTAGGGCTGATGTTAGGAGGCGCTGAGGAGATGATTGACAAGATGTCGAGTTAGGAGGCTACGTGCAAGAGCAGGCCTAAGTGAGGGAAAGTATACGGATCTGTATGTCTGTCTGGTGAAAGCAAGAGCTTAGGTGATCCAAAGCGTATAGGATAATTTAGGTAAAATATTTGAAGGGACCGGCGTGGAGTGGTAGAACGTGGATTGAGTCACAGAGATGCATGACGGGGGACTGAGAAGTGACGAGAAAATGTATGGATAATGCGGGGTAGTCAGACATGTCTTAAAGAAAAGAATGTAGTGTAGGGTTAGGTAAAGGAGTATGATGAGTGTGTGATAGTGGGAATTCTATACCCTGTTAGTGGGTCGAAATTGGTGTTATTAAGTATATGACTGGGCTCGCCGCTCGGAGGAACTGTGTATGACGCGGGAGATTAGGAAAATATGGGGTATTTAGGAAAAGGACACTAGAGGATGTTCGGTGATCAGTTTTTAGATGGAAAGTCGGCTTACACAAGAATCCAAGGTTGATAGCGTTGCGCCATGTAATCGATGTCTCGTACGGGGGGTCGGTTTGTTTGTATTTATGTATTTATGTATTTGTGTAAATGTGTGTGATTAGTAGCAAGCTTGACGAAGGTTGTTATGTTGTGACGTGGATCAGATCAATACTAGTCTGTGGATCATATTGGAGTTGGGGCTAACTAGTTTAGCTCTGTGGAGGAGCTGCGGTATTCTAGAGATGTTAGGGCGACGATGTGAAAAAATTTACGAAACGCTGTGAGAGCAATTGTTGTTAGGAAGCGAGTCGAGGCGTTCGTTGAGGTGATTGGGGCCGTTTTAGTGGTTGTATATGATACGGTAACAATTGTGTACGAGAGTATCGTGAATGAGAGAGGTCGCATGATGATGACGTCATGGTGTTGAATGGGGAGTGTGTAACGTTCACGGTACTACGGGGCCAGGCGGAGAGAAGGGTAGGAGAAAGGATTAATGTTGATCTGTGTAACGGCGTTGGTATATGAGAATGTTTTTAAATTCTTTTACGATAGTTTGTTCTTTTAAAGTGGGTATTTAGACATGTGTAAGTTGTTTGTTGTTAGATTGGTACTGGGCGGATTGAATGAATGTACGGTTCTCGGACGTGGCATAACTTGGGGCTTCCGGGAATGCATGGAACCTCGCATTGAGGCTGGCTAGGCTATTTAGCTTGCATGCGGCTGTTTTGTGAGATTGCGGGCGACATATGGGATGAATTGAGAATGGGAAATAATGTTTGGGGAGTAGTAGTGGACGCGGTAGGATGTCGTGGCATTTTTGGGAATGTCGTGGCAAGTTTTAGGATGTCGTGGCATGTTTAGGATGTCGTGGCAGATTTTGGTTGTCGTAGCAACGTTATGGTGGTAGTCGCATCGGTTGCTACTGCGCATGTGCGGATCGCTGTTTCGTTCATTTTCGCTCAGGGGACGGTGGTAAGTGTGGATATTTTTGCTTTATGTTATATGAGTGATCTGGAAGTGGTTCTGTTTATGGTTGTTATTACTACGAGTATGTGTACGCGGGGGTAGAGATGTAACATTGTTAGTGGTTGGTTTAAGGGAGGAAGTTGAGATTAGGTTGCGAACGTTGCAGTGTGCCTGTCAGGGGGTAAATGATTTAATATACGTGCCCAGAATTAAGCTGGGATTCATGAAACCGGCTAAACTGGGTAGATTGTATTGTTGTCTTTGATACACAGGGGTATATTTTTAACCAGGGGGGATTGAGTAGTTGATTGATTAAAAATAGTACAGCTGAAAACATACAATTGTTAAGGGGAGGCAGACCAGAGATGGAGTCCCCCGTTTTAAATACATCATCAAGTTCAAGTTTCAAGTTTCTTTAATATTTGTCATACAGAAGTACAGAATACTTTTATACAAAATGCTTCTTACTGTTACGCTCCAGAGACTGTGCAAGACAAGATAAGTATGAAATAAAATAACATAGTAAAATTAGAAGTAAAAAAATTAGGTCACAGTGTTCAGTTTAGACATATGTACAATGTTCGATGCAGAATAGACGTAGTTACCATACAATATACAATACTGTGCAGTGTACTAATATACAATACTATAAAGTGCAAGGCAGAAATGGGACGAGGTGCAATTTAGGTACAATTCACAGTAGGTGTACGAGTTGTAGTGCAAATCCTTTATCAATAAATATAAAGTGTAAAGTGTGTTTGTGTGATCTAAAGTGTGGAGAGTGGGTGCTGCAGTGTGTTGTTTGTTTGAGTGAGTGTGTGTGTGTGGGTGTGTGTGCTGTGTGCATTTGATGGTTGTTGCATAGTGTTTATTGTTCGTTTAGCAGCCTGATGGCCTGGGGATAGAAGCTTCTTCTGAGTCTTTCTGTGCTCGCCTTAAGACTCCGGTATCGCTTGCCTGACCGCAGCAGTTCAAAGAGGCAGTTGTTCGGGTGGCTCGAGTCCTTAATAATTCTCTTAGCCTTCCCCTTGCACCGCTTGTTGTAAATGTTCTGGAGGGTGGGAAGCCCCCCTCTAATTGTGCGTTCGGCTGAACGTGTCACTCTTTGTAGTCTGCTACGGTCTTGTGCAGTGCTATTCCCAAACCAGGAGGTGATGTTGCCGGTCAGGATGCTCTCTATTGTACATGAGTAGAAGTTCCTAAGGATCTTCTGACTGACTTGGAACTTCCTTAGGCGCCTGAGGAAGTAGAGGCGTTGTCTTGCCTTCTTCACAACACTGTCAATGTGTGTGGTCCATGTCAAGTCCTCGGATATGTGGGCTCCGAGGTACTTGAAACTGTTCACTCTCTCAACCGGTGCCCCGTCGATGCTGAGGGGGCTGTAGTCCTTGACCCCCGACCTCCTGAAGTCCACAATCATCTCTTTTGTTTTGCTGACGTTCAGGGAGAGGCAGTTCTCCTGACACCACTGTGACAGGTTCTCTACCTCTTCCAGGTAGGCCCTTTCGTCGTTGGCAGAGATCAGGCCCACCACTACTGTGTCATCAGCAAATTTGATGATGGTGTTGTTGTTCCGCTGTGCTACGCAGTCATGTGTGTACAGGGAGTAGAGGAGGGGGCTCAGAACACAGCCCTGGGGGGCCCCTATGTTGAGCGTGATGGATGAGGAGGTGCAGTTGCCGGCTCTTACCACCTGGGGTCTGCCCGTCAGGAAGTCCAAGACCCACTGGCAGAGGTCATAGTTCAAGCCCAGGTCCCTGAGCTTGGCTATGAGTTTGGAGGGGACTATGGTATTGAATGCTGAGCTGTAGTCGATGAACAGCATTCTCACATAGTTCCCTTAACTTTTATTGCATACATGATACACAGATAAACGGTAGTTTGGGAGTAGTAATGGGCTGAATTGGGTGAAATGTTCTACAGAATGAGATACGTGTATGGTATGAGGAAGTATTGAGAACTAACCACTATAATGTTTTTCTGAAATGAGTGATGCTTACATGTATGATGAGTTGATGAACGTTGCCGGTGATAGGTTAAGATTTCACAAAACTAACCTTATCAGTGGCTATTGTTTGAGAAGGGAAATACTGTGTGCACTGCACAAAACAAGTGTGTACATGTGTGATGTTGTAGATTATGGGAGATAGTCATTGGGGAGAAAATCGATGGGGGTTTATACTGCAAAACATTGCAGTGAGTCTATCAGTAGGGAATGATTTCGTTTGTCTGTGACCAAGTTGGACACACAATTTAACTACTCTGGGTCAAGGTATCATTTAAAAGTGGGAACAAAATATATACATTAAGTCTGTGGGGGAAGCAAGGTTGTTTTACACAAGTGTATGATGCTTAGGTTGTAATTTTATTACTTAAATGATGTTGTGTTAAAATTGTAGTTTTTTAATCTGTGTAACATGTACAATTGTAAGCTTAGAATAATGATGTTGTGTTTGACCGGAGTTTAAAATGTAGCTTGATAAAAAAAATGCTTGTATAGGATACATTGATGTTAGGATGTCAGATTTAAGTTACACTGTTGGATTAATGTTGCTGCAAGTCTTTAGGTGTAGGCTTGTTGGTATATGTATTTTGTTGCATTGCTATGTTGAAATGCTGTTAGATTGTTATATCTTTAATGCCATTGGTACATAGGCTGATGTTTTTTATTAAGATTGATGCTGCTTTGATGTAAGATTGTGTTTTAGCAGTTATTATAAATGATTTGTGTGTAATGACTAACTTCTGTTGAGTTACAGGGGGGTCATGGGGTAAAGTAATTTAGGAACGGCCCAAGGGGGGTCAAGAAGGGACAGCTGTTACAGGGGCACGACAGGACAGGAAGACGGAGTGGAGCTAATCAGTTAGGTGCAGGGGAAGTAGAAGTCGGAGGTGAAGATTGCGGAGGACAGTTGTAAAGTGAGATAACAGTTGGCAGTTATTTTTACGACGGGGGAGATGTTGAGACAGAAAGCAGCTAATTTAAGAAAAGAGGGTAGGAGACGGTTGAATAGGAGCCAAATCAGATGAGGTTATTTACATTTGATTAGGGCGGCCTGTTTGATTGAAGGAATAACCGGGAGTTGTCACAGTTCTAGCGGGCTGGGGTGACTTCAGGTTGAAAAAGGGGTTCCGCTAGACCCTTTGAGTGCAGAGGTTGAGTGTTAGATGGTATTAGCCTGAAAAGAGTGTAGACTGAGGTAGAAGTAGGAGAGGGAGAAGCAAACTAACCTTTGTTTGTCAAAGATGTGGAGTGATTAACGAGTGTGTTGAAAGTATATGTTTATAATATGAAGGATGTGTGATCGAAAGGACAAGGTTGAAATGATCTGTGTGGCTGAGAACGATGGAGAGTGTTGGTTATTTTGTGTGGTTGAGAGATTATGTTGTATGAAAGGGGTTTTGATGCAGGAGTGAAGAGGAAGCGTGGGTGTCATTTTTTATTTCAGTTCATATCATTTGAATGAAAGAGTTTGTTTTGTTTAAAGTAACAGCCGCTGTGGGGTGCTCAGGAGGTGTGGATGATGTTTGATTGGTTTTTGATTTTCTTTCTTTTCTGGGAACTCTAAAGTTCAGGATTGAATGTGTTATGAGAAATTGGGTGAAAGCGTTTATTTTATGTCATATTATTTGGTTGAGTGTCAAGGATTATGGTGTTATTTTAGAACACTACTTTCATTTGAGTTTAATTTTTTTTGTATGTATGAGTGAGTGTACATTTTTGGATTTATTTTCTAAATGTTTTGATCTATAATTGTGTGGACTGAAAGGTGTTTGAATGGAACCGGTAGGGGTGATTGTGCTGACTTGAGAGGTGTCGAGTCGCAGGGACAGGATGCTGTTCCGTTTGAGGGTGTGTGTGAGAATTGATGATAGAGGGTAGATGGATGGTTTTGGAAAACCTGGTTTTTATTTTCTTTCTGATAAACTTTTGATGTGACGTTTGGAGCGTGTTGATTTCATTGATTTACTGTTTTAGGTATGAATGGTAATTTCTTATGTAGAAATTGCAAGACATGTGGTCGGAGGATGTGTTATATTTAAATATTTGGTTAATTGTTTGGTTTTTGTTTTTAACTGTGTTACATGATTTGGCGGGAGAGGACTGTTGAAGGCTGGGATGCATTGGAACAGATCGATGAAAGTTAAGTAGTGCCACCACGATTTGCATATGGTATTAATGGCTTCCCTTATTAAGTATGTTGACATATTGTGTAAAAAGATTTGCTCTGTGCTTGTTTCTTCAACAGCTCAGTAAAAGGAGGGGAAAGGCAGATCAACGGTGGGGGGACATGGATACATTACATTAGAGCAGTAACGTAGGATTTCATTTTTCCCTGTTACTCTGCAGTCCAATGGTGGTCAATTACAAATTGTGGTGAGAGAATTCTTGTACACGGAGACCCCCGCCTATACAAACCCCATGCGGGTGGGGCCAGGTTGTAAAAACTGAACAGATGTGGTTTGGAGGAACTTCCACGCTATAGGAGTCGTCTGACGACGGGTTGTCATGAGATGAGAGATGACTGGACCTGGGATGTGACCTGGCCTGGGGGGGCGGAGCCAGTCTGAAGGCTGAGCTGAAAATGTGTGAACAAGGTTCTCTGGGGAGTTGTGGAGTTGTGGTTGGACTGTAGGGGACAGGGACAAGACTGAATAGATACTGATGGGCTTTGTTTTGTGCACATTGATTTGGTAGGACGCGCAAACAAAGGGCGGTTGAATTACACAACGCAGGGTCAGGTAAAGATGCATTCACATAGTGGGGTTATGGCCAGAGTGAGGAGAATGACTGAAAGAAAATTTTCGTTGAAATTCTGCTTTCCTCTGCCAAACTGAGCTGTGGAAACAAGAAGTGACAAGATTATGACCGTTATATGTGTCATAAAAGGGGGGAGGATAGGTGGGAAGCAATTGATTGATTATGCAAATGTGATTGTACTATCTTAAGGAACAAATTTGCAGAAAGAAGAGATTATTACAGAGAATGAATGTAAAATGAAAAAATTGTGATACTAATGGATCTTGTCTCCCCCAGATCATGTAAACGGATACTGTAATTTAAGGAAATGTGTAATGTTTAGATTAAATTGTTTTAATTGTTTTTAGCATATTCAAAGTTTTTGTTTAAAAGGAAAAAGTAGGCCTCTGGCTGTGAGCCCAGAGGAACAAAGCCCAATGATAGTAGATGGTAAACACTGGATCATGAGGGCAGAGTAGGTTAATTGGGGATCTGGATGAATGGGTCATTTGGATTCCCCGGGAGGGGGCCATAGTCAGGGGAAATGTGGGAAAGAAAAGAAGAAGACAAGAAGGCCAAAATTGATGAGATGTACGAAAGAAGAATGGAAAAAATTGAGAAGAAAAATTGTGAAAAATTCAAAATTTATGATTTTTGTTATTATGTTAAATTGTATGGCTAGTATGTATAGAAATTAAGTCAAGGTACTTGTAATATGACATTAGTAAAATGTCAAAGGGAGGAATTGTGGTAACCTTGACTGAGAATTTCATAATCAAAATGTTAGATTAACCCTGAAAACTGAAAATATCTATGGTAAATAGTTCATCACATGGACTCTCAAGAGTGATGGAACAAGCAGTAGCAGGCAGCAGGGTTGTGTGACATTCTGGGGAGCCTTCAGGCCAACCCCCCATGTTGAAACGACTTACTCAACGGTATTTAGAAGAAACAGTTGAAGACACCGGGGGCAGGTCATAAAAGCCCCCTCATGCTAAAACGGTTGGTGACACATACAAGGAGTCTTGAAGACAGTTGGGGAACGGTGAAACAAAACCACAGACCAAAAAGGAGGGGGCCACAACCCACGAGGAAGGACATGTTGGGACCGATAAGCCCCAGAAATAAGCCCCAGAAAGGAATGTTAAAAGGTCTGAGGTCGTCGGACCTCCTCGCTGCTGGGAACCGGAAGAAGACACCGGCGGGGAGGTCAGGGGGGGGCTGACCATCTGGGGAGGGGCGCCATGTGTGGAGGCAAGGAAACTATGTGGGAAGTCAGAGTATAAAACAGTGGGTTTTGGTGAGGAGAGGCAGGCCAGCTCATGACACACCACGACCATTCCCCAGGGGGTCTGAGTCTGCGCCTCCATCACCCACCACCGACCATGGTTTCTACTTTGTCCCTATGTGAGTAAAACTGTATATGGAATAATCACTGTTTGTGATAATTAGAGTAAGATGCCTATCTTAGACCCAGGTTTAATCATGTGGTGACAAGGAGTACTATGGTCTTATTTCATGATATAACATGACTAATATTTATGTACAATACTGTCTTTGATGTAGAGAGCCAACGTGTGAGGGCTATTGTGATTTACCTCATCAAATCCTTTTGTACAATCATGTATTATGCTTGAAGTTTCCTGTATGTAACCAATGCATTATTCCACTCTCGGCCCACGCTGCAATTAAATGAATATTGGACCATAGCTTCTGGTTGTCTGGCTGTACACACTTATTCTCTACTGGCTATTTTTGGGAGCCCAGATGAGGACCATGTTTTCTATCACACTGTGATCTTCCCCTTCCTCTAGTTAGCACCCTCATTGTGCTGTAATTAATAGATATTCATATAGGAATATACGACATGTGTGACTTCAGTCATACCTGATGTTTCTGCAGAATAGCCTAAAGCTTTTTTACGACACAGTGCTTGAAGTTGAGGGGGATGACACAACTGTCTGTGAGCTTTTCCAGCTCATGACCAGTCTAAGACTGAAACTTGAACAACGATCAAAGGACAGTTATTTTGGATTCGAGACCAGTGCTCTCATGCAGAGGTTTCCTACGACACAGGCTGCTGCGATCAAGCAGGACTTTTTAATTTTCTATCAGAGCGCTCGCTTACCTAGATAAATGGTTTGATTTATCTGATCAGAATTACCTGAAACAGGTGTCATGCTTGGCTCTCAAGAAGAGAGCATTCAGCTTCCAAGAGCTTCGTGAAGCAGCTGAAGCTCTTAATATCAGCAGCAAACTGGACTCTGCATTGTTTAAAAAAAATTGTGGGTTCACCAGAAGCATATTGCGGAGACGGTGCTGACTCACCTATTCTTTATGTTATATAGGGTTTGTGGAGACTTTGGGTCTCACCCTTTTTGTTATATGAGTGATCCGCTATTCACAATAAAAACATTATTATATTGTGAAGATCAACCATCGCATTCCGTCTCCTCTCTTCTACACTTCACTGCTAATAATGCTCAGGAAAAGATGGCTGAAAAGACTTAGCTCCTGCTCTTTCTTTTTTTTTTATCCACTTTTTCTCCCATTTTTTCTATATTTTTCTCCCATCCCAATTTCGTATCATCCAATTCAACCCTCCCCTGTCACGAACGCTGTTTCTTGCCTCCCACAAGCAGGCTGCAATGTGGACTAAGTCATACATAGCACAAGTCCCCTCCGGTACTTGAGGTAACAGCAGTCGCATCTTTTCACCTGCGCAGCTCGATCACTCAGTGGCGAGGAGTAACGCGTGGGAGGCTGACGCTGCCCCCGACACTTCCTGATTCTACTGCGCAGGCGCACCAACCGACCTGTAGGAGTCGCTGTCCACAACGCCCGATCCCCACCCATCAGTTTCCCACCCCCTAATACGGCCAATGTGTATTAGTATGAACGACCAGCTAAACTGAAAGCAATGTGGAGCGCTGGGCTCGAACAGGCGAGCCCAGCATCTCCGCATTCGTGGCGAGCGCCTTTCCCACTACGCCACGTAGCCGCTAGCTCCTGCTCTTTCTATTAATGGAGTGATTTTATCAGCTTGGATACCAAGATTGATGGTTACCTGCTTAATGATGAAAGTGTGATTAAATAAAGATGTTGGTGACATAGACAGTAGCGGCTGAGAAGGTGATTGGTGAAGCATCTATACAGTTTAATAAGATTAATAACAAAATGTGCTATATATAGCCTACTGTCTGCGTCGAATATGATATAAAGGCATTTAAATAATAAATACATTTCTTTAATTTTAATTAGCAGAAAAATAAAAAATCCCCCCCCCCCCCCCCCCCACCTACGTGTCCCGCATTGTCCCACAAAAGCACTGCTGCTGTCCTGCGACTGAACCATTTTGACCGGGTCACCCTATTCATGGGTCATCGTCATAGTGCTGCTTCATGGGTCATCACCACAGCAAGTAGCATATGATGAGCTCTCATATTTGTTCAGAAATGGCAGGGTGAATAGTGGCCCTTATATTGAAAGCCTTATTATCATAATTAGCCCTTGTCAGACGGCGTTAACGTCGGGACATTAGCTAATAATAGTAGCATGATCAACGGGCATGGATACATTAGTCCACAGAAGCAGTTTCTATAGTTACCGTGTGCTGAGCGTCTCCCTCTCTATTCACATGAAAGGCAAATTGAGATTACACAGATACAAGCAAAATAAAATACCTTAACTGTGTCATGGGTGATAAAAACTGCAGGTTTAATTTTCCATTTTCCTTTAACCATGTTGAAAGGTTGTTACTGTTCCTAGCAGATAATACGTTTAGCAGGAACTATTGCCAAATGTGTCTCCAAACCTATTTGTATTCTTAATGAATGTTTGGTGGATTTATTTTATGTAACTTTTCTCTTTACCTCTTCTGTCTTTGGCAATGAGTAGGTTATTTGGTCAACTTTGCAAATTTGTTTTATTATTCCAAAGTACATTAGGTGACAAGTGATACTGAATTATGTGCGATATCACATAATTCATCACAGCATTCATAGCGAGCTCACATGTTCTGCCTCTATCTCCCTGTGTCTCCGTCAGCCTCTGCCTGACAAAGGCAAGGAGAGATGCTGATGAAACAGCAGTCAAATAACCTGACAATTCAGCTTAACCCAAGTACACACTGGTGCCATCTTTATAAGTATATGAACATTGTTTGTCCTCCCAAAAATGTCTAGTGCTGAATTTATCATCAAATATTCAATGGGATAACATGGTACATGGTAAATGGACTGCATTTATATCACGCTTTATCCTAAGTGCTTTACAACTTATGCCTCACATTCACCCATTGACTCACACATTCATTCACACACCGAGAGCAAAGGCAACCATGCCATGTGCCAACCTGCTTATCGGGAGGTGTCTTCTCAAGGACACTTCGACACGCTACCAGGAGGAGCTCTACTGCCTCCTGCGCCACCTGCCCCTTTCTTTATACAGTATAATAAGAAAGGGGCGACAGACAATATAACCTAATTGTCTACCGTTTCTTTAGAATAGCCTGGTTAATCTATACAGCTGTAGTCTATATCTCTTGACTGAATTAATTGCCGCCTGCATACAGTAGCTAACTACTCTAATTTCCTTCCCACCAGCATGTCATTATCCAATCAGGTGCGTTCCACGTGGGAAAAATGGGATGTAGGGAGGGGGTACATGTCTGAAACATGTAAACAACAACATTCATTTTGGATTAAATGTATCAATCAATATAATCTTTTGGGGGGAAAGCAATACTTTTATTCCACACCTTTCTAAAACATCTGTTCCTGTTGGAATGTAATTCAAATGCACAATATCAGAGTTTTTCCCTGAACATATATATACCTTAAGCAATTTACTTTACAAAATACTTACTGCTTGTGCATGTCACTTGATTCTCCATGGATCAAGGACAAACATACTTAAATGCACATTTACGCGGCAATATCAGAATGGAATTCATCGCCTACCCAGATTAGACACATGGGAAATAAATATGCCTTTGAACAGAATATGATGAAGAGGCCATATGACTCGAATACAGTATTATAATGTATTCCTCTATTTAGTTGAGTTAATGACTATAGGTTGAGTGTTGTGTGGTAGATGTTTATGTTTCCCATGTGGTATTCTCTTTAGGTTTCATATGCATATATCTTGTGTCTATTTTTATTTAATTGTTCTGATGGATGTTTTAGTGTATGTTCTGTAGCGTTATGGCTTCGCTCAGCACCTGTCTGCATATATCTCGCTTCAGCGTATGTACACTGAATAAAAACTTCCACCATGTACCTTTACATGCCAGCATTCATCTGGCCACACCCCCATCCGCTTACCTACATAAGCAGGGGTGGGGCCACACACTCATCTCCTTCTCCATTATTTTCGCTCCTCTCTCACGCGTGGCGAAGAGAGGGCTGTTGGGGTGGTATTGGACCTCCTCTGGTAATCCTGTGCTTCCCGTGCCGCCGGGCCCGGTCCGAAGCAAAGTTTCGTTGATACCGTAGGCCTGGGATAACCCTTGTTTGAAAACTGAAACACTTGTACTGCGGTATAGCCAGTGTATACCCGCAGGTGTGTTTTGGAGTTTTTTTCTTGAGGGGTTATAGGAACAACCACCGTCTGTACCGAGCGGGTGGTTGATTCCCTGGTGTGTTGGAGCAGAGTCAACTCCCGGGTTACCCGGTTGAGTGTGCCCCTGCACGTTCATGACGTCTGCCAATCATGTCAGCCTTCTCTGCCTCAACCCCTCTGGGTGGTTTTTTTTTAATGGAGGCTTTGTCATGGTGATCAACAACGCCAGCATACGCCCCTTCCGCCGGGGGGCGGCTGTTTTCAGCTGACTCCTTTGGCGCCTGTCTCGTCCGCAGTGCTCCAGGCTCAGGTTACAGCCTGTTGCCTGGTTTCCCCGGTGCGCTGCCTGCTTCCGTTGGTTAACCTTTTTGTGTGCTTACGGCCATGCTGACTGCCTGTTCTGCAGGGTCAGTGTGCCAGGCGGTGTGCTATTGGGGGGAAAGGGCCCGCTCTTGGAGGGGCCCTTATCTGAATACGCTGGCGATGTGGGGGGCGGTGTCACTACGTGACCGCCTGGTGGGGTCTTGATGCCTGGCGTCATTGACCTCTCCGGGCCCCCTTTTTCCAGGGGATCCAGTCCCGTCGGTGGGTCTGGGTCTTCCTTTGCGCTCCGCTGCTACAGCCTTGCCATGGGGTTGGGTTGCTCTTGACCCCGTGATTTTGGGGGCAGTAACGAGGTTTGTTCCTTTCGTTCGTTCCCGGGTGGCATGCGGGTTGTGCGTGTGTGTAGTCGTGGGCAGGGCTCCAGACTAACGTTTTTCACCACCGTCCCAGAACCGTCCCGAAATACAGTTTTAACCGTCCCAAAGTGAATGTAAACCGTCCCAATTTTGTTTTATATATATAATATATCAACGTCAATTTGATCATATGGGGACATATTTTGTGCTGATAATGGCACAGAGGGTGAGACCAACTGTGTCTACCGTACCTTTTGATTATTGTAAGCACAAAGATAATAAGCAGCTATAACTAGAACGTGTCGATAATATACAGTTCCAATAATAATAATAATAATAATTAGTGCTGTCAGGCGATTAAAATAATTAATCTAATTAATTACAGGATTTGTAATTAATTAATCTAATTAATCGCATTTTAATCGCATTACCATTTTATGCCTCATATTCTATATTCTATAATCATATTTCAAATAGCATGTGTCCGGATGGCAGAATTCAGTACTGTATCTACAAAACCTTCTGTTTAATCATCTTCCATCTATTAATTTGCTTAGATTTTTCAGGTCTGGTCAATTTGAGCATGGTGTTATTCACAGTCAAAGATAAAAAAAAATGTATTGATATTCTCATTTGGTTCATTACAATTTACTCAAAATAAAATGTTCATTCAATCAATCACCGCGCAGATTGATTGATTGAATGAAAATGTTATTATCAGATTGCAGAATGGGTACAATACAGTACGGCTCAATACACACAATTGTTAAGGGAATGCAGACCAGAGAAAGACTTTCGTCTTGTTTACATCAGGGTCCCCCATTTTCAATTCATAATGAATTGTAAGTAAGAGTGCAACTTGCACCGTGCAATCCATTCTTTGTGGATCTAGCCCACAGTATTTCTGACACTGGGAATACATTCCCTGAGATTCATAGATGTCCCTAGAATCAGATACCAATAAAATTCAAATGGACCATATTAAAAAAAAACTGTAAATGTGTATTCTACATGCTTATGGAATGAATGAGATACAAAAAAAAATATTATTATAAAAAAAAAAAAAAAAACTTTTTTTTGTAATTAATTTTGAGTTAATTTTCATAATGCGATTATTTGCTGTGTAATTAATTAATCTAATTAACGCGATAAACTGACAGCCCTAATAATAATAGATCAAATTTATATAGCGCCTTTCATAGAACCCAAGGTCGCTTCACAATCAGGACAAAAAATAGTGCTAGGGAAATAGGGGGGGAAAAGGGGATGAGGGAAGGTTAGGGATAATGGATAATGGACCTAATCTAATCTAAACTAACTGATGGGGAAAAGCCTTGGTCAAAATGTGTGTTTTTAGAGCAGTTTTGAAGGTGTCCAGGGTTGGGGCGTTGCGGATAACATTACACTTCTGTTATTTAAATGTGTCCTTACGTTAGAGTCAGGGGTTGTATTGTTGGATGCAGTTCCCTGTTGGTCAGTGTGTGTCTGTTCTCCATCTTCTTCTGCTGTGTTTATCCTCTTCAAATAGCGCAGCATATTTGCGGTGCTCTCTTCACTGAGAGGATGCCAGTATAGCGTTTATTTTTATTTTTATAACATTCTGATATTTTCACGGTTCTTGTATAGTGGTCTCGTGCGACTGTCAACTATAATAAATATGGGCTGTTATAAATTGTGTGAATAGTTGTTGTGAGTGCTCGCACTATGTTTCAATATAATCCGTTTTACCATTCATTCATTATAAACACAGACGTAAGGTGTCCACCGCGCGTCCACCGTGTCCACCGTGCTTTTTTAAAAGCTCCGGCCAAAATGCATGGTGACGTGTTGACCAATTTCAGAGGGGGATCCCAATGATATATCAATAAAAATGTACCGTCAGTTCATGTCCAAGGGATTATGTTCACGCACACAGCAAGTATCACCAGTTCCTGGCATTTTTTAACCTCTTTCTTTTTCGATGTCGAGATCAATTTGGGGCTGCTGCAGCGCGACCTGTGGTTTGCTGATCAGAATGGTGGGCGGGAGCTTGATGCTGGATTAGCGTATAGCTGCGTTGGGACGGCGGAGATAGTCATTGGATTCGGCAAATCACGCAACGTTTAGACTTCAGTGAACCCCACATGCTAATGTTGCCGTCTCTCTGTCAACTAAGTCGGCAGGAGACACGCACAGTTTGACAGCAATATGTGCGCGCACTGACAGTCGGCTAATTGACATTTCCTGTGAAAAAAAGAAAAAATCCTCTTCGTCCCGTTTGTGTCCCGGCAATGATTTCTGTTCGTCCCAAATCAATATTTGATCGTCCCCGTGACGACGGGACATCGTTAGTCTCGAGCCCTGGTCAAGCCACGGTCTGCTCACCCTGTGCGTTGAGTTGCTTGAGTGCCTCTTCGCACGGTCGGATCCGTCGCCCTCCCGTGAACCTCCAATAGGGGGGGTATCCTCCATTAGGGAGGGTCTGGGGGGGCTCGGTCCTCCCCGGTCTGATGGTTGTGGGGGGCCTCAGCGGGGTACATTTGTCGGGCTATGGCTCCCGCTCATCCCCTGTTATGCAGACAGGTGCTGAGCGAAGCCATAACGCTACAGAACGAAGGGTTATGTATATAACCCAGTTCTGTGAGTTATGGTGCGCTCAGCACCTGGACGCCGCTGCGGCCCTTGATTTTTCATTGTGAATGAAATTTGTTGGGAAGGAGATGAGTGTGTGGCCCCACCCCTGCTTATGTAGGTAAGCGGATGGGGGTGTGGCCAGATGAATGCTGGCATGTAAAGGTACATGGTGGAAGTTTTTATTCAGTGTATATACGCTGAAGCGAGATATATGCAGACAGGTGCTGAGCGCACCATAACTCACAGAACTGGGTTATACATAACCCTTCGTTTATTTAGATGTTCTTGTTATGATCAATGTGTTTTTTAGTGTTTAGCCTATTTTGCATTTATCGTAATTCATGTTTTCTGTGTTTATTTTGCTTTTATTGTTGCGATGCATTTTTTCTGTGTTTATTTTGCTTTTGTTGTTGTGAGAAATGTTTTTTGTGTGTGATTTAGATTTTATTGTTTGTGATGAATGTTTTCTTCTGTCTATTTTGCTTTTATTGTTTGTGATTAATATTTTCATGTGTCTATTTTGCTTTTATTGTTGGGATTATTGGTTCTTGTGGGTGGAGGATGAGCAGTCGCTAAGGCGTCAGCTAAAACATGATAAAACATAATTAAAGCTAATGAATCAGACGTAATGATTAGTCAGTGATGCGTCCATTTTTACAATTGTATTCTGTCATGTTTCATTCATATTAGTTAAAGAACCTCGATGCAATGTGATATCTTGGCATTATCCTTTCATTCATTCTCTTAATCCCCCCAAAAAGGAAAATATCAAGTTCCTGTATTTAATGGATATTTCGATCAACTTCAACAACTCCACAAGCCACTTTAGCATTGTAAAAACCACATCTTACCAAATCAAACAAAACTTGCAGTTCTTCTCTGTAGGAAAAACGTGTACTGTAGGTGATGGTAGAAGCATTGGAAACACATGTGTAACTTCCATCCACTGTGCTGTCGGGGGACAAGCTCTCACTACATTTGATCAGCAGTCAATATGTTCCATCCCAATCCATCTGGTGGTCCTTCATTCTCTGTGTCTCTTTACATGTGTGTGTCTCTCTCTCTCTCTCTCCCGCCTGATGGCCAGTTGTCGCTTGCACATGCTGAGCTCCTTTAATCAACACCTGTCCGATTAATCTCAGTGTGGTAGTAGGGCTAATGTGATCCTGGTTACCGCAAGCGTGTCCTGCTAATGGCTGGTAGCATGGAACCGCTGGAAGCCATGACGCCCCCCCCCACAGCCTGGAGGGTCCCTAAAGGAGGCATCAGATGGATTCCTGCCTCCCTGCCAATGACACTCATTTACTCTCATTCGACTTTAGTGGTCAAATGGTAGCCTATACGCAAGTATAGTCACCTCTGTTTCTGCTGTGTATTCACTGTATACTGTATGTATAATGGAAAGTGAGTCATGAAAATGGCTCTTGTAAGTAAGTAAGTAAGTAAGTAAGTAAGTAAGTAAAGTTTATTTATATAGCACCTTTCACAGACCAGGATCACAAAGTGATTCACACAGTAAAAACATCAATAAAATGCAAAATATAGCAGCATGGTAAAAGAAAATAATAAAAAACGTGAAATATCTGGAAAACCAAAACAGACAAAAAAGACATAAAAGATTTACACAGAGCATAATTCGCCAAACGCCAGTTTAAACAGCACAGTCTTTAGCTGCTTTTTAAACGTGTTTACAGAGACCACAGATCTAAGGTCCAAGGACAGAGCATTCCATAGCCTGGGGGCCACGGTTTTGAATGCTCGTCCCCTTTTGTCTTCAATCTAGACCGGGGGACAGCCAGCAAGCCCTGATCAGACGACCTGAGCGATCTGTTCATGGTGTATGGACGCAGTAGGTCGCAGATGTAGGCAGATGCCGGAGTGGTCTATAGGTGATGACCAGAACCTTAAAGTGAATTCTGAATTTGATCGAGAGACGGTGAAGGGAAACTAAGATGGGAGTGATGTGGCAATATTTTCTGGACCTAGTCAGCAGCCATTGCGGCTGCGTTTTAGACCATTTGTAGCCGGCCCAAAGTGGATGCATCGAGGCAAGTGAAAAGGGAGTTACAATAGTCCAGGCGGGATGAAACAAAAGCATGAATAATCATTTCCAGCTCTACCTGGGACACAACAGATCGAAGTTTGGCAATATTTCGTAGAAGGTAAAACAGAGACGTGTCAGAGATCTAATGTGGTGATCAAAGTGCATCTGCTGGTCAAAGATCACACCAATGTTTCTGAGCTTGGGCCTCAGAGTTGTTGAGAGGGTCCCCATGCATGTGGCAACTTCTGAGGTGACTTTTTCTGAGCCTATAATAAGAACCTCAGTTTTTTTCTGCGTTTAACTGAAGGAAGTTGTTTGCCATCCAATCCTTGACAGCAGTCAGACAGTCAAAGAGGGCAGATAATTTGTCAGATCTTGTAGCATGCCTTACCGGAGGCTGCCTCCTTTTGCCAGTTGAACAGATTCAACCAATCATGGTGGAGCAGGGGCGGTGCTAGGTTGTATCTCCGAGAGAGCATGTTGTCTTTCCAACTGCATTTCTTTGTCTTCTCTGGAATGGTGGTGACTCACTTCAACAAAAGTGATGTGGGGGATGTGAGTCACAAAGCTTGCCAGATTTGGATAAATAAATTGAATTTGATTTGATTTATGTGTGTCCTGCCCAGTGAGTTGATAGTTGAATGAGGTACATCTGCAAACTAAATTTCAAACCCTTTTGAAATGGTTTCCCTCATTTAGTCACGTCAAGTATACATACAGAAATAAGTAAAAGAAAAAAGCATATAAAATCATAACAATAAGACAACAAGGTGAGGCAAAAAGCAAGGATAACAAATCAATTAAAACACGTACAACTTGATTAACAAAGATTGGAGATCAAGGTTTTAAACTCTGCAACAGAGGGGAGAATCTCAAGCTTTAAGGACTGTTGGAGTTCATTCCATGAGCTAGGGGCATCATAGCAAAATGCAGATTCACCCTGTTCCGAGCAAACTCCGGGGACCTTAAGGACCAGCCAGGTTCCAAAATTGCATTCCAATAATGATGTAGTATAAGGTATACCTTAGTATATAGTACATAGTATAGTACTATAGTATAGTATAAGCTTACCAATAAGGGCCTTACAAATTAACAACCACCAGTGTTTGTTGCACCTGTCCGTCAGACCTTCTCATAAAGGACACAGTGATGAGTGTCATTAGTGATGAATCTGAGGGCAGAGTGATAGACCAGGGATTTAAGGGTTGAGGCTGCAGCATGCCTATAAATTACATCACCATAGAAGAAAACTGCTTCGACAACTCTCTTCCTACTAATCAAAGGAAAGCTGGTTCTGTTTTGTATAGGAAGCAGATTTTCTGTTGCAACTTGGAGGCAAGGTTGTCCACATGGAATTTAAATGTAACATCATCATATTCAATGTTTCAGGCTCTAGAAAACAGCATACCTTTGAAGTTAAATACGTTCCTGGGTGGTAATAAGGGAAAGTTGTAAGTTCTCAATGGCCAGTTGTATACAGAATCAGCAATATAATACACAACAGTGTCATCAGCATACAGATGGGCTTGACAACCATTCAGCGAAGACACAATATCATTCATATAAATAATGAAGAGGACAGGACCTAGAATGTAACCCTGTGGCACACCTTTAGTTATTGATTAAAATGCAGATTGGACTTTACACACTGACAGATAATCTTGGAACCAATCACATGGATTTCTATCCATACCAATAGTAGATCATCTTTTTAAGAGTAAATAAATCCTCATGTTAAAGGGGAATGTCACCCATATTCATAATTTACATTCATTCCTGTGCCCAAGACAGTTAGGTAAACACGTGTGTGGACTCTCTCTCCTAAAGCTAGAAATCAGAGTGAGAATCGTTGAATTTGCAATGTCATCTGGATGCAAAATCTGGGGTTGCCTGCTAGGCAATGAAAAGGGCATTGAGCCATAAAATGTTAGTTTGAGCTCACACACCCTAACAAGGCTCATTATTCTAGTACTGCTAACAGGTATGATAATATGATTTTAACCGTATTTGGGTGTAAGAGCTCACACAAATGTTTTGGGCTCACAGTCAGTTCCCCATTCACTGTCTATGGAGCAGCTCCAGATTTCACATTGAGTCACAAATCACAAATTCAAATGTTCTCTCTGTCCAACAAGACAAACATTACCAATTAAATATACACATAAATCACAGTATACCCGTTTCCCCTCAGCAGTATACTGTGGAAGTTTATCAAGAATCTATTTTAAATATTGCTTAACATTATAGAGTGAATTAATTTAACACTTTCATTGCAGAACCATACTGTATAACTCCATTTTTAAATGATTTAGATGTCACTTGCGTCATATTGCATCAAATATTGGGTATGACACATTTGGCCGCATTTCCTTCACTCCAGCAGCGCAATCTGAGCATTATACCGTACCCCCATTTCCCATTGGATGGCTGACTGATGACTTATAGCCTGCATTTATTAGCCTTGGGTGCTTCCAGGAAATGGGATTTAGACACTACTATACTCACCATCTCCATTGCCAGTCATTCACACACACATGTTCAGAATGAGGTGACTGTAAAGTCATTGGTTTAAATAAATGAAATACATAAATACATCTCACATGATGATGGGCAGTATTATATGTAATTGTATGTAGATTTTGATACAGTGCCCATAGCAGGCTATGTATCATACCAGCAGATTATTTAAATTTGAATACTGTTGTAAGCTTTCACTGAGTTTTTACATTAAGTCGATGACAAATTTGAGTTTAATGCATGCTAAAGCTTTTAATCTTGAATCTTAAAATATGCAATTACCATTTATATTGTGAGTGGACGGACCTGTTTTTTTTCAAAAGCCAACATGTTAGATCAAGAGGGGAAACGAGCTTGTGAAGAAGTTCGATCCCCCCATGTGCATCTTGAACGTTGTAAACCGTGATTGATTCACTCTCTAAACGTGCACACAGGTGAATGTGAAAATGCTCGTGCAAATAAGTGTCGCCTGCTCGGGGGAGGCCCTGTTCAGTCCTCCTTCATTGTAGGAGTGAATGCTCCCTCGTCTTCATTAACCCCCCCCCTTTTTTGTTCCCTCAAGCATCCGTAATCAGACGGGAGCCCAAACTTGTGCCGTGTCGGGAGCTCTTCCAGAAGCCTGCTGAGTCATCCTTCACTCAACCACTGATGCATGAAAAAGACGTAGGTGTTTGTGTGTGTGGAGGCATTTATATTTCATCACAGCAGAAGTTATTTTGCTATACGTTAGACTTCTGCTGCTTCGAGCCTTCCCAACTCTCTCCCTCGAAAGTTTAAAGGCTTGATCCATAATTTATGTAACCATATAAAGGTTATCTGTATGCCCATAGATTCATGAAGATATTGACCTGTAGATGGAAAGTGTACCTTTTATAATCTTGTTACTACTCATCATAACTCGATATAAATAGATTTTTAGCTAATGTACTGTATGCTGTACAAGCTTTTCTGTACACACTTTTCAAATGTAAACAACACAACATTACAAGCCTTTTAAATATATATAACCTTCCCCTAGCTTGCCCAAACTCTCATTGTTTATTGTATGCAGATGACTCCATAATTTACACTTCTCAATAACATAAACCCTCTATTCACCTGGCTGAACCACAATCACCTCACACTAAATATAAAGAAAACAGAAGCTATATGCTTTTCCACTCACCCCGTAAACACCTTCCAGTACCGGAACCCATCATTATATAAAATTATTACATTATAAGTACCTGGACCTCACTCTCGATAATCACCTTACATACAAATCTCACATTCAGAAGTTAGTGAAACAATTCAATTACAAATTATTTGACTTCAAGATAATCCGACCCTACCTCCTTTCACAGACAGTGTGTCCAGCACTCAATGCAATTATACTGTCTTCCATAGCCTATTGTCTTGTCAATTTGTTCCCTCACTACAAAATAAGATCTTATAAAATACGCTTTCCCTCTTGGACTCACCACTGCTGCCTAGTATTTCAAAACATTTACAGTAATTTTGATAATTACCGTACCCTGTTAGTCTTGAAATTATATTAATATATTCTAAATTGCTTACTGCCCACACATGAAATACAATACAGAACAACTAGATCCATTGCATAACAGCACAATCCTGTACCAAGTAAAACATTTAAAATAAAAATACTTTACACACATCTGGAGCAGTATCTCCCAGACTATTAGAACACTACCAACAGTACATACATTTAAAAACCAACTAAAACACACTCTCATTTCTCTCCTCACTGCTGTTCTTCCTCTTCTGTTCTTCCATACTGCTCGGAAAGACAGCTGACAGGAGGGAACAGAGCCCATCGGGGCTGGCATGGGTTAGCACCCCATTAAAGCGTTGGTGCAGACTGTAAACAGTTTTGCTGTAAAAACACCCCTAGAGTCTGCGAGAGTAGGAAGATTACAATGTAACAGACCGTGGAACGGACAAGAGTATGAATTGGATGAGAACTATAACCATCGAGTAAGTAAGTCTTCTTCTTGTTGTCGTGTCCACAAGGCAGTCAATTACAAGGCTTGGCTAGATTTGGTTCAACCACAGCTGAACACATTGCTGTCCCTTCTCATTGAACTCTGCCAAGTCCGATGCTGTGCAGGGCTGTTCCAGCAGGGGGCACATCAGGAGGTGCTGCATGGTCTGTGTTTCAGTGCCACAATCACACACAACGTCCCCATCATTTAAGTATCCCCATTTGGCGAGAGTGGCTTTTGAACGTCCAACACCAGATCTTATTCTGTTTAGGCATTTCCACACTGCATAGTTGGTGTCTGCTCCAGGGGGCAGTGCCTCGCTCGCCTTTAGCTCCATTGTTGTTGCTGGTGGGAGGTTGTCAAGTCTTTCTTCCCACCGAGTGACTCCTTCACTGCTTGTGCTCGGTATTCCGAGGGGCGGGACACGCTCTTCAGGAAACTTTTCCTGGATTTAAGGCAGCTTTTGGCTGGCACATGGCCGAAGAGAGGATGTCTTTAGTCAATAGACTGCTGTTGGCGCTCTTTCTTGCTTGCTTCGTCGTATCTCTGGTGGGGCTATGCCTGCCAGGATGTATAGACAGTCTGTAGGTGTTGATTTCAGGCAGCCTGTGATAAGGCGGCAGCTAGCATTGAGGGCAGGATCCAACTTCTTGGCATGGGCAGCTCGGTTTGATTGATTGATTGATTAAAAACTTTATTAACAGATTGCAGAATGGGTACAGTACAGCTCAATACATACAATTGTTAAGGGGATGCAGACCAGAGAAAGACTTTCGTCTTGTTTACATCAGGGTCCCCCATTTTCAAATCATCATAATATATGACATACATGACATACAGATAGACAGTACTGCTACATCTATACATTTATGACATACCAGATTTGCAAATACAGTACTGTTTGTGATACAAAAAGTGTCCAGAAAAGAGTGTATATACATTTGACGTAGGAACTGTACATTGGAGGAGGTTGGGTAGGTGGGGTGGGGTTGGGTGGGTGGGGGGGCTGTACATTGGAGGTGGGGGGGGGGGTTGGGTCCCATACTGGCCAGGCATACTCGGTAGCTGAGTAGCAGAGAGCTTGTGCACTTGTCTTCAGGGTCTGTGGGTTAGCACCCCAGGTTGTGCCAGTGAGCTTGCGGATGATGTGTTGTAAGTAAGTATGTTTTTATTTATATACTGTAGCACCTTTTTCAACAATGTTGCAAAGTGCTTCACATAACACAATAATTAATACAAGGTGCATCGCATAACACAAGAATACAAAAACAGCTAAATGCTAGAGGATAAAAACATTATAGTACAGCCCCTAAACAGGGGAGGCAAGTTGGTAGATATGTGTTTTGAGATTGTCCTTTAGTTTTAACCTCTTAAACCCTAGCCATATTTATAGAAATGTCACCTAAAAGTACATACCCAAGTAAATTAAAGATTGCTCCACTTCTACAAGGCCATTTGCATGTCCTTATGTATCTAGGGACATCTATGGACCTCAGCGAATGTATTTACAGTGTCAGAAATATTGTGCCTCATTCACCAATACTCTCTTATATATTTTCTTACAGTATATGCTTTCTTAACTGTCTGTTAAGAGAAAAAATAAGAAAAGCCACCGCCGTATTCATCAACCCGCTCTTAACGTCCACATTTGTTCTTACCCAGGTGTGTTGAATGATGAATCCCACTCATTCTAAACTGAAATGCGCTTTCTTGCTCAATTAATTTGCATACAGACATGCCCCGCAAGCTCATTATAATAGAAGAGCTGTGTGCAAAACTTGGGTCTGCATTGCATGAGCGGATCCCCTTATTCAACAGGTAGCGCTGGCGCGCTTTGCGAGATTGAGATCAGATTCAACTATATTGTCATCATACAGCACCTAGAGCTATATAGTGGAATAGTCTGCATTAATATTCCATATGTATACCGTCTAGCTGCACGCTCCTGGCCACCGAAATATTAAAGGCAACCAACTTGTGTCTAGCCACGCCCAACTTGCGTCTAGCCACGCCCCCACGGCGACGTGGCAGCAGCAGAGCGGAGCGCGGAGCTCCCTCGCGGCAGCATTATGTAGCAGTAATCCCCCCTTTTTTACAATCAACAACTAGCTCAACTGGCAGCGCTGCCTTGCTGTGGATCCTGCGGTCTGTTGGTGACAAGTTCGATTCCCTTCAATTATTATTATTATTTTTTTTAACGTGCATTCTTTCGCCGGTTAAGTTTAGGCATGTTAACTTTAAGCATTGTTTCGGAGTTGGTTAAGGTTAAGGTTAGGCATTGTTTCGGAGTTGGTTAAGGTTAGAAGGGTTAAGTTTAGGCGCTGTTAAGGAGCTGGTTAAGGTTAGAGTTTGTCTTAGAGAATGGCAATATTCTTTCGGAGTTGGTTATGGTTAAGGTTAAGGTTAGGCATTGTTTCGGAGTTGGTTAAGGTTAGAAGGGTTAAGTTTAGGCGCTGTTAAGGAGCTGGTTAAGGTTAGAGTTTGTCTTAGAGAATGGCAATAGACAGCCTATTTCCGCGCTGCAGCGCGAGGCAATAGACAGCCTATTTCCGCGCTGCAGCTCTCTCGCGCTGCCGCGGTCACATGGGCGTAGTGGCCAATCAGAGAAACGCTAAACACAAGTTGGTTGCCGAAAATATTCACGCCTCCTGGCCACCTACACACAAACACACATGTACATGTGTTGGGAAATACCGGACCTGTCATCTATCTCTCTGAAAGGTCCCTGTGGCTAAAACCCAGAGTGCGCTCAGAACTTGTAGGTGTGGAGGCACAGGATTTGACCGGCGTGTGTTTATAATCACATGTTTGGTCATCTCACATCACTTGTGTGTGTTGTTATGTAAGCTGTCTCATCCTTTCGCATCTCTCTCCCTCTCTCTCTACCAAATCCATTCGGAACGCAGTGCACGCGACCTGGGTCAAAGTCAGTTATTTATTTATTTATTTTTACTGTTTGCATACGAGGTGGTCCGCAAATGTTCTTGATAACAATCTAGTGGTCCGCATAAACATCTCTAAATATGCGTTCTATGCGTACGGCCTGGGCGGCCAGAACATCTAACTGTTCTAACAGCAATATAATCAATTTCAGAAGCAGAACGCACACAATAAGTTATAATAATAATAATAATAATAATAATCATAATTATTATTATTATTATTGAAACGTTCTGGGGGGTTTTAAGTCGTATTTGGGGGCAATTGACCAATGGTAGGCTTTTTTTCTCTTATCTGGGTAAGAGTTTCTTATCTGGGTAAGAGTGCTCTCGACCACTCTTAGAATTTGGTCTTGCCTAAGAGAAAAGCGAAAATAAGAAAACATTGCTGAATCCCAGGTAAGATAAAAATAAGAAAAAAATGCTAGTTAAGAACAAAATAAGAGGAAATCTGTTCTTATATGGCTTTGTGAATGAGGCCCATTGTGTCTGTTACTATGCTTGAGTAAATTGTAATGAACCAAAGGATAAAAAAAAATTTCCTCCCATCTTTCACGGTGAATAACACCATGCTAACATTGACCAGACATGGAAAATTGGCACTGAGCTCATTCAGCACCTTCTTGAGATAACGTGTAAAAAAAATCTAAGCAAATGAATAAAGGGAAGATGACTTACAGGTTTTTTTTAGATACAGTACTAAATTCTGCCATCCGAACACATTTTATATATGAATATAGAATATAGTATATCAGGCCTATATATGACGGTCTGGTAGGTGTGCTGGACCCAGGTGAGGTGTAGTACAGACAAGACGATAGGCAGGTATTGATTTTCAAAACAATGAGCTGTTCTATATTTGAGAGCAGAGAATGACTACGTATCTGACGGGAGAAATGTCCGTCTCCAAAACACATCAGATCCACTTCACGATTCACAAAGTAAACAATATGAGAAAACGGGGGGAAGTAAAGGGAAGACAACCAGGTCTCCAAAACACATTAGATAGGATCTCGTCAAACGACGACGGTGCATATAAACACGTAAACAATACTTTCAGTCACAGATCACATCGGTAGTTTAAGCGACACGACAACTAAGATACATAGCGAATGCACTTGTTCCAAAGAACGGATTTGACATGACAGTGAAAGGGACATGAAAATTAACAGCTTATCCTCTGTGGCAAGGAGCGATAAGACTTAAAGGGGAACTCCAACATTTTGGGAAATTAGCTTATTTAACATCTTCCCTGGAGTTAGACAAGAAGATACATACCTTTTTTGTCTCAAGTCAAGTCAAGTCAAGAGTTTTAATTGTCACGGCATACAGGTATACAATGAAATGCGGGTGGTCTTGCCCGCAACGATGTGCAATACAGTGGTACATATAATAGAATCAAAAGAAGAAACAACATTGTGCAGTAACAGATAGCAGGTAACATGGACATCTCGGTATCTGTACATAGTTATTTACAGCGCATGTGTGACATGCTAGTTAGCTTTGGTAGTGCAATACACTGTTCCTGTTATTCTAATTTAAAGTGTCCTTTCCTTTGGCCATAAGTGTGCGTGTGTGCGACATGAGTGTGTGCCCGCTCATGTTAAAGTGTTAAGTGGCTGCTCGTGTGCAAGCGTGCACAGTGTGCGTGTCGTGTGTGTGTTCATGTGTGCTTGTGTGTGGACAGTTCAATGTTCTGAGCACTCAATGTACATTGTTCATGGCTCTGATGGCCTGGGGGAAGAAGCTGAGCCTAAGCCGCTCTGTCCTAGTAGCTGGGATTTGCAGGCGTCTGCCTGACCTCAGCAGCTGAAACAGGCTGTTATTGGGGTGGTGAGGGTCTTTCATTATCCTGCAGGCTCTGGATTTGCACCTCTTGTTGTATAGAACCTGCAGGGGGGGTAGTGCAATACCCGTGGTACGCTCGGCTGAGCGCACCACTTTCTGTAGGGCCTTCTTGTCCTGTGCCGTGCTGTTTCCATACCAGGCAGTGATGTTTCCGGTCAGGATGCTCTCTACAGCTCCTGAGTAGAAGGACTGGAGTATCTTCCCCGATACTCTGAACTTCCTTAACTGTCTCAGGTGGTAGAGACGCTGTTTCGCCTTCTTTACTACTGTGCCTATGTGTGTTGACCATGTCAGGTCCTCTGAGATGTGGACCCCCAGGTACTTGAAGCTGCTCACCCTGTCCACGGTAGCCCCGTTTATCATCAGTGGTGTGTGTGTCTCCTGCTGTCCTCTCCTATAATCCACGATCAGTTCCTTGGTTTTGCCAATGTTCAGGAGCAGGCTGTTGTCCTGGCACCAGCGTTCCAGTACCTCCACCTCCTCCCGGTAGGCCTTCTCGTCGTTGTCCGAGATCAGCCCCACCACCACCGTGTCATCTGCGAACTTCACTATGGAGTTGGAGCTGAACTTGGCCACACAGTCGTGTGTGTAGAGTGAGTACAGCAGGGGGCTCAGAACACAGCCCTGGGGGGACCCGATGCTCAGGGTGATGGTGTTGGAGGTCTGACCCCCCACCCTGACCGCCTGGGGTCTTTCGCTCAGAAAGTCCAGTACCCAGGCGCTCAGGGCGGAGCTCAGACCTAGCTCGATCAGCTTGTCCACCAGTCTGGTGGGGACTATGGTGTTGAACGCTGAGCTGTAGTCAATGAACAACAGTCTCACATAGCCCCCCTTCTGACGGTCAAGGTGCGAGAGGGTGCTGTGCAGTACCTGGGAGACCGCGTCGTCGGTGGACCTGTTTGTCCTGTATGCAAATTGCATAGGGTCCATATCACTGGGGAGGGAGGCACAAATGTGGTCCTTGACCAGCCTCTCGAAACATTTCATGACCACAGAGGTGAGTGCCACCGGTCTGTAGTCATTTGGACATGCTGGGGAGGGTTTCTTCGGCACAGGGATGATGGTAGACCTCTTGAAGCAGGCAGGGACCACTGACTCCGCCAGTGATTGATTAAATATGGCGGTGAACACAGGGGCCAGCTGGTTGGCACAGGTCTTGAGTATACGTCCTGTTATGCCATCTGGGCCAGCAGCCTTCCTGGTGTTCACCTGCATAAATGCTCTTCTCACACTGTGTTCCGACAACGAGAGAGCGTCCCCCCCCCCTCGCGGTTGCCCCCCCCCCTCCACAACAGCCGGCGCGCCAGTGACGTCACTAGCCGGAGAGCCAGCAGCGCCACTGTCTACACCAAACCGAGCGTAGAAGGTGTTGAGCTTGTCCGCGAGGGAGGCGTCGTCGCTCCCCATTGACGGGGCGCTGACTTTATAGTCAGTTATTGACTTCAGTCCCTGCCATAATCCTCTTGTGTCGTTTTGTGCCATTTGTGTCTCCAGTTTGTCAGCATATGTCCTCTTAGCAAGTTTGACTGCTTTGCGTAGAGTATAGACTGAAGCCTTATACTCCTCCATGTTTCCTGACTCTCTACCCAGGTTGTAGGCGGTGGTACGAGAGTTCAGGGCTGCTCTAATAGTGCTATCCACCCACGGTTTCTGGTTTGGGAAAATCCGCACCGTTTTCCTGAGGACAATACCGTCAGCTATTGTTGTTATGTAGCACACCACTATGTCTGCTAGTTCACTGACGTCACTGGCGCTTCCTATGAACATATCCCAATCCGTGTCTGCAAGCACGTCCTTGAGCGTGGCCTCTGATTCGTCGGTCCACTTCTTAGTCTCACGTGACACGACGGCGTCACGTGATCTCTGTTGATATGCCGGACATAGCAAGATGGAGTCATGATCGCTCGAGCTTGTGGACCCTGTGCGTGTGGACTCTGTGCGTGCATTTTAGCTTTGGGCATAGACGCTCCGTTAGCATAGCTTAGCTTCATCACTGGAAGTGAGGCAGGACAGTAGCCTTACAGTGCCTTACAGTTCTAACAACAATATAATCAATTTCAGAAGCAGAACGCACACAATAAGTTATAATAATAATAATAATAATAATCATAATTATTATTATTATTATTGAAACGTTCTGGGGGGTTTTAAGTCGTATTTGGGGGCAATTGACCAATGGTAGGCTTTTTTTCTCTTATCTGGGTAAGAGTTTCTTATCTGGGTAAGAGTGCTCTCGACCACTCTTAGAATTTGGTCTTGCCTAAGAGAAAAGCAAAAATAAGAAAACATTGCTGAATCCCAGGTAAGATAAAAATAAGAAAAAAATGCTAGTTAAGAACAAAATAAGAGGAAATCTGTTCTTATATGGCTTCGTGAATGAGGCCCATTGTGTCTGTTACTATGCTTGAGTAAATTGTAATGAACCAAAGGATAAAAAAAAATGTCCTCCCATCTTTCACGGTGAATAACACCATGCTAACATTGACCAGACATGGAAAATTGGCACTGAGCTCATTCAGCACCTTCTTGAGATAACGTGTAAAAAAAATCTAAGCAAATGAATAAAGGGAAGATGACTTACAGGTTTTTTTTTAGATACAGTACTAAATTCTGCCATCCGAACACATTTTATATATGAATATAGAATATAGTATATCAGGCCTATATATGACGGTCTGGTAGGTGTGCTGGACCCAGGTGAGGTGTAGTACAGACAAGACGATAGGCAGGTATTGATTTTCAAAACAATGAGCTGTTCTATATTTGAGAGCAGAGAATGACTACGTATCTGACGGGAGAAATGTCCGTCTCCAAAACACATCAGATCCACTTCACGATTCACAAAGTAAACAATATGAGAAAACGGGGGGAAGTAAAGGGAAGACAACCAGGTCTCCAAAACACATTAGATAGGATCTCGTCAAACGACGACGGTGCATATAAACACGTAAACAATACTTTCAGTCACAGATCACATCGGTAGTTTAAGCGACACGACAACTAAGATACATAGCGAATGCACTTGTTCCAAAGAACGGATTTGACATGACAGTGAAAGGGACATGAAAATTAACAGCTTATCCTCTGTGGCAAGGAGCGATAAGACTTAAAGGGGAACTCCAACATTTTGGGAAATTAGCTTATTTAACATCTTCCCTGGAGTTAGACAAGAAGATACATACCTTTTTTGTCTCTGTGCGTGCATTTTAGCTTTGGGCATAGACGCTCCGTTAGCATAGCTTAGCTTCATCACTGGAAGTGAGGCAGGACAGTAGCCTTACAGTGCCTTACAGTGTATTGCAAGGTCTGACATTGACCAAATTTGATATGCATGACCTTGGTGGGCTCTAGGTCAACTCCTGAAAAGGGGGTCAATATCAGACCTTGCAATCAAAAGTTAGGGGGCGCACTGAAATTATGGCAAGGGTTATTAGCCCCCTAACTTTTGATTGCAAAGTCTGACATTGACCCCCTTTTCAGGAGTTGACCTAGAGCCCACCAAGGTCATGCATATCAAGTTTGGTCAATGTCAGACCTTGCAATACACTGTAAGGCACTGTAAGGCTACTGTCCTGCCTCACTTCCAGTGATGAAGCTAAGCTATGCTAACGGAGCGTCTATTCCCAAAGCTAAAATGCACGCACAGAGACAAAAAAGGTATGTATCTTCTTGTCTAACTCCAGCGAAGATGTTAAATAAGCTAATTTCCCAAAATGTTAAGCAAGAATCCATAGAACTACTTATGGCAAGGGTTCAGTGATCGACTGGCGACCTGAGTAGTAACCAAGAAGAACATATGAAGCCAACTTTTTGCTCCCAGGGGAGAGCAAAACCCCAAACATAAAAAATTACCTTATTATGGTCGCACATATATGGATCTGGCTAAATCTCCCCTTTCCAATGGCAGAGTTAAATCTGGATCTGAAAACCCGTGAATGAAATCTACTGTAAGTGTCACCTGACCCCCACGGGAAGCATCCAGGTCTAAGGCTAAGGTGTGCACATGCACGGATACTCTTCCCAAAGGGGCCAGCTGACCTACCACCATGAATTTCCCCAGGACCACAAACAGACACGGGAGAATGCGCCAAGAAACAGTAAGAAAGCTTTTATTGCATGAAAATAGATATTTAATACAAGGTTATACTTCCTGACTGGCAGACCCCAGGTGGTGAGAGCAGGCAACTGCACCTCCTCATCCATCACCCTCAACATAGGGGCCCCCCAGGGCTGTGTTCTGAGTCCCCTCCTCTACTCCCTGTACACACACGACTGTGTGGCTCAGCGGAGTAGCAATACAATCGTCAAATTTGCTGACGACACAGTGGTGGTGGGCCTGATCTCTGCGAACGACGAGAGGGCCTACCTGGAAGAGGTCAAGGTCCTGGCGGGATGGTGCCAGGAAAACAGCCTCTCCCTGAACGTCAGCAAAACAAAGGAGATGATTGTGGACTTCAGGAGGTCGGGGGTCAAGGACTACAGCCCCCTCAGCATCGACGGGGCACCGGTTGAGAGAGTCAACAGCTTTAAGTACCTCGGAGCCTACATATCCGAGGACTTGACATGGACCACACACATTAACAGTGTTGTGAAGAAGGCACGACAACGCCTCTACTTCCTCAGGCGCCTAAGGAAGTTCCAAGTCAGCCAGAAGATCCTTAAGAACTTCTACTCATGTACAATAGAGAGCATCCTGACCGGCAACATCACCTCCTGGTTTGGGAATAGCACTGCACAAGACCAAAGCAGACTACAAAGAGTGACACGTTCAGCCGAACGCACAATTGGAGGGGGGCTCCCCACCCTCCAGAACATTTACTACAAGCGTTGCAAGGGCAAGGCTAAGAGAATCATTAAAGACTCCAGTCACCCGAACAACTGCCTCTTTGAACTGCTGCGGTCAGGCAAGCGATACAGGAGTCTCAAGGCGAGCACAGAAAGACTCAGAAGAAGCTTCTATCCCCAGGCCATCAGGCTGCTAAACGAACAATGAATGAACACTACACAACAACAACCACCAAACGCACATAGCACACACATCCACACGCACACACTCACTTTAAACAAACACACTGTAGCACCCACTCCACACACTTATAGCACACACCCACTTTAAACAAACACACTGTAGCACCCACTCCCCACACTTTATATTTATGGATGAAGGATTGCACTACAACTCGTACACCTTACTGTAAATTGTACCTAAAATTGTACCTCATCCCATTTCTGCTTTGCACTAGATAGTACTGTACATTAGTACACTGCATAGTATTGTGTATTGTATATTATATGGTAACTCAGAACATTGTACATATGTCTATACCGAACACTGTGACCTCATTTTCTTCTTCTAAATTCATGCTATATTATGTTATTATGTTATTTGATACTATCTTGTCTAGCACAGTCTCTGGAGCGTAACAGTAAGAAGCATTTTGTATGAAAGTATTCTGTACTTCTGTATGACAACTATTAAAGAACTTGAACTATATTTCTATATAAATAATTGGTCGGTTAGCCTATTTAAAAGACCCACGCCTCTTAAGCCTAGGGTAGTTAAAAGGAGGAAGCGCTCAATGCCCCGTAAACCCACCCCCAGACTGTTACTCCCACCCACGCCACCTATCCCCACCCCTGAGACACTACACACGTGAAGGAAAAAGGGTCTGCCCTGCACACGGGTCTATGACTATCAAACGTTAATTTAGAATCACACTACACCACACGGTTCACTGCAAACAGCCTAAAATAGGTATCGATATCACACCATCCCTCTGGGAGCCACGGCAAATAATTAGGGAGAATATAGGTAGATAAATACACACTAAGTGTTCACACAGTAACTAAGGGGGCTGGGATAAAATAGCACGGGCTGCTCACCGCTAGGGGTAGGGCCTAGGCCTAGAATACTCCTCTCATACCCTAGCCTAGGTTTGGGCAGTGGAAGCGCTGAGTTGACAAACACTAAAAACAAAGGTTTTAAGTATGACCGGGGCCCGAAGGTGAGGGCCGGAAGGACACCACTCCCTTCTGCTCCCGTAGCCCCTCCCGCCTTTGGGCTAAAAACTGTTCTGTCTGTACTGGGGGGTTTTAGGCACTCCAAGCACCAGGCGTGCAATAATGTCCTCCCGCCTGCAATGAAAGGCACAGTCAGTAAGAGCAAGGTCCCCCCGTTCACGGGTTCGTCACAATGCACCATGGATTAGATATCCTCCATATGATTTAGAAAAGAGAGAAAGGTAGTTTACAGAGGATGGAGAATCCACAATACTAGGTTCAAGTCTTCGACAGTTTTTACTGGCTTTACTGCATGCCGTTCCGATAATCTTCAGCTTCACGCTACTAATAATATTCCTAATTCCAATGCAGTCACTGTTCGTCTATGTCTTCATTTACCACTCGGGAAACAGTTCGCTTGTCAGGCACGTATTCTACTGTCTTGCGTTCTTTACTCACGGCGCCCGGTGAGGCGATAATGTCTCTCCGGTCTGAAGCTCCACCCGTTTCCACTGCGGGGGGAAACACTGCAGTCGCCGATATGAACTGGTTCCACTGGAGGAAGTACAAACACAAAATAGTCGCGTGTCCTCATACTCCTACAGCCCCGCGTCCTCTGTTACCGTCCTCTCGACTCCCGTTTTCGTTCTGCTACTGTCCGTCATTGATTCTCCTTTCAGCAGCGCCAGCACTTCCGGGCACCGCCTCCGTCACGCCAGCCAGCCAATCACCTCGCGCTCCCTCCAACGGACAGCATGGTGCAGTACAGTGACGGCACTTCACATATCATCATCAGCTGATATTCACTTGCCTGTTCCATCAGCCAGGTAAGCCTTTAGGTCCTCTTCCAGACCATCCCGGGACACGTCCTCCTCTTAGGCTCCCGCAGGTACATACACACCCCCATACAGATACCCCTATATCCCCACCCGCGACATTTCCCCCCTCCTATTTCGATGGCTGTCCCGGCCATCACAGCTGGACCAAGCGGATGGGGGGTTTGCCCAAGTTGCTGCGCCAGGATCGTTGCGGCGGTCTTGCCTCCAGGGGGACCACTGCAGGCCCGGCTTCGGCCCTTCCATTCCCTTGGCTGCTCTCTCCTTCCTCAGGATCGACAGGTACCTCAACCTCTCCAGGACCTCCTTCCTCAGGATCGACAGGTCCCTCAATCTCTACAGGACCTCTTGGCATTCCACTCGACTCCAGGCGCCGGGATCGTCGAGGCGGTATCACCTCCAGGGGGACCACTGCAGCCTCGGCTGCCTCCAGCTGTACAGGTAACTGGGGTTCCTCCTCAGGTCTCGGTACAGTGGGGCCAAAGTGAAGCTCTGGGACCGGGAGGATGTAACCGCCCTGGCCGGTCGCTGGGGGCGGCAGGAAGGGGAAGTGGAGACCCTGGGTTTCAAGGGGGGCCCTACCTTCTGCGGGTCCCTCCAGCACTTCATCAGGGTATGAGGGCACCCCCGCTGGACAGGGCCGGAGATTGTTGCTATGCAGGGTGCGACCAGGCCCTTCCTGACCCTCCGGCCGAACCAGATACACGGGTTGGTCGGGTCGGGGCTGTCCGATAATCACATGGGGTCTGGGTACCCACCGGGGTGCCAACTTCCCCTGGGCCCGCCGACGAAAGTTCCTTATCAAGACCCGTTCTCCTGGCAGCAAGGGTACTGCTCGCGCCCCTCGGTCATAACGAGCCTGGTCCCACCGCTGCCTCTTGGTCACATTCGCCTGTACACGCTCGTAGGCCTCCGTCAGTGTCTGGTGATGGCCCTGAACCCATCCCTCCAGGGTGGCTCTCCATTGCGGGGGTGAGACATCGTGTATCAAGTCCACTGGCAACCTGGCATGGCGACCAAACACTACAAAATGAGGAGTCATACCGGTACTTGCGTGTATAGCATTATTGTAGGCTTGGACGAGGTATGGAAGCTGATGGTGCCAGTTTGGTTGGATGTCGGGGTCGAGGGAGCCCAGTAGAGAGAGCAGCGTCTGGTTAAAGCGTTCACAGGCCCCATTGCCCTGAGGGTGGTACGGAGTCATGCGGCTCTTCACGCACCCATACATGTCACACAACTGCTGCATCAGCCGGGACTCAAACGCAGCCCCCTGATCCGTCAAAAACCGTTCTGGACACCCAAAGGGTTGGATCAGTGTTGTCCATAGCGCCTTGACCGTGCTGGACGCCGTCTGATCTTTGGTGGAAGCGGCAAAGGCGTAGCGAGAGAACAGGTCAGTCATCACCAGGATGTAGGGATAGACATCGGCCGGCCGCCCCAAGGATAAATAGTCCAAACCCACCACCTCAAATGGGTAGCTACTCCGGATGGAGCTCAGAGGTGCCCGTTGTTCTGGTCCGGCCTTGCTGACTGCACACATGGGGCACTCCTTGGTCCAGAGCTGCACTGTCTTGCTCATGCCTGTCCAGAAGAACCACCGCCGCAGCAAGGAGAGTACCTTCTCGGCACTAGAATGGCCAGCAGCCGGATGATAGTCTTTCCAGAGACCCTTGGCCCGACTGAGAGGTACAACCAGCTGGTCAGTGGTCAGGTGGGTATCAGGCTCCACCCCTCTCCTCACAATAAGCCCTCTGTGGAGGTTCAGGCACTCCCATTCGGCCAGCAGACCTCGTAGGCCCGGACACAAGGGATGGCGGCGGTCTGGACGTGGCGGTGCCCCCTGGGTCAGCCACTGATGGACTTGTCGCAGGTCCGGATCCCCCCGCTGGCTCTGTTTCCAGTCCCGTGCCTCCGTGGCTGCCGCCTCTGTGTCCGCAGCTTCCTCCGCCTCCCTCTCCAGCGGGTCCCGTCCTTCCACTGCCTGGACCGTCGTGTTCCCCGTCTCTGGCAACCGAGACAATAGATCGGCATTCTGATTGACAGCCCCTGGCCGGTACTTGATTACGTAGGAGTAGTTCGCAAGCTGGGCCGCCCAGCGCTGCTCATGTGCCCCCAGCCGGGCAGTTTCCAGATGCACCAGCGGATTGTTGTCCGTGAAGATAGTAAACTGGGCCCCCCAGAGGTAATCTTTGAATTTTTCGGTCACTGCCCACTTCAAAGCCAGCAGTTCCAATTTGAAGGAGCTGTAATTCTGGTTGTTGCGCTCGGTCTGGGACAGGCCACGACTGGTGTAGGCGATGACCCGCTCCTGGCCCCCCTGTACCTGGGACAGGACTGCTCCCAGTCCCTCCAAGCTGGCATCCGTATAGAGCCTGAACGGCTGGCCGTAATCAGCGAAGGCCAATATGGGGGCCTCCAACAGGTTCCTCTTCAGCTCCTCAAATGCCTGCTGACAGGGCAGCGCCCAGGTCACTGGTGCAGACGGTCGCCCAGCAGTGCCTTGGAGCAGTCGGTTAAGAGGGGCGGCGATCCGGGCAAAGCCAGGGACGAACCGCCTGTAGTACCCCACGAATCCCAGGAATGACTTCACCTGTTTGGCCGTGGTGGGCACAGGCCAGCTGCGGACGGCCTGAGTCTTCTCTGGGTCAGTTGCCACCCCCTGGCCGCTGACGATATGTCCCAGGTACCTCACCTCCCAGTGGAACAACCTGCACTTCCCTGGCTGGAGTTTGAGACCATGCTCCTGCAGGCGATGGAACACCATCTCGAGATGATCCAGGTGGCTCTGAAAGTCTGGGGAATAGACTATCACGTCATCCAGGTATATGAGGAGATGGTCATTCACCTGACCACCCAGGCAACGCTGCATCAATCGTTGAAAGGTGGCGGGGGCATTGCACAGACCAAAGGGCATCCGCTCGAACTGGTACAACCCCAGTGGTGTGGCGAAGGCTGTCTTCTCCTGGTCCTCCGGCGCCACTTCCACTTGCCAATACCCACTGGCCAGATCCAGGGTGCTGTACCAGGTCACCTGGGTCAGATTGGTCAACGATTCCTCTATCCGGGGCAGCGGGTATGCATCCTTGTGGGTCACAGCGTTCAGCTTCCGGTAGTCTATGCAGAAGCGCCAGGATCCATCCTTCTTGCGGACCAACACCACTGGAGCCGCCCATGGACTGGAGCTCTCGCATACCACCTTGCTGTCGACCATCCCCTGCAGCAGCGTCCTCAGCTCTGCGTATAGCTTGGGTGGAATCGGACGGTACCTCTCCCGAATCGGTGGTGCGGTTCCAGTGGGGATATTATGTTGAATCACCTTGGTACGTCCGAAGTCCTCCTCATGTGCAGCGAATACATGGGTCCATCGGCGCAGCAGGGCCGCGAGCTTAGCCTCTTGGTCTCCGGTCAGTCCCTCTCCTCTCAGATCTAGGGCCGGATGGTCGGCAAGGGGGGATTCAGCTACTCGACGCACGTCCACTTCTACCACCCCAGGGCCAGTGTCCCTCAGAATCAGCTGGTTGGTCCCATGGATATCCTGCAGGGGGACCAAGGACACTGTGGCCAGGGAGCACCGCTGGGGGATCAGCACAGAGGAGAGGTGGGGGTTACAAATACGCAATGGCACCTTACCCCCCCGTACCCAGCTGATGGACCGAGCCACCCGCCAGCCACGCTCTCCTACCACCAGGTCAGTGTGGTCTTCCACTAACACCGGGCAGTCCAGGTGACTCATCCGTGGACTAACCTCTGCCCATACCACGATCTCCGACTCGGGAGGCACCAGGACAGGGGCCTGCCGCCGCAGTTTAGCTGTGCCACTGGCCACATCGGCTGGGGGGGTGCTTTGTACCTGCTGACAGAGGTTAAACGCCTTTTCCCACACCCTCCGGGCCGTTGGAGGAACAGTGGAGGTGAAAGCTTCCCGCCCCGGGTGTCCCCCCTGAAATATGCCCTCCCAACATTCTGAGATAACGTTCATGCCCAACAACCCATATTCCGTACTAATACAGTCATCGTTTACAATCACCACTCCCCGACCCAGTACCTCATTACCGCCGATGGTAAAGTCCAGAACCACGTAGCCCACAAATGGAATTTGTAGCCCATTAGCCGCTCGCAGGGTCAGCCAGGGTAGTCCTCCAGGCCCCTGGAACCCTTTGCCCCCGAAATTGCGCTGAAAGAATGATTTGCCAAACATAGTCACCTGTGAACCCGTGTCCAGCACACAGGGTATCTTCTTACCCCGAATCAGGACCTCTACCTCTGGACAGCGACCCACCATGGTTGGTCTCTGTAGGGCCTCCGTCGTACCTTCTGAACCGGTCACTTGCCCTGTAGTGACCGGGACTGTTGAAAATCCGGGGGAAGTGTGGTCCTACGCGTGCAGTACCTCTCAATATGTCCCGCCTCCCCGCAGTTCTTGCAGATGGGCCGACCCTGCTCATCCCACTGGTAGTTTCGCGGCTCCTGGTTGCTAGCTGAAGGGCCTGGCTGTTCCCACCTCTGGGCTGACTCAGGTCCAGGTCCAGAACCCCACATCTGGCTCCGTATTTCCTCGGCAAGGGTGCTCCCCAGCAGTGTTACCTGGTCACATAGTTCCCTCTGTAGCTCCACCCGTAGCGAGTCTCTCAGCTGTTGTAGGCCGCTCTGGGATACTGCTTCAACGCCGGGAGGTGGGATAGCTGGGGCAGCTCGGGTCTGGCAAGCTGCCACCACCTCAGTGGACGCTCGTTCCTCCCGCTCAATGGAGCTTGCTTCCTGCCGAACCTCCTCAAAAGTTGCCTCTGGGTTCCGTCTCAGGTGGCGCAGGAGTTTGCGCTTGATAGGGCCTTCCCGGAGGCCTTTAGTGAACTGCGCCCTCAGCCTCTTATTTTCCTCCCCTGCCCCATCTGGGTCACTAACCCTCCATAGGTATAGGCACTCTCTAAGGCGCAGGGTGAACTCCTCTATCCCTTCCTTCTCCGCCTGCCTACAACTAAAAAACCCTTCCTGAAAGATATCAGAAGACCTATGGTCTCCGTACTTTAGGGTTAACGCCTTGATTACTTCCTTAGGGGAAGCTTTAATAGTGGCTGAGAGGAGCATGGCTTCTCTATGTGCAGGGCCATCAAGGGAGCTAAACAGGAAATCTATTCCCTGTGGGGAGGGCAATGTCTGTGCTCGCAAAAAGGCCTCTACCTGGGTTAGCCATTGACTATATTTAGTGGTCCCCGGTTCTCCACTAAACTTAGGGACCCAATGCGACCCCAAGTACCAGGGCATCATGACTGCTCGCATCCCAGTTTCTCTAACATTCTCATTGACCATGTTTGCTGTGGACTATGGGGAAATCCTACCGACTACGCCAAATTATGTCACCTGACCCCCACGGGAAGCATCCAGGTATAAGGCTAAGGTGTGCACATGCACGGATACTCTTCCCAAAGGGGCCAGCTGACCTACCACCATGAATTTCCCCAGGACCACAAACAGACACGGTAGAATGCGCCGAGAAACAGTAAGAAAGCTTTTATTGCATGAAAATAGATATTTAATACAAGGTTATATTTCTATATAAATAATTGGTCGGTTAGCCTATTTAAAAGACCCACGCCTCTTAAGCCTAGGGTAGTTAAAAGGAGGAAGCGCTCAATGCCCCGTAAACCCACCCCCAGACTGTTACTCCCACCCACGCCATCTATCCCCGCCCCTGAGACACTACACACGTGAAGGAAAAAGGGTCTGCCCTGCACACGGGTCTATGACTATCAAACGTTAATTTAGAATCACACTACACCACACGGTTCACTGCAAACAGCCTAAAATAGGTATCGATATCACACCATCCCTCGGGGAGCCACGGCAAATAATTAGGGAGAATATAGGTAGATAAATACACACTAAGTGTTCACACAGTAACTAAGGGGGCTGGGATAAAATAGCACGGGCTGCTCACCGCTAGGGGTAGGGCCTAGGCCTAGAATACTCCTCTCATACCCTAGCCTAGGTTTGGGCAGTGGAAGCACTGAGTTGACAAACACTAAAAACAAAGGTTTTAAGTATGACCGGGGCCCGAAGGTGAGGGCCGGAAGGACGCCACTCCCTTCCGCTCTCGTAGCCCCTCCCGCCTTCGGGCTAAAAACTGTTCTGTCTGTACTGGGGGGTTTTAGGCACTCCAAGCACCAGGCGTGCAATAATGTCCTCCCGCCTGCAATGAAAGGCACAGTCAGTAAGCGCAAGGGCCCCCCGTTCACGGGTTCGTCACAATGCACCATGGATTAGATATCCTCCATATGATTTAGAAAAGAGAGAAAGGTAGTTCACAGAGGATGGAGAATCCACAATACTAGGTTCAAGTCTTCGACAGTTTTTACTGGCTTTACTGCATGCCGTTCCGATAATCTTCAGCTTCATGCTACTAATAATATTCCTAATTCCAATGCAGTCACTGTTCGTCTATGTCTTCATTTACCACTCGGGAAACAGTTCGCTTGTCAGGCACGTATTCTACTGTCTTGCGTTCTTTACTCACGGCGCCCGGTGTGGCGATAATGTCTCTCCGGTCTAAAGCTCCACCCGTTTCCACTGCGGGGGGGAAACACCGCAGTTGCCGATATGAACTGGTTCCACTGGAGGAAAAGTACAAACACAAAAGAGTTGCGTGTCCTCGTACTCCTACAGCCCCGCGTCCTCTGTTACCGTCCTCTCGACTCCCGTTTTCGTTCTGCTACTGTCCGTCATTGATTCTCCTTTCAGCAGCGCCAGCACTTCCGGGCACCGCCTCCGTCACGCCAGCCAGCCAATCACCTCGTGCTCCCTCCAACGACGCTCCCCAGCTGCGTAAGAATAAGAGGGCACACATGTGTAGCCTGTATGACGTTTACATACGCTACCCCCCCCTGGTGGTCCTGCACTCGCCTGTTGTAGCTGTCCTCTGCACAAAATCACCATCCTCCCAAGATGGCTCTTTCCACTCCCGTCAGGACTTCCTGGACTCCGTCTAAACAAACAACAGGGACAGCATGGTGCAGTACAGTGACGGCACTTCACATATCATCATCAGCTGATATTCACTTGCCTGTTCCATCAGCCAGGTAAGCCTTTAGGTCCTCTTCCAGACCATCCCGGGACACGTCCTCCTCTTAGGCTCCCACAGGTACATACACACCCCCATACAGATACCCCTATACCCCCACCCGCGACATAAGTACAGTTACTTTTTATAATGTACATTTCTCCGGCATTTTTCATCAAATTGCAACGCCGTTTTTTTGCTAGGCGTTCACAGAAAGAAAAATAAACGAACTACATTCTATTTTATGGCAATAACATTCAGGTTTGTTCAACCCGTGAGATATGACCCCGAAAATAACAAGCTTCACGCTGGAAGTCAGATGATTGACAGGGGCTGGCGTGAGCTGAGAAGTGTAGTTTTATGAAATTCGAAAGCCCATCGAAAGCCCTGGGTCTCTTCTTTCAAAAGACTACACTCAAGTCGTCGCGTCAATATGCGCCTTTTTCCGACTCGGTGCGCTGAGATTTCACTAACTCATATTTCACTAATAACACTTCAAATCATTGGTAAACAATGAAAAGATACACTTTGACAGGGTTAGGGTCTTTATTTGTGTTAAGGGGTTAACATTTACAGATTCTGCCAATTTAACGGAGAGGGGCAGGGAGTTCCAGAGGGATGGGGCCCTGTGGGCTAAAATCCATTTATTTATGTCCCTAGATACATTTATCCATGTATTTTATTTATCATGTCTTAGCCTGTATACATCTCAACCATCTGTATCTACCGAGGTGGTCAAAATCTATTTGTGACCGGAAGGGTCAGTGCAGCTGTTGCTAAAAGCCACAGGCCCACAGGGCCAAGAACTGATTTTGGTTGACCAGGCAGCATTGTCAGGATCTACAATATGTATAATATCTATCAATCCATTTATCAATTGTAAGAATGTATAGACAAATATCTACAAATGTGTGTACCATTCAAATGTGTTATTATATTGTAATACAACAACCAAAGGCCTATGTGTCACCATGACTCAATACCAAAGAGACGTTAGAGACTGTAACGTTCTCTGCTTCACCGAGACGTGGTTGACGCCGGACGTCCCAGACCACGCCATACAACCGGCCGATCACTTCTTCACCCACCGCAAGGACAGATCAGCAGAGTCCGGCAAACAACGTGGAGGAGGTATTGCCTTCATGTTTAACAACAATTGGAGCGATCCAGCTAACGTGAAGGAATTATCGAACCACTGCTGCCCAGTCCTGGAATATATAACCATCAAGTGTCGTCCTTTCTTCCTCCCGAGGGAGTTAACGGCGATCGTCCTGGTCGGAGTGTATATTCCACCGCAAGCCAGCAATAATGTCGCGCTCTCCAGACTCCACGACGAGGTAAATAGAATCCAAGCGGCGAACGTTAACGCCGCCATTATAGTGGTGGGTGATTTCAATAGCGCCAATCTGAGAAAGGTCTTACCTGACTTCTATCAGCATGTGACTTGTAACACCAGAGGCGGTAACATCCTAGATCACTGTTACACGCAATTCAAGGGTGGCTACAAGGCTCATTCTGCTAGTGGCTTTGGTAAGTCAGATCACGCGGCCATTTTTCTTTCACCAAAGTACAAACAGAGAATCAAAAGCACTCCTGTAGTCTCGCGAGAGGTGCAGAAATGGGATTTGACGTCAGAGGAGACACTCCAGGCTGCGTTTGACTGCACAGACTGGAGCGTGTTCCGCGACACAGATAACATTCATGTCTACACGGAGACAGTGCTGGACTATGTTCGTACTTTGGTGGAAGAAACAATCCCCACTACCACAATGAGAGTTTACCCAAATCAAAAACCCTGGGTAGACAAATCCGTCCGTGAAGCTCTGAGAGCGCACACCAAAGCATACAACGACGGCCTAGTGGCAGGCAACATGAATGACCACAAGGTGTCGCGATACAACGTAAGGAGGACAGTGACAGAGGCCAAACGGCGCTACAAGGATAAAATTGAACTCCAGTTTGAACAGGCTGACTCTAGAGCTATGTGGCAGGGGCTCAAAACGATGACAGACTACAAAGGCGCCTCCCTCAAACTGAACAGTGACATCTCCTTAGCAAATGACCTCAATACCTTCTATGCAAGGTTTGATGCTGGTAATAACAACACCAGCCCACAAGCCACGGCAATGGGGGGGGGGGGGGGTCTGCTGCTGATGGAGACTCAGTGTTCAGGGTAACAGAGCATGAGGTGAGGCGGACCTTTAAAAAAGTGAATATCAGGAAGGCAGCAGGTCCGGACGGCATCCCCGGCCGCGTCCTAGAAGTCTGTGCCGACCAACTGGCCCCGGTATTCACTGACATATTTAACCTGTCCTTAGAACAGGCTGTCATCCCCACCTGCCTGAAGAAGTCCACTATTATCCCTGTACCCAAAAAATCCAAGCCTGCTTGCCTCAACGACTACCGCCCTGTAGCTCTCACCTCCATAGCCATGAAGTGCTTTGAGAAGCTAGTAAAGGGCTACATCTGCTCCTCCCTCCCCATTAACATGGACCCCCTGCAATTTGCATACCGCCCCAACAGGTCCACGGAGGACGCCATAGCCCATGTGCTGCACACAGCAGCATCACACCTGGACAAGAGGCAGGGGAACTATGTGAGAATGCTATTCATCGACTACAGCTCGGCATTCAATACCATAGTCCCCTCCATACTCATAGCCAAGCTCAGGGACCTGGGCTTGAACTATGACCTCTGCCAGTGGGTCTTGGACTTCCTGACGGGCAGACCCCAGGTGGTGAGAGCAGGCAACTGCACCTCCTCATCCATCACCCTCAACATAGGGGCCCCCCAGGGCTGTGTTCTGAGGCCCCTCCTCTACTCCCTGTACACACACGACTGTGTGGCTCAGCGGAGTAGCAATACAATCATCAAATTTGCTGACGACACAGTGGTGGTGGGCCTGATCTCTGCCAACGACGAGAGGGCCTACCTGGAAGAGGTCAAGGTCCTGGCGGGATGGTGCCAGGAAAACAGCCTCTCCCTGAACGTCAGCAAAACAAAGGAGATGATTGTGGACTTCAGGAGGTCGGGGGTCAAGGACTACAGCCCCCTCAGCATCGACGGGGCACCGGTTGAGAGAGTCAACAGCTTTAAGTACCTCGGAGCCTACATATCTGAGGACTTGACATGGACCACACACATTGACAGTGTTGTGAAGAAAGCACGACAACGCCTCTACTTCCTCAGGCGCCTAAGGAAGTTCCAAGTCAGTCAGAAGATCCTTAAGAACTTCTACTCATGTACAATAGAGAGCATCCTGACTGGCAACATCACCTCCTGGTTTGGGAATAGCACTGCACAAGACCGAAGCAGACTACAAAGAGTGACACGTTCAGCCGAACGCACAATTGGAGGGGGGCTCCCCACCCTCCAGAACATTTACAACAAGCGTTGCAGGGGCAAGGCTAAGAGAATCATTAAAGACTCCAGCCACCCGAACAACTGCCTCTTTGAACTGCTGCGGTCAGGCAAGCGATACCAGAGTCTCAAGGCGAGCACAGAAAGACTCAGAAGAAGCTTCTATCCCCAGGCCATCAGGCTGCTAAACGAACAATGAACACTACACAACAACAACCATCAAACGCACATAGCACACACATCCACACGCACACACTCACTTTAAACAAACACACTGTGGCACCCACTCCACACACTTTATAGCACACACTCACTTTAAACAAACACACTGTAGCACCCACTCCCCACACTTTATATTTATTGATGAAGGATTGCACTACAACTCGTACACCTTACTGTAAATTGTACCTAAATTGTACCTCATCCCATTTCTGCTTTGCACTATATAGTACTGTACATTAGTACACTGCATAGTATTCTATATTATATGGTAACTCAGTTACGTCTATTCTGCATCGAACATTGTACATATGTCTATACTGAACACTGTGACCTCATTTTCTACTTCTAAATTACATGCTATACTATGTTATTTGATACTATCTTGTCTAGCACAGTCTCTGGAGCGTAACAGTAAGAAGCATTTTGTATGAAAGTATTGTGTACTTCTGTATGACAACTATTAAAGAAACTTGAAACTTGAAACTTGACTCCTGCCTGTCCTTCTGGAACCACCAGGAGACAGACATAATTCTAGATCCTTGCTATTTCAACCGTTTACCTTGTATAGTCATTTGTTAAGCCCTGAACCACGCTGCTAATTTGGAAGAGAGCCACCTCATTCGCTCAAGAACACCAACCAGAAAAAGTATAAAGTATGTGATGGAAGGGGCTGGACACACTTCTGCCGTGACCCAAAAACTCGCAGCTATTTGTGTAAATACTCTGTAATATTGAATATTCACTCTGTAATAAATATTTGATTGCTAACACCCCCTCCTCATCTTTCAAGGTCAATTAAAAGAACGCTTTACCAGCAAAAGTGCAATCGCCTTTAGATTTGCGGAGGGAGCGGGATATAGATAGTGTAGGAGACCTTGGTTGGACGATAGGAATAAGGTTGCAAGAGTCATATACATTTACATAATTTACATTTACGAGGGGGCGATACCATGTATGGCCTTGTATGTGATGAAAAGCATTTTTAAGTCAATCCTATACCACTGGGAGCCAGTGAAGAGATGCGAGAATGGGTGTGATGTGGTGGGATCTACGGCTGGCTTCGGTGAGCAGCCTGGCTGCAGCGTTTTGTGTGAGCATTGCAGTAATTGTGCAGTAAAAATGGTTCACAATCTCTGATTGGAAGCATAGGTTGGATTTAGCCAATAATCGGGTTTGTAGTAGATTAGATTAAGATTAGTCAAGGATTACTCCGGAGGATGTAATGTAATGTTGGTGGATAGAGTGCACCCGACTCAGATTATTGTGGAGGTTATTGAGAGTAGTATGGGATAAACAGGTTATACCAAGAGCTTGGTGTAGAGCAGGAGGAATCCTAATCCCCAAGGAGAAAGATCAGTCCTCACTGTTTCGGACTATATCCCTCCTGAATACTGTATGTCTTTAATATAGTGGCACAGTGGCTAGCAAACTACCTAGCAATGACTTAATAGATACCACAGTGCAGAAAGCAGGAATCCCAGTGTTTGCCAGATGCATATGTAGAAGGGTGGATTATCCCTGCTTGTGGGAGTAGTAGTACACAGACACTGGGTAGTACGATACTATAGTATTGGACCAATAAGTACCCCCGTCTTTGGCCCGGAACGTCGTTCTGGAGGGCTTGCAGCTGGAGTGGATGGGGCCCAGGATTTACTAACCTGGGGACTGGTACTCTGGTCTCCCTCGCCTTCCAAGGCGGTCAGCAGTAGCTCCCCACACACCCTCACTTCCCCCAGTACCTCCGACAGCCCTCCCACACCCAGTGACTGTCAGTTCAATAGTATTATTGGGCTTCCCTTTAAGCAGTACCCTTCCTTGACCACCTGTATAGACCCTTCAAATGCTATTCTATAAATGGGGTGTAAGGGTTAAATAATTATGCAGTCACAATATTTACCCAGGGGTTAGAATAGCAAATGGAACTCGAATAAACAGACACACACAATGCTCCCAATTATGTCTACTTAGAAGCCTGGGCATGTTATCCATTACACGGTTATTCATTAACACATGGCACCGGGTGCTCTTGTAATTATAATGTAGGGGAAGCTCTTCCCACCATAGGCACAGAGTGCTCAATACATTAAAACACCCCGCTTGTACTAGGGGAACCCAGGCATAAAATGGAGACACATTGGGAATTCAAGAACCAAATAATCAAATAAACAAATAACAAAATAAAACCAAGTAAATGTGGGCTCACGTTACCAAAAGAAAACCTAACCTAAGCCGGCTTAAATTGTTCGGGGTACCCCTTAGACACTGGTTGTTAGCGTTCACTTCAATGGACGTTGCTGTTGATACACGTGGTACTGTTAGTACTTAGCCAAGATGGCGGACCCACTCTTGTCACCGCTCGTCCGGGTGACAAGATGGCGTCGGCGATCCCGCGAGCACAGCCAGCAGGCTGGGCGGACAGCAGGCAGTGGTTAGCTGGAGGAGCGTGCTGTATGGCGTCCTCTGCTGGTGGGAAGAGGCGTCCTCTGTACCATCTGGGAAACGTCCACCGCTGCTGTTGCTGGCTTGCTTCTGTCGCGCGAGCTAATACTGTGGCTACCCTAAACACAGCTAAGCTTTGGGTCTCGACGCACCCTCCTGCTATATCGGTTACACTGCTAACGCAACGTGGCTGGCTATACCACCGGTCTCTTCAGCGCTGCGCGCCCGGTAGTCTACTCAAGTCAGACGGAGCCGCTATCAGCATACTACTATACCGCACACAGTAACTACTATAACCCGATAACGTTAGACGTTAGTCTCTTTAACTCTAGACGTTAGTCCTTCGGTTCGGTTTCTCTTACTCACACACTATCGCTGATACTTCTAGGATAACCCGTCACTAGCAAGTACTTCTCATCACCCGCTGCTCGTTCCAGCGGGGCTCTTCTTCATTAACTTCTTCAACGGGGCTATTCCAAAGCACACGCCCGCTGTGGCTGCGACTGTTCACGGCCAAGTCCAACGCCGAAGAGGGCTTCCTGCTCCCTTTGCCTCCAGGTAACTCCCTCTTCCTCGTTGCTTGCTTCTCTCCACTGCTCCACCTGCCACCACTGCCACTCCGCCCCCTGCTGGCAACCTCCACTGGTCCCACTCAAGGACCGCTCCAGAAAGGGAAAAAGGGCTCAATGTTATTGTTAGTAGTCCATACTGCAGCCGGAGAAGAGTAGCACCTCACCTCGTCGTTAGACTGGGCGAGCTATCCAAAGGAACACTGTTAGGCTATCCAAAGGAACACTGTAAATCACACGTTATACACACACAGGGAAAGTAACAGTTAGTTAGCACTTAGCGCACTACTGAATACTTTGTAGAATATTCAGGCTGCTACACATAGAACACACAAGTATCATAGGGCACCAGATTTAATCAGCTAAAATAGAGTAGGTAGTTTTAGACATGGCAAATGTGTTTGGTTCGGTAACGCATAGTGCATTTGGAGTGCTGATTTCTCCAGAGTTCCAGGGATGATTGTAGATGATAGAAGTGAAAACATACTTCCAAGATATTATAATGATTTTACAACAGAATGGCAGAGACTTGAGATAGGCATTATGGCAGGATGTACTATTTCCCCACTACCATTCACAATAACGATGGAAGTAATTATTAGAGCCTCAAAATAGGTGGTAGGTGGGGAGAGACGGCAGGGTGCCTGCCACCAAATTAGGGCTTAAATGGATGACATGGCATGCGTGACCAGGACAGTGCCTTGTACAAAAAGGTTACTAGATAAGTTAAATGATAATCTCATGTTGAATTAATCTTGACAATTGATGGCCTTTTTTTACATTGGAAAAGCAACCTTGAATCAACACTGAGTCAATGTTAACAACTGTATTTCAGCTAAATAAATTGTTTTATTCAATATTATTTACATTGACACTTCAACATTGATCCGACATGTTTCTATGTCAGTTTGCTACCTGGGAATGCATTAGACATTCAGGTTTAGTTGACACAAACTAAAGTCTATCCTCGTACCACAAGATCAAAATCCCTCCAGTCCTATATGGTTTGGCTTTCATCAGTAGGGTGACTCACTTGTTTTCATTTGGATTACAGATTGCACCTTTTACAGGGAGGTCAGGCAGTGCACTTACCAAGCTTTTGAATGAGCCACTGGGAAGAGCCCCCTGGGATAGGTGTTTCATAATAGCCTCAGTCGCACCTCAGGAAACTCCACTTTTAAATGACCCGTCGCCGGGTAGCTTTTCAGGCTGAAAGAATTGCTTTTGGGGGGGGGCTTGCATGCCCCCATTAGACCATTAGGTAACCTTAGTGTAATTTGTCACAACATAACCCACATGACGTTCCAGAAGGCCCATGTACGCCTATTGAACACACAATCTTAAAAACCCAGATCCCATGACATGAAACTTGACACAATCAGTGATGCCAGAGATTACTTGTAAAAAATAATCTGATTACTGATTACTGATTACTCCTTTAAAAAGTAATCTAGTTACTTTACTGATTACTTGATTATCGTAACTAGGTTACGAAGTCGTCGTCGTCCCCCTGCTGCTGCCACAACATAAGAATGACAACAGTTTTTTTTTTAAATAATGCTTTATTGAAAGTGCATAATGTCATAAATCATGATTGGCTGCTCAGACAGGTCATCATGAGACGTCATCAGCCATCAGGCCATATAAGGTCACAGCTGTCCACTGCTCAGGCACTCTAGGACAGTGGTTCCCAAACTAAATAAAATAGAAAATGTATATAATATAATTTTAATAAAAGATTGTATAAAAATAATAATAAAAAAAAAATTGTAAAACCGTTGTGTAATATAAAACATGGTATTATATTTTGTTATTCTCTCAAATTAGGCTTATCATTATGGGTAAATTATGAGATAGTAACTAAATAGTAACGCACAGCCACTTGGAAAAGTAAATGTAATCAGATAACTGGCTTGTAAAAAGTAACAAGTTAGATTACTATTTACTGAAAAAAGTTATCAGATTAGAGTAACTAGTTACTTCGTAACTAGTTACTGGCATCACTGGACACAATGTCACTAGAATAAAATATATGCAACATAAATGTAATCAATTAGGCATTCCCTTTTTAAAATTGTCACCAATGGTTACAGGCAGCGGTGTTGGAAGAAAGATAACTGCATAATCGCTCTGTGTAAGGTCTCTATTATGTCTCAGTCGGCATGTTTGTTTACCGGTAAACAGGCTCAGAATGGCTTTGTGGGAAAAAAATTAAGAAAAGAAAATCATTTTGTCTCATTAAACCAGTGCACGTTTGACAGACATGACCTTTATGCTGCATGCACTGTTCACTGAAATTACTTAATTAGCATACCTATTTTTCTTTGTGTGTTGCAAACAAATTACTGTTTTTACAGATTATCCGTGAGTGTTCCAAATAAATTACTCCATGTGGCTTGTTGACAAACTACTTACATTATCGTGCCACCTCATGGAATTATTTCCAATTATGCAAGTCTGTCCACCTGAATTGATACGAGACGTAAATAGAATGTTCTACCTTGCATTGTGAACCAGACAAACACAACTAATCATAACTCTTGTATTATGAGAGCCTGCTAAGAATTTGAGATATTGGCATATATTCTATCAAGAAACGGTATACAGTATATCCAGTTATCTTCAAGGCAGGTGCTGGACCAATAGAAAATTGTAATGAAACATAGACTGTAGCTCCCTTATATTCAATGTATTCTCACATCAACAAGTGACGTTTCGAGCTATTGCACTTCTTCAGACTTAAACACATATATACATATATAAGGACATTTGTGTTGAAAAACTGTGGAAAAATACTCTCTCAACTGGCATCGGGGGAGTGCTGTAATGCTCTCTCCACTGCAGCTTGTGACCAGTCAGGTGCTACTGTAGCTTGCGTCGCGAGGCTCGCTTAGTGCTCCACTCACCGACTGAGGAGGGGCTGCTGTTGTCGAGGCTGATGGTCTTCATGCCCTGGATCTGGTTTTAACGAACGCAGCAGCTTACCGTCGATGACGGCTTCCAGAGGGTGGCTGCTTCCATCAGCGTGAAGGGAAGAATCAGGACGCTGCACGCTGCTGCCACACACATCTGGCAATGGCATCAAGATGAATGCCTGCCCAGCGGGGTTGATGAGCGTGAAGCAACGTAGGCTAGCGGGTGATCCAGATTGGATACCCAGTTTTTGTCTTACTGAGGGATGGAGAGGATACCATATTCATGTCCAGGAGCCAGTGATGAGCTATAGTCTTCACCCTGAGTTAGGCAGGGTCTCCATGATACGTACAATCTATGTCAGCAGCAAGGATGCCGGTCACAGCATGGTCACATCAAGAAGTACACAGCTCAGGGCGGCTGGGTGGCGCAGCGGACATTGCGCTCGTCACCAACGCAAGAGACACCGGGTTCGAATCCGGCTGTCGGCGTTGCCTCCGGCTTGGGCCGGCCATCATACTAACGGGACGACTGCACAGCAGAGACAGGAAATGGCGGGGTAGTGTGAGCCTCCCACACGTTACACCTCGCCAATGAGAGTCCGCGCTGGCAGGTGAAAAGATGTGAGAGACTGCCTCCTCGTGTATTGGAGGGGACACGTGGGGGGCACATGTGAGCAATGTTCAAAGACAGGGGAGGGGAGAATTGGCACAGCGAAATTGGGATGGGAGAAAAATAGAAAAAGAGGAGAAAAAGTGGATAAAAAAAAGAAGTACACAGTTCCTTTACCCTCTTATGCCCTAGCCAAATTTTCTGAAAATCTAAGAATACATACCTAAATAAATGGAAGATTGCTCCACTTCTACAAGGTCCATTTGTATGTTATTGGTATCTAGGGACATATATGGATCTCAGGGAATGTATTCCCAGTGTCAGAAATATTGTGTCTGTTACTAGGCTTGAGTAAATTGTAATTAACCAAAGAAAATATCAATTCTATGTATATAAAGAAAAAAATCATCTTTGATGGTGAATAACACCATGCTAAAAATGCCAGACATGAAAAACTGCCACTGGACTCATTCGGAGGCCTAGAGCATCTTAGTTCCTACCACGCCAATGCTCTAAAAGATAGGAATACGTGGCTGTGTTTGCAGGGCTATATATTCTATATTATAGCTATGGATACAATACTATGGCCCATTTGAAATCAACTATCTATCGTTCAATATGTGAAAAAGAAGTAATTTGTCCATCAATACGTTTGCGTGTTATACCGTGGTGAATATATAGTTTTAGAGTGATCCTGTCTAATCCCAGAAAACGACGATATGCAGCAAAGCGTGAATTTCACTAAAAGCGTTGCCGTTTCTCACCTGGACACGCTACTATTTCCAAATCAAATGTATATAATAAGTATTATGTTTCATCATGAATGCATGAAAGGGGGGGGGGACGGGTCGTTTTTTTATGCTTTGATCGTCACCAACGGCATACGTTGTGGAGTAACGTTACACACACACGTTGCGATCGAGGTGAAATCATGGTTGGATCAAAGCAGGATTGATATAATTTTGTCCTTACCGTCACTAGGAGGTACCCCAAAAAGAATATTCCAATTGTCGGATCGCAAGTCCAAGTACTGGTCTCCATCGTGTCACCAACATAATCCACCACAACAGATGCATCGGAGGCATTTGACGCTTCTCAATGCGATCGGGATACCCGCTCACCTCGCCTGACAAATAAAAGTGCGCCCTGAGACATTTGATCGTTGCACAGGCCAAGATATAAGGTTTCAAAGGGTGCTCGATACTGCCACCTGGGTAGATGCGGCCGGTAAGTCTGTGTGCCTGTAATGGATGGAAATATCGAATAAAAGAAATAACGATGAAAACCCGACTATACTCGGGTCTGGCGCTGAACGATCGGCGAAATAACCCGACTATCCTCGGGTCTGGCGTCCAAAGAGTTAAACAGGAGGTTTAATAGATACAGTATAAATTACCTTATTATAGCCAAGTCTGACACATCTATGGATCGGGCCAAATCTCCCCTTTCCAATGGCAGAGTTCAATCTGGATTTAGTATCACGAGGCGTGCAGCAAAAACCGTGAATGAAATCTACTGTAAGTACAGTTACTTGTACATTAATTCATACAGTCTGTATGGATTCATGGCATGATGTAATTTGCGGTCCACCACCGGATGGCTCGGGCTTAAAAGTATTAAAAAAAATAAAATCTGAATTATTTTGCAAACAGATGCCTGCAGATCTATATGTACTCTATAGTTATTAGCTGAAAACATTGCTGGGGCCATAGCCTGAAGTATTACCTAGAACATGTCCAAAGTCGATAACAATATCACAAAACATTTCTATTTTACACATCTTTATGTAATGGTATGTTTAGGCTTTTTTTCCAAAAAGGACTGAGATGAGTCAACACTACCTCAGTCCCCTCTCCCCCTGTAATCTCTTGTCACCGGAGAGACAGGTGCACGTTCATTCTCTTGCGCACGGTACACTTTTACTGCTTCCCGGTCTCAGAAAACCAACTCAAGTAAAGGTTTATACCATCGCCAAGCTGAGCCATCGCAGAACAACTTTTCTTTTTCCAATGTAAATGTGCCTTCCTCCGTGCACTTTCGCCCGCTCTGAAGTCAGACTCGGTGTGGACGGCCACTCGCGCTGTTCTCGCACGAAACCCGCACGTGTTGGAACAGCAAATAAAAGTGCGCCCTGAGACATTTGATCGTTGCACAGGCCAAGATATAAGGTTTCAAAGGGTGCTCGATACTGCCACCTGGGTAGATGCGGCCGGTAAGTCTGTGTGCCTGTAATGGATGGAAATATCGAATAAAAGAAATAACGATGAAAACCCGACTATACTCGGGTCTGGCGCTGAACGATCGGCGAAATAACCCGACTATCCTCGGGTCTGGCGTCCAAAGAGTTAAACAGGAGGTTTAATAGATACAGTATAAATTACCTTATTATAGCCAAGTCTGACACATCTATGGATCGGGCCAAATCTCCCCTTTCCAATGGCAGAGTTCAATCTGGATTTAGTATCACAAGGCGTGCAGCAAAAACCGTGAATGAAATCTACTGTAAGTACAGTTACTTGTACATTAATTCATACAGTCTGTATGGATTCATGGCATGATGTAATTTGCGGTCCACCACCGGACGGCTCGGGCTTAAAAGTATTAAAAAAAAATCTGAATTATTTTGCAAACAGATGCCTGCAGATCTATATACTCTATAGTTATTAGCTGAAAACATTGCTGGGGCCATAACCTGAAGTATTACCTAGAACATGTCCAAAGTCGATAACAATATCACAAAACATTTCTATTTTACACATCTTTATGTAATGGTATGTTTAGGCTTTTTTTCCAAAAAGGACTGAGATGAGTCAACACTACCTCAGTCCCCTCTCCCCCTGTAATCTCTTGTCACCGGAGAGACAGGTGCACGTTCATTCTCTTGCGCACGGTACACTTTTACTGCTTCCCGGTCTCAGAAAACCAACTCAAGTAAAGGTTTATACCATCGCCAAGCTGAGCCATTGCAGAAAAACTTTTCTTTTTCCAATGTAAATGTGCCTTCCTCAGTGCACTTTCGCCCGCTCTGAAGTCAGACTTGGTGTGGACGACCACGCGCGTTGTTCTCGCACGAAACCTGCACGTGTTGGAACAGCTGTAAATGCCTAGTCTATTGTGAAGTCAGTCCCTGTTTGAAGATTTTTTTTTTTTAAGATTTACAGTTCCAGTGTTCTATTGTCCATTTTACATGTATAACCAGTTATTATATAATTAATTCGAATGTTAGAATTCATTTTAGAATGATGATCAGTGTGACTGTACTCGTGAACAAGTAGGGGAGAGTGGGGTAAGTAGTGCCAAGGGGCATGTAGTGCCACCCCTGTTATCTAGAAAACCATAGAAGAAGTTGGTCATGTGACAACATATTTTTGAAGAGGCATCCATTTCACTCAACCTGCAGAGAAGGGAGACACCTGGCTTGAGAGGTAAGCACATTTTAGTTCAAAAAACATTTTTTTGCCCTCCAAAGTAAAATTTGTATGATCAAGGTTTTTTTATTGCTGTGTTTGAACAATTATAGACAACTTTGAAAACAGTTCGCACATGTTTTAGTGCTTTAGTAAGCTACACCATGAGTCTATACAGTTAGCATGATGCTAGCTCAAAACAGCTGGGGTATGCATTGTTTTCAAAATGGTAGGCTTGAGGTGATTTGTGCCAAAGGGCCTGGGTTAAGTTGTGCCAGGTGTTCTGTTTGTTAAGTTGCCCCAACTTATAATTATTAACTATATATATATTACTTTATTGTATTTTATTGTTATTGTACATTGTATTCTTACATTTGATCACAAAAACTATGTGATATTCTTCATTTTAGACCAAAATCCATCATGCCACGCAGATATACAAACGGAAGACAGACATGGTTTCAACTCCTCTTGAGAAGTTGGAAAGATCAGTGAAAGAGGTGCAACAGGGGAAGACTATACGTCAGGTTGGAAAGGAGATGAAGATCTGCAGGATGCTTTTACCACTTTTGAGATTAAAATGATCTGTTTTACATAAAATTATCAATGGCACAATTTACCCCAGTGTATTCTCTCTAATGTCACAATTTACCCCGCACCGGGGGCAAGTTGTGCCACAAAACCACTTTTTTTTCTAAAGCTATATTTCTGAAACAGTTTATTTAAGATCCAAAGTGATTGTCCCCAGGGATGCACAGCATCCTAAACTATATGTACATATTTTAGTTGGGGGCATTACTGTAATCCCCTTGCTTTAAAGGCACTTTAGTGGCACTTTTCACCCCACTCTCCCCTATAGTAATATGGTTTATTTGTATTGGGTATAGATACAGACACATTAGCTGGTTGAACAACATCTATATGTGTGGTAATAATGCAGATATTGAGTGTATTTCTGTGAAAATGCGCGTGGCGCACGCCTCTGAATCCAACCAAAGCGAAAACGATCACTTCCAGCCCGCGAGTTGCGTGCCCACTTGCGGCCGGAGGGCACGAAGCCATGCCTTGTCAATCCCCACACTGTAAAAAATAAATGTTTTTTCACTGGAAATTCACTGTATTATTTTACAGATTACTTTTGTTTTTCTTCTGCAATTCTGTTAATAAAATGTTCAATCAATCAATCAATCAATCAATCAATCAATCAATCAATATTTAACAGATTGCAGAATGGGTACAATACAGTATGGCTCAATACACACAATTGTTAAGGGGATGCAGACCAGAGAAAGACGTTTGTCTTGTTTACATCAGGGTCCCCCATTTTCAATTCATAGTGACATTTATGACATGCATGACATTGACATCATGACATTTATGGCATAGGGACATACTACAGGTATATAGTACTGTTACATTTGTGACATATACGATATGCAAATATACAGTAATGTTACCCATAGATCCTGACAGAGATTATACATATGATGGGGAGGAGACTGTACATTAGGATGGGGTGGGTGGGAGAGAAATATACAGTACTGTTACCCATAGATCCTAACAGAGATTATATACATATGATGGGGATGAGACTGTACATTAGTAGGGGGTGGTAGAAAAAAGATACGGTGGGGAGAGAACATACGGTGGGGAGGAGACTGTCTACAGATACACCTGTGTGATGTTGCTACGGAGTTAAGCTAATAAACGTATACTCACAACCACAGCAGGGGACTCACGTATTGTACTGTGAAGTAACACGACAATGACAAACGTGTTGTTTCTGTTTTTCTTTTTGACATAGTTGCGGCACACGGAACAAGTTAACAACTCACCACTACAGCCCCCAGTAGCGCTGCCTAGCCAGTCTCTTCAAACGTCCTCTCCTCTCGAAACTTTCTTTTGTTAGGTGGTCCCGCTGATCCTTTTCATCTAAGAAACCCGCGGTGGGTTCTCTTTTTAGTGGCCGGCTTACTCCTTCCATTTAACCGACACTATTATTAGCTAACGTTAGCTACTCTGTATAGCAGCGAGTGCAAGCAGTGTGGTGGCTGTGACGTCGGGTCAACAAGCAGAGTTAACGCGCGAGGCTGCAAAAAAGGTGACTCGTAGAACCAAAACACACAGCAGTTTTTAATTATTTTACATGACTATTTTGTTACCCTGCCATGTGGCGGACAGACTTCTCAGACCTCGCAAATGTGTAACTCGCCCAATAGCCTGCAGCTGCAACCGCGGAGCGAGCCTCCGGAGCGAGCAGCGTAATCCTGTCTCTCAAGTCGCTGAGTGATGACTCTGCTTGGAGCGGCGCAATAATTATTTTTTCATATTTGGCGCCTCTGATTGGCTAAATTTTCTTTCAATCTGTATGCATCTACAAATCATATTATACCAGGTAGCCAATTCCGTCAGACTGCGAATCAAATGGACGGATCTCCCCAATCAAATTGACGGAAATCCGTCTGGAGACGGAACGCTTTAATGCATGTTTTATATCGCTATGCTTCATCTCCCCTTTAAGTTCACTCTTGTATAGCTGTTCTATGGGTTTGAGGATCGTCAGACATGTGCAATATTTAAATCTCTCCGGTCATAATGTCCGGTGAAAATAATTCCTCTAAGCACAATTTTATTATTTGAATTGTATTAAAATAGGCTAAAATTAAATAGCCTATGCGATGAACGAAACAATCATTACATTTGTTTCATTGTTGCTTCACTCTGATAAAGCGCGGATGGCGCCGCTCGGATGTGAATCTTTTTTAGTTTTTTTCTTTCTTTTTTTGAGCCTGCCTGGCCACCATAATGACAAACAGGTATACGAGCGAGAGAGAGAGATGGCCAAACAAGCTAAGCTTAACAAATATTTCATGAAACCAAGCACAAGCAGGTCTAATAATAATGACAACGAAGATGAGTCTTCTGAACTTGAAGTCACAGAGACCGCTGATTCCGTGGTGAAAGAAAACAGAAACAGAAATGTCGAGCGTTCAGGCCAGAGTGGAAAGTTTAATTCTCCTGGCTGAGGTGCGACATTATAGTCTAGTAGTCTAGCCTCTATGATGTACGAGAGATAACATTGATTGAACGTACACAAAGTACACTTTATTGATTGAACCACAAAGAGCATCCCCAGTCTGCTGCTATACCGTTGCGAGCCTCGCAGACGTCCACCTGTTCCAATGGGGATCTATCAAAGTCGAACCAACCAGACGACCCGCTGTTCTCGCAGGTACAAAACGGATAGGCACAACGAGAGACAGGGTGAGTGAGTGTTGACATTTTTTAATCATATGCAACTGTTGGTTGACTGCCGTGTCACATAGTAATGCATATTATTGATTATAACTAAATGTAGGCTATAATGAAATCAACAAATGCGTTACGAGCATGTGGCTCGTCCTCTCTGCATGTGGCGACGAGCTAGCAAACGAGGCAATGTGATGATCAACTACAGTTTGCTGTGTGTGTGACATTATGATATGTGTGACGTGTCTGATACAACGAGGTGAAGCGATGTCGACTCGAGATTCATTTGGGGGTGCGTGTGACAGCTGCTGCAGCGCAAGCCTGCGGGGCAGGAGCTTGATGCTGGATTAGCGTATCGCACTAACTTGGGAGGCGAGAGATAGTAATTTGATTCTGCAAATCAATTTCTCATTCTTCGCTTGATGTAATTAATACAAATGTCCAATATAACGGAATTCGTTAGCTCATAAAAATGTGATTATAACAGACTGCTGTTTAAAACTCTGACCGGAATTTCTCGAATATGTCCGGGGATAGAAATCTTGCAGGACACCCAGACCGGCACGAATATGTTCTAACGGAAATGCTGCTAAAGATATAAATAAAACAGAAGGCACAGATTCCAGCAATGCAACCAAGGTTATTGTCAATGTTATGTACTCATGTGTATCACTTATGTGTCAATGTACTCACAAGTATAATTGTAGTGGCCAGTGATTTCCTTTTCAGCTGCTTCACGGGCCCCATCAGAAACATGGTGCTAATTGGTCAGAATCACAGACAATACAGTCAAACTGATGAACTCACAATTAATTCATCAACATTGTTTGGTATATTATTTCATGGTATATTAAAAACAATATCAGGTCCCATACGTATCATACTTCTTCGAATTAGGAGTATAAACTACTGATCTAGCATCAGTGTTCACTTGACATGACAAACATTGTTTTTAATAATAGGGCTACATTTGGGAAATTAGCTTACAGTCTTCTCCAGAGAGAGACAAGAAGATAGATACCAGTTTCCTCTCTGTGCGTTCAGTAGAAAGCTATCTGGCAGCACGTTAGCCTTAGCTTAGCACAATGAATGGAAGCGGACATGACCGGTTAGCCTAGGCATTGTCCAACTAAAACCTCTCCCGAAGGCTAACTGGTCATGATCGCTTCCATTCATTGTGCTAAGCTAAGGCTAACATGCAGCCAGATAGCTTTCTACTGAACGCACAGAGAGGAAACTGGTATCTATCTTCTTGTCTCTCTCTGGAGAAGACGATAATAAGCTAATATCCCAAAATGTTGGCGTGTTCTTTTAACTTGGCTAGTAAATCTGCAGTCTGCGAAACACGTTGGTAATAACTTAGCTGTGTTATATTAGCCTGGTAGCTACAGGCTAACGTCACGGTGACCAATACTAGCGTTACATATGTTGTCTAAAGGGGGACATATGGTACAATTTAAGATTCTAATGATAATCGGCATATAAAGGACAAGATAAAGCATTGTTAATTTGTAAGAAACCTCAATGAAAACTGCGCAGGGTGCTATTGTTATGAAAATGAGATAGAATCCTATACAAATGTGGACGCATTTGGCCTACGTTCCGTCACCAAGTCAACAATCCTTAGTTTTAGCAAACACATGAAACACTAGCTAGTGTTAATCTACTAAACGAAACTGAAATTACACCGTTTATATCCAAATGACACAAGCTGTATGCAAATAAGACTTACATTTCAAATTGGAGCGTGGGTTTATCATCAGATTACTAGAACCTCTTCCTCCAACATATCGCCGACTCCGCCGAGCCGCCGACTGCCCGAGTGTGAAAGGGTTAATTCGGATTTTAGAGGACACACAAACGCCACAAGCTACCCCTCCCCCACACTGCAACTAATGATAAATGTTTTCAACCACCTGTGGGGGAGGGGTGGATGCAGCAGTGATCTGAGCTGAGTCTTTGAGAGTGCTAGTAGATTGATTGATTGATTGAATTGATTGACATTTTATTAAGGTGATACTTGGATAGATATCACTTAAACGTTCCCAGCTTGTTATGTACATATAAACTAAGAACAAATATATTACAAGTTTTCTGAATTTTATGTTTATATATGCAAATGAGGCACTTCCCACATTAAATATGCACATAGAATAGAATAGATAGAATAGAATAGAAATACTTTTATTATCCCGTGGGAAATTAGACACTGCAAATCACTCAACATTTAAACATTTAGACAGGACAGGTCACAAATTAGAATAATAACACAAATCAAATCAAGTTGCCTAGGATAAGAGTAGAGTAAAATAAAATAGGATAAAATGAAATGAAATAAAATATACAGAAATAAATACAGTAAGAATATACTGAGCATACTGAGCATGGGGTAAACAATCATCCAATCCAATCCAATCCACTTTATTTATAAAGCACATTTAAAAACAACAAAGTTGACCAAAGTGCTGTACAAGTCCACAACATAAGATAAAACATAAAACATAAAAAGATTTAATAAAAGCACACAATAAAAACAGTACAATGTGTCACATAAAAAGGCAGGTCTCTCAAAAACTGTTTAAAACACCGAAAGCCAGAGCAAATACCCAGGTGGCCAGCATACTCGGCACGATTCCGGCTACCGGTCGGCACACTCGGCACATGTCCGGCACGGCACGCCAACGATGAGCCGGCCTCTGGCCAGGTAATGGTTGCCGTGCCAGAGCCGACTCGGCTCGCCAAAGATAAACCGGCTCTGGCCCGGCTCTGGTTGCCGTGTCAGAGCCGACTCGGGCTCGCCAAAGATAAACCGGCTCTGGCCCGGCTCTGGTTGCCGTGTCAGAGCCGACTCGGCTCGCCAAAGATAAACCGGCTCTGGCCCGGCAATGGTTGCCGTGCCAGAGCCGACTCGGCCTCGCCAAAGATAAACCGCCTCTGGCCCGGCAATGGTTGCCGTGCCAGAGCCGACTCGGCCTCGCCAAAGATAAACCGCCTCTGGCCCGGCAATGGTTGCCGTGCCAGAGCCGACTCGGCCTCACCAAAGATAAACCGGCTCTGGCCCGGCAATGGTTGCCGGGGCAGAGCCGAAGTTTCAGTCATGCGACGCCGCCCCCACACACAACAGCGGTGTGATTGGCAGAATCGACTGTCAATCAAAATTGTTCTGTTGAGACCAGCACACTGGACCAGCACACTACACCTAGGTTAGTAAATCCTAGGCCCCATCCACTCCCTCTGCTAAAGCTCCACTCCTGCACTAAAGTCGGGGATTCAGTTGGACTCAGATCTGCTGCGTTCCCCCCTACCGCTGGTGACAGTGTACATCTACTCTCATAAAGTAGGGAATCCACCCTGCTACACAAACATCTCAAAACACACTGGTCAGACTACTGCTTGACCTTACTCCAGAACCCACCTCACCCCTGCCCACTTTGACAACCTAGGATGGCTAGTAGACGACAGAGTACAGCAACTTGCAATGGGCCTGGTCTACAAGATACACTACACGACCAAGGTACCCGGTGTACATGTCAAAATACTTCCCAAAGGTCAGTGAATACCACGACCACAACACAGGGAGCTCCACAAATCATGTTAAACCCAGATTCGGCTAACAGGGGAGCTAACAGGGGAGCTAACAGGGGAGCTAAAGAGGCTAACAGGGGAGCTAACAGCCGCAGCTAAAGAGGCTAACAGGGGAGCTAACAGGGGAGCTAAAGAGGCTAACAGGAGAGCTAACAGGGGAGCTAACATGGGAGCTAAAGAGGCTAACAGGAGAGCTAACAGGGGAGCTAACAGCCGCAGCTAAAGAGGCTAACAGGGGAGCTAACAGGGGAGCTAACAGCCGCAGCTAAAGAGGCTAACAGGGGAGCTAACAGGGGAGCTAAAGAGGCTAACAGGAGAGCTAACAGGGGAGCTAACAGCCGCAGCTAAAGAGGCTAACAGGGGAGCTAACAGGGGAGCTAACAGGGGAGCTAACATGGGAGCTAAAGAGGCTAACAGGGGAGCTACTAACTAAGTCTCTGCTTCAGAAAGGTTTAGCCCAATATACAGAATTGCTAATTGTACATTACCTTTTACAGTAAAACTGAACATGAAAGTCATGCATCCCATACATGAGTACATCTGGGTAGGAGGGGTGGGTGGGGGACACTGTACAACTGTACAAACAAAACTGTACATTGGAATATTGACAAGACCATACTTGGTAATTTACTGTACATTGGAGGGGTTGTGTTAGGACATTTACAGGGGCCAGTTTCGAATTGCAGTCTCCCTGTGTACTGAGTGTACTGAGATCCTTATGGGAGATGAGCAAAGCTGAATCATCTGCAAATAAGAATAAATTACAAGATGCTTCTCTCATATCATTTATGTACAATAAAAATAGCAATGGTCCTAAAACATTGTGTTGTGTTTTGATGAATTGAAAATGGGGGACCCTGATGTAAACAAGACGAAAGTCTTTCTCTGGTCTGCATCCCCTTAACAATTGTGTGTATTGAGCTGTACTGTATTGTACCCATTCTGCAATCTGTTAATAAAATGTTCAATCAATCAACCAAACTCCCCCCTCCCCCATGCTGCTATGATACCTGAATTTCCTCAAGGGGATCAATAAAGGAATATCTTATCTTATAATTATCTAAATGAATAACAAACTGTTAATTATGACTAATGTAAACAAGACAAATGTCTTTCTCTGGTCTGCATCCCATTAACAATTGTGTGTATTGAGCCGTACTGTATTGTACCAATTCTGCAATCTGTTAATAAAGTTTTCATTCATTCATTCTCCTTTTGGATTGCCCAGCTGCTGCTAGCCTGCTAGCTAGCATTTTAGCTTGCTAGCCTGCTAGCTAGCGTTCATTCTCCTTTACGATTTTGATTATGATGTTCAGCCAAACATTACTTTGCATAATCTATGTAATAGTGTCATTGCATAAAATAGCAGTGCTATAGGCGCCCTCGTTGTATAATAATATAAATATTATATGCTAGTACTGTAGCCTACTACACTACCCAGAATGCACGTTAGGTCATGAGCAGCCAATAAAAAAATCCCCTCTCAGACCATGTGAGGTCACTTTTAGCTTGCTAGCCTGCTAGCTAGCGTTTTAGCCTGCTAGCTAGCGTTCATTCTCCTTTACGATTTTGATTATGATGTTCAGCCAAACATTACTTTGCATAATCTATGCAATAGTGTCATTGCATAAAATAGCAGTGCTATAGGCTAGGGTGACCATATTTTGATTTCCAAAAAAGAGGACATGCTGGCCCCAGCCTCGAGATACTTAATGATACTTTGCACAATCGAAGCGGGCATGGCCACCTTCATTTCACTATGTCTTTTGTACTGTACTGTATGTGATGAATAAACCTCTTGAATCTTGCATCTCTACTCAAAGTTTACTCAAAGATGCCTTTATTGTTTTAACATATGCTTGGAAACATGCACCCAGAAAAGCGGCAATTTTTTTGTTATACTTGAACTTGAGGACTGCATACTTTTTTTGCAAAGCTTATCTTTATACATTATGCGTATAGCACATGCATAAGCCTGGTCTCTTTTGAAAGATAACATTCTGAAGTTACTAATGCAAAAAAGGAAAATCACTTTTAGTGCTAATGAAATAGAGCATATAGGTCTGAACTTGAGTTGAACGTGAACTTGTGTACTCACATTTTTCTGCAGTGGTTGCAATATCCCATATGTAACCACATAACATGCGCCCAGAAAAGTGGCATTTTTTTTTACTTGAACTTGAGGACTGCATACTTTTTTTGCAAAGCTTATCTTTATATTTTATGCTTATAGCACATGCATATAAGCCTGGTCTCTTTTGAAAGATAACATTTTGAAGTTTCGTACACAATAAAGAAAAATCACTTTTAGTGCTAATGAGTAACATATGGGCTGAACATGAGTTGAACTTGTGTACTCACGTTTTTGTGTAGTATAGTTGCAATATTCCAAAATAATATATATATTTTTTGTATAAGCTGGAAAATACCGCAAATCCATAGCCTGTAGGGACATGGGCCTGAAGGGACATTAACGTGTGTTGTCGGGCCTTACAAATACATTTGATTTTGATTTGATTATCAATAAGGTAGGATATCTGGAACACACAAACACACAATTTTTTTTAAATCACATGCCATGAAACTCTGGGACCTGGCTGAATTTAAGACTGCACAAATCATGTTTAAAGCACGAAACAATTCACTCCCGGGTAACATCCAAAAATTCTGTTATAGAGAGGGGCGTTACAATTTAGAGGAGAGTCTAACTTCAAGAAACAGGCTGTTCATTCAACAATGTATATGTATATTTCAGTTTCTGGAGTGAATATGAGTTGCATAAGATAATAGAGTGTGAAGGTATACTGAATAGTACTGTCTATCTGTATGTCATGTATGTCATAATTTATGATGAATTGAAAATGGGGGACCCTGATGTAAACAAGACGAAAGTCTTTCTCTGGTCTGCATCCCCTTAACAATTGTGTGTATTGAGCCGTACTGTATTGTACCCATTCTGAAATCTGTTAATAAAGTTTTCAATCAATCAATCAATCAAGGGGGTAGGAATACATACGTTTACACTTCATTCTATACTCCTGCTTGTTTGTTTTTTAATCTGTTTATTACTTGTTTTTTTATTATTATTCATTTTCAATTTATGTTCGAAATAAATAAACGCATTCATTCAAGATATTGTGTGAAAGTAGTAGAGTTCATTTACTCCCTCGGCCTCGAGTCTGGCCCCGCGCGGATCTCGCAGCTGTGCCCACACAGTGAAATACTCCAATTCAGCCATTGGCAATTCAGCCATTGGGTGGGTGGCGCTGCTAAGCGGCCCTCACAGCGCGGCCGTCAGAGCGCGGCCCTGAGAGCGCCGCTGGCTCTGCGGCTCTGCAGCTGCATGGTTCTCCGGGGTGATAATCTGGCAAGCCATGTAAAAAGTCGCACGCCTGACATATCGGCATGTAACTCTAGAACCGAGGCACGGATTTTGACGATTCAGATGGCATTCGAACGACAACGCATATCGCTTTAATTCAGTAATTAATATGTTCGGCGGAAAATGCAGTCCCGAGCCTTTAGATGCTCGCAAAGGGCCGTGAAACTGAAACTGAAACTGAAAAACAATGAAACCCCGGACATTTCCATGAATTTATAACCCCCCCCCCCGGACGCCCCGGACAGGGCGTGAAAAGAGGACATGTCCGGGCAAAAGAGGACGTTTGGTCAGCCTACTATAGGCGCCCTCGTTGTATAATAGTATAAATATTATATGCTAGTACTGTAGCCTACACTGTAAGAAAAAAATCGGTAAAAAAACGGTAAAAGTCTGGCAGCTTGGCAACAGAGATTTACTGTAAAATTTACAGTAAAGTAATTAAAATAAAGTGGAAAAGCAATATATTTACAGATAATTCTGTTTATTATTTGAGAACCAGAAAACAGAGAACCACTGTTAATTGACAGGTTAGGTTCAGCAGTGAAACATTATTATGATCAAACACCTTCAATAAAGTGACAGAACTTAAAGTTCAGCAGTGAAACACTGTTATTTCACAGGTCTTTCCTAAATTATTACGATCAAACTCCTTCAATAAAGTGACAGAACTTAAAGTTAAGCAGTGAAACACTGTTATTTCACAGGTTTTTCCTAAATTATTATGATCAAACTCCTTCAATAAAGTGACAGAACTTAAAGTTCAGCAGTGAAACACTGTTATTTTACATGTTTTCCCAGAATTATTACAATCAAACTCCTTCAATTAAGTGACAGCACTCAAAGTTCAGCAGTGAAACACTGTTATTTCACAGGTTTTTCCTAAATTATTACGATCAAACTCCTTCAATAAAGTGACAGAACTTAAAGTTCAGCAGTGAAACACTGTTATTTTACATGTTTTCCCATAATTATTACAATCAAACTCCTTCAATTAAGTGACAGAACTCAAAGTTCAGCAGTGAAACACTGTTATTTCACAGGTTTTTCCTCAATTATTACGATCAAACTCCTTCAATAAAGTGACAGAACTTAAAGTTCAGCAGTGAAACACTGTTATTTTACAGGTTTTCCCATAATTATTACAATCAAACTCCTTCAATTAAGTGACAGAACTTAAAGTTCAGCAGTGAAACACTGTTATTTCACAGGTTTTTCCTCAATTATTACGATCAAACTCCTTCAATAAAGTGACAGAACTTAAAGTTCAGCAGTGAAACACTGTTATTTTACAGGTTTTCCCATAATTATTACAATCAAACTCCTTCAATTAAGTGACAGAACTCAAAGTTCAGCATTGAAACACTGTTATTTCACAGCTTTTTCCTAAATTATTACGATCAAACTCCTTCAATAAAGTGACAGAACTTAAAGTTCAGCAGTGAAACACTGTTATTTCACAGGTTTTTCCTCAATTATTACGATCAAACTCCTTCAATAAAGTGACAGAACTTAAAGTTCAGCAGTGAAACACTGTTATTTTACAGGTTTTCCCATAATTATTACAATCAAACTCCTTCAATTAAGTGACAGAACTCAAAGTTCAGCAGTGAAACACTGTTATTTCACAGGTTTTTCCTCAATTATTACGATCAAACTCCTTCAATAAAGTGACAGAACTTAAAGTTCAGCAGTGAAACACTGTTATTTTACAGGTTTTCCCATAATTATTACAATCAAACTCCTTCAATTAAGTGACAGAACTCAAAGTTCAGCAGTGAAACACTGTTATTTTACATGTTTTCCCATAATTATTACAATCAAACTCCTTCAATTAAGTGACAGAACTCAAAGTTCAGCAGTGAAACACTGTTATTTCACAGGTTTTTCCTAAATTATTACGATCAAACTCCTTCAATAAAGTGACAGAACTTAAAGTTCAGCAGTGAAACACTGTTATTTTACAGGTTTTCCCATAATTATTACAATCAAACTCCTTCAATTAAGTGACAGAACTCAAAGTTCAGCAGTGAAACACTGTTATTTTACATGTTTTCCCATAATTATTACAATCAAACTCCTTCAATTAAGTGACAGAACTCAAAGTTCAGCAGTGAAACACTGTTATTTCACAGGTTTTTCCTAAATTATTACGATCAAACTCCTTCAATAAAGTGACAGAACTTAAAGTTCAGCATTGAAACACTGTTATTTCACAGCTTTTTCCTAAATTATTACGATCAAACTCCTTCAATAAAGTGACAGAACTTAAAGTTCAGCAGTGAAACACTGTTATTTCACAGGTTTTTCCTCAATTATTACGATCAAACTCCTTCAATAAAGTGACAGAACTTAAAGTTCAGCAGTGAAACACTGTTATTTTACAGGTTTTCCCATAATTATTACAATCAAACTCCTTCAATTAAGTGACAGAACTCAAAGTTCAGCAGTGAAACACTGTTATTTCACAGGTTTTTCCTCAATTATTACGATCAAACTCCTTCAATAAAGTGACAGAACTTAAAGTTCAGCAGTGAAACACTGTTATTTTACAGGTTTTCCCATAATTATTATGATCAAACTCCTTCAATAAAGTGACAGAACTTAAAGTTCAGCAGTGAAACACTGTTATTTTACATGTTTTCCCAGAATTATTACAATCAAACTCCTTCAATTAAGTGACAGCACTCAAAGTTCAGCAGTGAAACACTGTTATTTCACAGGTTTTTCCTAAATTATTACGATCAAACTCCTTCAATAAAGTGACAGAACTTAAAGTTCAGCAGTGAAACACTGTTATTTTACATGTTTTCCCATAATTATTACAATCAAACTCCTTCAATTAAGTGACATAACTCAAAGTTCAGCAGTGAAACACTGTTATTTCACAGGTTTTTCCTAAATTATTACGATCAAACTCCTTCAATAAAGTGACAGAACTTAAAGTTCAGCAGTGAAACACTGTTATTTCACAGGTTTTTCCTCAATTATTACGATCAAACTCCTTCAATAAAGTGACAGAACTTAAAGTTCAGCAGTGAAACACTGTTATTTTACAGGTTTTCCCATAATTATTACAATCAAACTCCTTCAATTAAGTGACAGAACTCAAAGTTCAGCAGTGAAACACTGTTATTTCACAGGTTTTTCCTCAATTATTACGATCAAACTCCTTCAATAAAGTGACAGAACTTAAAGTTCAGCAGTGAAACACTGTTATTTTACAGGTTTTCCCATAATTATTATGATCAAACTCCTTCAATAAAGTGACAGAACTTAAAGTTCAGCAGTGAAACACTGTTATTTTACATGTTTTCCCAGAATTATTACAATCAAACTCCTTCAATTAAGTGACAGCACTCAAAGTTCAGCAGTGAAACACTGTTATTTCACAGGTTTTTCCTAAATTATTACGATCAAACTCCTTCAATAAAGTGACAGAACTTAAAGTTCAGCAGTGAAACACTGTTATTTTACATGTTTTCCCATAATTATTACAATCAAACTCCTTCAATTAAGTGACATAACTCAAAGTTCAGCAGTGAAACACTGTTATTTCACAGGTTTTTCCTAAATTATTACGATCAAACTCCTTCAATAAAGTGACAGAACTTAAAGTTCAGCAGTGAAACACTGTTATTTCACATGTTTTCCCATAATTATTACAATCAAACTCCTTCAATTAAGTGACAGAACTCAAAGTTCAGCAGTGAAACACTGTTATTTCACAGGTTTTTCCATAATTATTACAATCAAACTCCTTCAATTAAGTGACAGAACTTAAAGTTCAGCAGTGAAACACTGTTATTTCACAGGTTTTTCCTCAATTATTACGATCAAACTCCTTCAATAAAGTGACAGATCTTAAAGTTCAGCAGTGAAACACTGTTATTTTACAGGTTTTCCCATAATTATTACAATCAAACTCCTTCAATTAAGTGACAGAACTCAAAGTTCAGCATTGAAACACTGTTATTTCACAGCTTTTTCCTAAATTATTACGATCAAACTCCTTCAATAAAGTGACAGAACTTAAAGTTCAGCAGTGAAACACTGTTATTTCACAGGTTTTTCCTCAATTATTACGATCAAACTCCTTCAATAAAGTGACAGAACTTAAAGTTCAGCAGTGAAACACTGTTATTTTACAGGTTTTCCCATAATTATTACAATCAAACTCCTTCAATTAAGTGACAGAACTCAAAGTTCAGCAGTGAAACACTGTTATTTCACAGGTTTTTCCTCAATTATTACGATCAAACTCCTTCAATAAAGTGACAGAACTTAAAGTTCAGCAGTGAAACACTGTTATTTTACAGGTTTTCCCATAATTATTACAATCAAACTCCTTCAATTAAGTGACAGAACTCAAAGTTCAGCAGTGAAACACTGTTATTTCACAGGTTTTTCCTAAATTGTTACAATCAAACTCCTTCAATAAAGTGACAGAACTTAAAGTTCAGCAGTGAAACACTGTTATTTCACAAGTTTTTCAAAAATGATTACGATGAAACACCTTCAATTAAGTGACATAACTTAAAGTTCAGCAGTGAAACACTGTTATTTGGCAGGTTTTTCCAAAATTATTACGATCAAACTCCTTCAATAAAGTGACAGAACTTAAAGTTCAGCAGTGAAACACTGTTATTTTACATGTTTTCCCATAATTATTACAATCAAACTCCTTCAATTTAGTGACAGAACTCAAAGTTCAGCAGTGAAACACTGTTATTTCACAGGTTTTTCCTAAATTATTACGATCAAACTCCTTCAATAAAGTGACTGAACTTAAAGTTCAGCAGTGAAACACTGTTATTTTACAGGTTTTCCCATAATTATTACAATCAAACTCCTTCAATTAAGTGACAGAACTCAAAGTTCAGCAGTGAAACACTGTTATTTTACATGTTTTCCCATAATTATTACAATCAAACTCCTTCAATTAAGTGACAGAACTCAAAGTTCAGCAGTGAAACACTGTTATTTCACAGGTTTTTCCATAATTATTACAATCAAACTCCTTCAATTAAGTGACAGAACTTAAAGTTCAGCAGTGAAACACTGTTATTTCACAGGTTTTTCCTCAATTATTACGATCAAACTCCTTCAATAAAGTGACAGAACTTAAAGTTCAGCAGTGAAACACTGTTATTTTACAGGTTTTCCCATAATTATTACAATCAAACTCCTTCAATTAAGTGACAGAACTCAAAGTTCAGCAGTGAAACACTGTTATTTCACAGGTTTTTCCTAAATTATTACGATCAAACTCCTTCAATAAAGTGACAGAACTTAAAGTTCAGCAGTGAAACACTGTTATTTCACAGGTTTTTCCTCAATTATTACGATCAAACTCCTTCAATAAAGTGACAGAACTTAAAGTTCAGCAGTGAAACACTGTTATTTTACAGGTTTTCCCATAATTATTACAATCAAACTCCTTCAATTAAGTGACAGAACTCAAAGTTCAGCAGTGAAACACTGTTATTTCACAGGTTTTTCCTCAATTATTACGATCAAACTCCTTCAATAAAGTGACAGAACTTAAAGTTCAGCAGTGAAACACTGTTATTTTACAGGTTTTCCCATAATTATTACAATCAAACTCCTTCAATAAAGTTATGCCACTAAAAACTCAGCAGAGAAACACTGTTATTTTACAGATCTTTCCTAAATTGTTACAATCAAACTCCTTCAATAAATTGGCACCACTAAAAGTTAATCAGACAGACACTTTTATTGTACAGATTGTTAGAAACAAAAAGCTTCAAGTGTTAACAAATGCTCAGGATTGTAAAACTGCTTTATTTTGGAAGCAAGTGTGCTGTATAAAACAGATTCAAATGATTTAAAACTTTAGCTTGCAGTGTTTGTTCAAATGTAATGTTTAAATACAGTATGTAAAGTTAAAAACCTATAGAAGTACAATCTAAACACTATTTATGGATCAATATGCATGGCAGCTGCCACCATTGGTGTGTGAATGTGTGTGAATAGCAGTGGCGTCGCGTGGGTAAAATAACAGGGGAAGCCAAAAAAAAATTATAAAAAAAAAAATATTAAATATTTTTATTAATATTTTTTAATTTTTTTTTGTAAGCAGTCACCATGTACACTACAGTATGGCTCGGCGGCCAGTCAAACTTTCTTCTTATTTAATTAACAGATTGCAGAATGGGTACAATACAGTACGGCTCAATACACACAATTGTATAAGGGGATGCAGACCAGAGAAAGACGTTTGTCTTGTTTACATCAGGGTCATTAATACTGCTGGAGCATTGGTTAATTTTTGGTCCGATTTTTCCTTGCACGATTTTGCGCGCCGCGTGGGAGCAAATTCGAGACACATATTCGGTTGCAAAAAGGTGTCCCACGGTCTCATCTATGGCCGTGAATATTTTCACGCGGATCGGAATCACGGCGCGCCCGTGGGACACTTTTCCGTTTCGGCGAGTTTATTCCACGCTTTCTGTTTTCCTTTTCTAAGCATTTTAGGGGCTACATGTGATTGAGTAAAAGTTGCGGGACGCCCAGATGTTTCCACGATAGAAAGCTCGCGTGGATCCCATAATAGGCTCACTTAATACAGCGTTTTTAAAATCACGCGACATTTTCAGGGTCGCGAGCCGACCTTTTCCCCTCATTTTCGATGATGGAAGAGATTTAGGAAAAGCTTCGGCACGCCGAGAGGTCGCCGTGGATTTAGTCTCGCAAGGATCGGGGCAATATTCGGCCCGTGGGAACAGTTACGGGTTAATACAATGTTCAGAGTGCAGAGGGGAAAATATGCTGAGTGTTTTCCTCTCAGCCCCGTTTTAAACTTTTAGGGTGTGGCAGTCAGCTCGAATCTGATTGGCTAGGATCGGATTTGGACTCTATAATGCTGGAAGCCTGGAGAAAGAGACCTACCATCTGCCTCCTCTCCTGCTGCAGTGAGCATAGTGAGGCTGACAGTGTGTTAGAGGGAGTGAGAAGGAGAAGAGGGAGACATTTAAAAAAATATATATATATATATAACACAGATGCACAGATGAAAAAGAATGTAAACTATAAACAATTTTCATATTTCATATTTGATATTAATTCATATTTTAATATTAGGGAGGCATGGCTTCCGTTGGCTTCCATAAGGATTCGCCACTGGTGAATAGGTGAATGAGAGGCCATACGCGCTTTGGATAAAAGTGCTATTGCTATATAAGTGCAGTCCATTGAACATAACATAATGGCCAAGTAGTAAATTAAACTTTATGTCCACAATTCTGAACTATCCCTTCAATGTCATCAGATGATTTCAACTTTTAAAAGCGGAGAAAGCAACATATTGTGCTGTTGAACCGAGGGGGTTGTGGTCAGGTCTACAGTTTTTTAGCTTTACCATTTAATTTTTATATTGTTTTCCACAATATTCTCCCGACCCCTGGGGGCTCCATAATATATGTGAACATTATACTGTTTAATTCAGAATCCCAACTATACAGTGTATTACTAAGTAAAAATCAAAACATACCACACCACAAAAGGTCAATGAATCAGTGGCACAAGTGAAGAGCAGATAAGGAACAATCCTCCAGATTGGCAGTAATCAGCTGGATCCTTGGTGCATGGTGCATCTGGGAAAATTAAAAAAGGACACTATGATTCACTGGAAAGTCCGGGACTGTACATTAGGAGGGGGTGGGTGGTAGGAAAAAAGATACATACGGTGGGGAGGAGACTGTCTACAGATACACCTGTGTGATGTTGCTACGGAGTTAAGCTAATAAACGTATACTATACTCACAACCACAGCAGGGGACACAACTATTTTGTTACCCTGCCTTGTGGCGGACAGACCTCGCAAATGTCACTCGCCCAATAGCCTCCAGCTGCAACCACTCGAGCCCCTGAGTGATGACTGCTTGGCGCCGCCTCGGTAGAAAAAATTCCCTTTTCATGATATTTGGTGCCTCTGATTGGCTCAATTTTGTTTCAATCTGTATGCATCTACAAATCATATTATACCAGGTAGTCAATTCCGTTAGACTGCGAATCAAATTGACGGATCTCCCCAATCAAATTGACGGACATCCGTCTTGAGATGGAACACTTTAATGCCTGCATTCAACATCGATTATCTATTGTTCAGGATGTAGGAACGTTATACTTTTTCATTCATACATTCATACAAAAATACCTTCTAGAATATAAGTATGTTTTATCATTTTCTGTAGTAATTCCTAGAACGTGAGTTATAGACCTAAATGCATCGATTGCCGCTTATTCCCTAGACACGCTATATTAAAAAATTCAACTGTATATGATCGTATACGTTATGCGTCATCATGCACGGAGGAAAGGGGGGGGGGGGGGGGGCGTTTATAATTACGTGATCGTCAGTAAATGCTTTATGTAGTATGGGTGATATATTGATCAGATGGTTTGCAGTGAAATGAATAAATTGGGCTGGAAATAACGTTAGTGTCCTCTTACCGTGCGTCAAAGAGACTGGCGGTGAAATATCCCAAGTATAGGAAGTCGATCGCCTAGGTCCATTTCGGGTTTGTATGTCGCAATAAACGCCAAAATCATATCGATTATTAAGTTTATAAAGCGATCCATATGTACTATAGTGTCTGTCGGGAGCCTTGCAACAATGTCTGACGGCCGGATGAATTTAATTGACGCACAGCCCCCACTTCCTGTTGTTCGAGTGTAACTCGCCCGACCATCCACCAGGTGGCGGTATTGAGCCGTCGTTGTATTGAGCCGTAGGGTCCAGCTGCAGCGTTGGAGGTGTATACATAGACGCCTGCGCAATAGAGCACGCGAAGCATCTGCTCTACGACTATTGAACATGGGGGGGCAAACGTCTGATTTTGCTCCCCCACTTTTTAATCATATGAAAAATATGATATACCCCCCCCATCCCATATATAAATCTAACCATAACTACGTAATTTCAATCAAATTAATAATACGCAATGACACTTAATAGCAAGTTTTTAAGTTTCCAAAGATTGTGTGACCCCCCACTTTAATGGTTTGATCCAGTGCCCACGGGCCACGGTTCGTCGGCATGACGTATACGACATGTTGGGGGAGGAGGCGGCTTTTTCGAATGCCATTGAAAAATTCAGGCTGTGTGAATCCACAGTCACTTGCTCCTCAATGGGAAACCAACCTAGATTTACCCTGAAGGACTGGTTCTGGCCGAACCGTTCGTTATACAAGTATCACAGAGACATTACAAAGGTGCTCACAGTTGCACGAGGGGTTCGGACAGAGATACGGGATGGTTTGAAAGCTCGGTGTTGCTAATAAATATTTTTAATATTTTTTTATAAACTGCTCAAAGCGGCATTATTTCCGCCGTTGGGTGATCACAGCGCCTGCGCACCATCCCGTATCTCTGTCCGAAACCCTCGTGCAACTGTGAGCACATTTGTAATGTCTCTGTGATACTTGTATAACGAACGGTTCGGCCAGAACCAGTCCTTCAGGGTAAATCTAGGTTGGTTGCCCATTGAGGAGCAAGTGACTGTGGATTCACTCGGTGCAGCACAGTCACGAAAGGGGCTAGTATGGACCCTGATGTAAACAAGACAAACGTCTTTCTCTGGTCTGCATCCCCTTAACAATTGTGTGTATTGAGCCGTACTGTATTGTACCCATTCTGCAATCTGTTAAATAAAGTTTTCATTCATTCATTCATTCAGCCGCCGCGCTCACTGGGGCTATTGATAGCGTCAATTAATTGTTGTTGTTGTTGTTGGTACTGCCGCTGCGGATGTGAACGGGGCCGGAGGGGCTTTGGGAGGATGGGAAAGTTATTATTATTATTATAATATTAATTGGCTATCATACGTGCCTAGCTAGCGTTAGCTAAAAGAGCCCTCGCAGTGAAGTTATTATTATTATAGCTATCATACTGCAATATAAACTGAGTTTTGTTATTTTGGTCAAGATTGAAGGCTCTATATTGCAGGAAATTGCACATACAGGTGTTCATTAAATGTAAAAAAAAAAAAAAAATTTAAAAAAAAAGAATAAAAAAGAATCTTGCACCCCCACTTTCAACTATAACTAGGCGGCCATGGGTGTATATATGAATTTTGAATGCCATGGCGAAAAAATTCAATATTGATCTCAATAACGCTGTACAGCGAGATCTGGCGGTCAAAGCATGGCGGGCAATAACGCTTTACAGCGTGGATGTGTTAATAATGATTTGAAGATGTTTACACTTTTTTTTACAACCCTGCTGTTCTCCCAAGAATTAAATAAAGGTTTGATGATGATGACATGTCCTAGAAGAGAGATATAGATAGAGTGGGTGTGTTTGTGTTTGTACATGGAAGTTATACTCACATCAGCTTAAGGGAGATGCCATCCATGTCAATTCAGCATAGGATGATTCAGATGGCCTTGTGGTCAGCAGGGTCCCCCTCTGGCTGCTGGCCTCTGGTAGAGGTGTAGATCACCAGTGTCATCCCTCTGAGAACACAATTAGACTTTAGACAGTGGCTTGCGAGCACGATGAGCCTCATTTCTTTATTTTGTGATAGCTCTATCTATCTGATCTTATTACAAAATACTTGCCTCCTAGATCACTAAATGCGGGGCTCCTATCCTATTGAACATATTTTACTTTGTGTGTTTATTTTAACAATAATTTGTGATGCCATCACACAAACTGGCATTTAAATGGTAAAATTTCAAAAAGTCCTGCACCAGAATGCAGGAAATTAAGTTTTTGTAACAAAATAATTGTGTGTGTGTGTGTGTGTGTGTGTGTGTGTGTGTGTGTGTGTGTGTGTGTGTGTGTGTGTGTGTGTGTGTGTGTGTGTGTGTGTGTGTGTGTGTGTGTGTGTGTGTGTGTGTGTGTGTGTGTGTGTGTGTGTGTGTGTGTGTGTGTGTGTGAGAGAGAGAGATAGAGAGAGAGAGAATGATGGACAATTGATTGCTGTGTGAGAGAGAGAGAGAGAGAGAGAGAGAGAGAGAGAGAGAGAGAGAGAGAGAGAGAGAGAGAGAGAGAGATTAAGTACATTTGCTGAAATACAGTTGTTCTTAATTTTCTCACTTGCTATGTGAGAATGTTAGTTATTATGTTCTCAATGCCCCTTGCATTGTATGAGTTGTGTGGAAGCGTTTGCTAGTTCTAGTGCTATCCCTTTGTACATTGTGGCTGTGTCTGACAAAAGTTAACAATAAATAATGGTATTAGGAATACATTTGCCTCCTGCGTGAACTGTGCATAGCTGAATAGACTGTATTTTAACGCCGGTCATATGGTGGTACTTGGAGAGCCAGCTACATTCTCAGGTGGTACTTGGTGTAAAAAGTTTGAGAACCACTGATCTATCGTGTATAAAATTCAACTCACAATTCTACATGGGCTTCAGGTGGTGGTCTGCGTCTTCAGGTGGTGACAAACTTCCCGCAACTGGCGAAGAATCTCTGAAATATTGGATTGACAGTGACACACAACAGAATATTATTTTATGCCTGAATTTCCCCAAAATGGCTAATTGGACAGCACTTCTCCACCATCAGTGGCTATACGTGTCAGATAGGTGCAGATAGGAGAATCTGTCTGAATGACAAAGAAATCGCTTAACTCTCCCTCCCTCGGCAGCTATTGGCGCGACGGTGTAGCGGTCATTCCTATATGGCTATATGGCTATGACTATGAGCCCAGATGCAACGAGTAATTGTCTACTCAAAATCAACTAAGTGTCATGATTACGTCATTACAACCTGGGACTTGGATGGGAGAGCAGGAAAGATCCAATGTCTTCAGTCAAAAATCCGCCAATCAATGCAAAGGTAAACATACGTCTTTAGAGACGTTTTATATAAGAATAAACACCAGTGAACTTGTGTATAAAATTCAACTCACGCTACAGGCAGTCTCTGCCTGCGTGCAACTGCTGGTCTCTGGTGGTAATTCAGGAATGGCTTCAAGTTCCTCTGGCGAAGAATCTCTGAAATATTGAATACGACAATAAAAATGTTATGCCAGTGAGAGAGGGAGACGGAGATAGAGGGAGAGACAGACATAGCACTGCTGTGTCATCAAATGACAAAGGCTTTGGCAATGTAGGTGTTGTGTGAAGTGGAGGGGGTCGGGGTGAGAGAGACAGAAAGACAGAGATGAAAACACAGATAAAGGTGTGAAGTTTGAAGTGGGGTGAGAGAGACAGACAATATTGAATTGAAAGATAATACTTACTGAGCTGAATCAATGGCAGTGTGGTAATAGGGGCTGGAGTTATACATTGGCATTCCTAGAGAAAGAGCAACATAATTAACAAAATAAGGAAAAAATAAGCACCATCAAAGTAGTTATCAATGAGCACCATATAGCCTACAGTAGCAAGTGTACCTAGCTCCATATACCTAGCGCATGTCTGGTGGTAAAAACAAAACATGATTTGAGAATGTGTTAGTTAACTCACCTTGATAGCCTTGGGGGTGGCGATGATTGCCAGCGAATTCTAAAAAGAAGACGATCAAAATATTCAAAAAACCTTGTATGCAATTTATCAAGACTGTGTATATTATATATATATATATATATATATATATATATGTTTAGAGTAGCAGGAGTTCAAATATATCAGTCTTTCAGTCTTTCAAAGCCCCATTTTTTATATATAACAAAAGGCAGAATGAACATCACTGCCGCGCTGCTGGATTAAATTCTGAATTGCAGGTAGGCCTGAATAAGTATTTACTGTGCAAAATAACCAAAACCAGATAAACAATATCTGTTTTTTATGAAGCACAGATCATGTTAATTAAGTATTCTGAGTCTGAGCAGACAGAAAACCATCTTACCCTCAGCAAGGGATTCCTTTGTGCTGAAGACCCACAATGCAACACAACAACTTCAAGCTAAAATGCCTCATACAAAACGAAATAAAATATAGAGCCATGGCTGTGTCCCAAGTTTAACACAATTGAACTATAATAAAGTATTTGTTAACACTAGTTACAACAATGCTTATGTAACTATTAAAAACGTACATTTTAATCACGAAACAAAATGGCAGACTAACGTTAGCTAGCATGCTAGCTAGCTTGATTGATTGATTGATTGAAAACTTTATTAACAGATTGCAGAATGGGTACAATACAGTACAGCTCAATACACACAATTGTTAAGGGGATGCAGACCAGAGAAAGACTTTCGTCTTGTTTCCACCAGGGTCCCCCATTTTCAATTCATCAGGACATATATGACATACATGACATACAGATAGTCAGTACTGCTACATCTATACATTTATGACATACCAGATTTGCAAATACAGTACTGTTTGTGATACAGAAGGAGTCAAGAAAAGGGAGTATATACATTTGACGTAGAAACTGTACATTGGAGGAGGTTGGGTGGGGGGGGTTGGGTACACTGGGATATTGACAACCATACTGGGTAATTTACATTGGAGGTGGTTGGGGGGGGGGGGGGGGGGGCACACTGTATAAGCAAGCAAAACTGTACATTGAGGGGGGGGAGACTCTGTACAAACAAACAAAATTGTACATTGGACTATTGACAAAACCATACTAGGTAAATGACTGTACATTGGAGGGGGTTGGGTTAGGATATTTACAGGGGCCAGTGTTGAATTGCAGTCTCCCGTAGGTGTCTCTTGAGAGAGGTTTTGAAAGTGGGTAGTGATCCACATTCCTTTACAGCTTTGGGTAGGGCGTTCCACATTGATGTGGCATAATTGCGAAACGTGTTTAGTCCCTTATTTGAGCCGAATCTGGGTTTAACATGATTTGTGGAGCTCCCTCTGGTGTTGTGATCGTGGTATTCACTGACCTTTGGGAAGTATTTTGCCATGTACATGGGTACCTTGGTCGTGTAGTGTATCTTGTAGACCAGGCCCATTGCAAGTTGCTGTACTCTGTCATCTACTCTAAGCCATCCTAGGTTGTCAAAGTGGGCAGGGGTGAGGTGGGTTCTAGGAGTAAGGTCAAGCAGTAGTCTGACCAGTTTGTTTTGAGATGTTTGTAATTTTGTTTTTAGCGCCTTTGAGGTGCTTTGGTACCATGAGGTGCAAGCATAGTCGTAGTACCCCTGAATGAGTGCTCCTGCCAGAGTCTTCAGGGTATTCTTGTTTACCAGAGAGGAGATCCGGTACAAGAATCGAGTTCGTTGGTTGACTTTTTTTATTACATTGGATGCCATTTTGTCACCGGAGAGATTAGCCTCTAGGATGGAACCCAGGTAGGTAATTTCATCTTTCCTTGTGACAATATTGTCACCCACTGTAACTGAGAAGCCGTCGGTCTTGCTGAGTTTGTTATTTGAACCGAAGAGAATGGACTCTGTTTTGCCCATGTATAATGATAGTTTGTTATCAGCGAGCCATATGCAGATTCTGCCTAGTTCCGAGCTGAGGGTTTTTTCAACCTGTAACTTGTTCTTGTCAGAGACCAGCAGGGCTGAGTCGTCCGCAAACAGGAACAAGTTGCAGTCACAAGCTGACGACATGTCATTTGCATAAATTAGGAACAGTAGCGGTCCTAGTATGCTTCCTTGTGGAACACCACAGCTCACTGTGAGGGGGGGGGATAGGGTACCGTTTACCTCCACCATCTGTTCCCTCCCCTCAAGGTAGGATTGCATCCAGCTCACTGATAGGCTATCAAAACCAATTGCTTTTAGCTTGTCAATCAGAATGGAGTGATTGACCGTGTCAAAGGCCTTTTGTAGGTCCAGCATGACCATGCCGCAGTATTTGCCTGCGTCCACCTCTTGTTTGATGTGGTCATTCAAATAGAGAAGGCATGTGTCAGTGGAGTGGGATGTTCTGAAGCCAGATTGGAATTCGTAGATTAGATTTTTTTCCGCTAGGTACTTTTCGACCTGTTCGTAGACTATTTTTTCCATGACTTTCGAGATGGAGGTGAGAATAGAAACAGGGCGGTAGTTGCCTGGGTCTAATTTGCTGCCCTTTTTGTGCAGAGGGGTCACCCTCGCAATTTTGAAGTCCTTGGGGACGTGTCCCTGTTTTATGGAGAGGTTTATTATGTGTGTGATGATTGGGGTGATGGCGGCTGCTGAGTCTCTGAGGAATTTGGAGGGGATGTTGTCATGGCCAGTGGCCTTGTTAGGTTGGAGGGCGCTCAGTTTATTGAGTACCTCATCTGTTGTTACCATTTCCAGTTTGAAGTCGTCCTTGCGGACCCCTAGGTTTTTGTAGTAAGCTACTATGTGTTCTACCCCATAAAGCCCTGAGTGGGAGGGTAGTTTGTTTACCAGTGTTGTGGCTATGTTTGTGAAGAAAATGTTTAAGTAATTGGCTACATCCAGCTTGTCTGTGATGAGCGTGTTGTCCGTTTTTATGTTTATGTTTGAGAATCTGGTTTTAAGTTTTTTACTGCATCCTAGTTGATTATTGAGTAATTTCCAAAGTTCACGTGGTTTGTTTTTGTTTTCCTCAGTTTTGTCATTGATGAAATTCTTTTTTGCAGTTTTGATCATGGAGTTTACGTCGTTTCTTAGTCTGTTTCTTTCTAGTTTGAGTTCAGTCACGTGGGCTTGGAGTTCACTGCTCGTGCTTTTAGTAAGCTTTGACTGACTTTTACGAAACTCAGAGCATTTTTTGTCTCTGGTTTTCATAGCGGCATCCACGGCTCAGCGCGATTTTTTACCCTGGTGGTTCTTAGGGGGGCCATGTCGTTTAGTATTGTTGAGAATTTGGTTTTGAAACCAAGCCATGTTTCTTCAACCAGTGTACCATTGAGTTCATCTGACCAGTCCAGGCTCTCCAGTTCAAGGTTAAAGGCCTCGCTAGAGTAGGTTTTGAGGTCTCTAGATGTGACTGTTTTGTGGCAGCCAGCCTTTTGTTTTAGTTTTTTGCGGGTACAGAATATCATATAATGATCACTTAACCCGCATGCTATAACCCCTTTCTTGGAGATCTTGGACTTGTCGTAACGTTAGTAGCTGTAATAATATGCATCACTATTTGCTAAAACAAGCTCCAAACTATTTGCCACGGCACAGAGATAACATTTAGTCAAACGATAACAGCCCGGTGATGGTATCTGAACGGGATCATACTATTCCCATAAGAACTCACTTACCAGTTAACTAGTATACTATCTAGCATGTTAGCTAATAATGCTAACAAGCTTTGTTCTGCACTGTAGCCTACTAGTTGCCACCACGGTAATAATTCACAAAGTAGCATGTAGTCAAACGATGACAGCAAGATTATGGTATGTGAATGGCATAATACATTATATTGTCAATGACTTACCAAGGAGTTTGGCTCAGACTATTTGTCAAGCCAGTCAGTGAAGACACCATCGCGCCAAAGTTACGTTTGAATACCTCAAGTCCCGTGAGATCTTCTAGGTCTCGCGAGTTGCTTAGGACTATACCCTCTCGAAGGGGAGGGGAGGGGGAGGAGGGGAGGAGGGGAGGGGGAATCTATACTAAATTGAGTCAACGACAGTTTTTCAAATGTTGAAATGGTATCTGTAATTAAATATTGAATCAACATAGCTTTTTCAACATCAACCAAAAATAACCAATCTGACTGTACATTGGAGGTGGTTGGGTGGGTGGGGTGGGGGGGTTTGGTAGGAGGGGTGGGTGGAGGACACTGTACAACTGTACATAAATATTACAGTGACAGTCCAGTTGAGTTAATGGATGGAGGGGGGGGGGGGGCGTTGACTTGCAACGGATGGACTATAGTGCAGCAATGCAAGTTCAATTCACAGTTATTACTACTGTGGTATAATATATTGTCCTCATGTAAATATACTCCCCTCCCCTGTGTCCCCATTACCTGTGCCCCCCCCTCTCTGTGGAATAAGACATTCCCCTCCCCTTTCTCTCCAAACCTGTACCCCCCCCCCCCCCCCCCCATCTGACCTATCAAATGGGACCACACACCCCCCTTTGTTACCTATATAGATCTCCTCCCGACCACAATCAAGGTCTTCTTACCTGGGTCATTTCAGCTGATCACCTGGGGGAAGCCCTCAGCCATTCTCTCTATGTAATTCTATCTGTTTGGTTAATAAACCTTGTTATTATCCAAACCTCGGTTGACTGAGAACATTCTTCATCAGGATATCCACAAATATCCCACAATTGGCGTCTACGAACTTGTGACGGACTTTTTGCGTCCTCCCGGCGTGCTGTATCGTTTCAGCTATACAGAGAAAAGTGAGTATAATAGATGGTCGACCAAAAATTTATGGCAAGGAATTAAAACCTTCCCGCTTTTCTCTGTGCCAGGTGAACATTACAGAATGTTGTCAAATATTGAGATCATGGCTGAGTAAGAATAATGTGCATTAATATATCTGATCTGTATTGAGAATCGTTACCAGGGCGCGCATGCATCTGGGTCCTTATCAGGAGGTTCTGAGAGGATGGGTTATATGTGCTATTCCCAAAAGTTTAGGCACAAAGGTTGAAGTGCTATTCCTGGTCGAGTCGGAGCCGACCAAAAGCTAAGGCACACAGTAAGGTTGTCGGATTGCTAACCCAAGTCTAATTCAGACTAAAAATATAGGCAACAAAAGAAGATACGTGAGCTTATTATGATGTGATATCCTTGAAAACGCTACTCTGTTAAAAACGTTCTGTGATTCCTTTGCAAAGAGGCGGGAAGTTAGGACCGAGAAGCTGATGGAATCATAATTAGAAATTACCAGAGTAGCGTCATAATATTCATTGTTTCAACCTCAAACTAAGCCCACAATCTCTTCCATTCCTGAAAACGATGTATTTTGGATTAAATTAACCAATTGATCAATACAGATAGCGGGAAGATGATCACGCGATGTCCTAGTAGTACATGATTACGCGATGCCCCGGGAGTACGTGAATGTACATTAAACGGGACATCAGTCGCGGAAAGTACATTAAACAGGACATTAGTCGCGAGTTCAAGAGACCGAGAGTATGATTAAAAGGTATATATAATCTAATATATCGCTGGTAAATTTCGAAGTCAGGTTCGGTCGTTATGACTTTAATAACGATGTATAGGTATATCAAGGGATAAATGCCTTGTCGCAGCAGGGTGCTGGCCGACTAAACGAACAGCGATCCAATACAATCAGGTATACAAACACGTTAACTTATATGTATTATTGTTTGTTTGTCTGTTTAAGTCTCGTTTGTATGTGCACAAGTATTATAGGACCCGTCGCGTTGCTTTATTGAGTCAAGAACCGGCTGCGGATAGCGCGACGAGCATTGAGAGACGAGTTACCGTTATACAGAGAATAACATTGGGGTGCAATTTACGCGACAAACTAGGATAGTAATTTCCGGAATCAACAAAACCGGCCCACGGGAACGACCATTTGGGGAAGTATAGTTTTATCGTTTCAGTTTGTTTACGTTTCACATATGCACAGGCGCGTTCATTCGGTAACAAAACGCTGGTTTAGGAATTCCAGGCTATTGAGAGCTCGTGGGAAAAATACTGTATGAATTGCAAAGCGTTATTTCCGAGGCGAATGAGAACGCACGAACGTCGCTTGGAGCGATTACGTCACGCTATGCGCGCCGTGAAGTTATGATTTTATATGAAACTATCCATACATAGGCGAACGTAAAATTTTATGTGCCCAAGGCCGAGGGTGCGTGAAATCCACGTGTAGTATATGTTTTATTTGTATATGTATGTGCGCGCTGCTATTGGGAAATGTTGAGTTGCGGTGGCGAGATGCAGAAGAGTGTTTCCAGGGTTGCATTATCCCAGACCACCGGAGAAACGAGCCGAACATTGCATTGACGACACGTAACGTGCTACAGCCTCTGGAACCACTATTCGATTATAATATATGACGTCAACACAACAGCTTTCCCCGGTGAGTATGAAAATCATAAATATAGATGCTTTGATTGATTGATTGAAAACTTTATTAACAGATTGCAGAATGGGTACAATACAGTACAGCTCAATACACACAATTGTTAAGGGGATGCAGACCAGAGAGAGACTTTCGTCTTGTTTACATCAGGGTCCCCCATTTTCAATTCATCAGGACATATTATGACATACATGACATACATATAGTCAGTACTGCTACATCTATACATTTATGACATACCAGATTTGTTTACATCAGGGTCCCCCATTTTCAATTCATCAGGACATATTATGACATACATGACATACAGATAGTCAGTACTGCTACATCTATACATTTATGACATACCAGAATTGCAAATTCAGTACTGTTTGTGATACAAAAGGAGTCAAGAAAAGGGAGTAACTGTACATACACAACTATCATCTCAGTTACAGTAAATTACAACTATCTCAGATCACTTGAGTGTTTATGTTGCTTTAATTTACACATTATAAGTCACATAAAGCTAATTACAATGTCTGTTTCAGAATTATAATACATCTGTGGGCGTACCGATCATACTGACCAATACGGGGAGCTAAACAAACACTCCCGGTTTCCGGTATATGGCAGTACAGGAATTGTAGTCCACATAAACAGCGTTAGATTAGACTTTATACGCTTTTAATGTTGAAAACTTGGGCACAAACAACATAGATTATGTTTAAAAGTAAGATGTTTAGGTTATATTCACTTGAGTTAATGTGTTTATCTAAAGAACCAATGAAAGATAACTAGCCCTTTCCATTGTAAGACATTTTTAAACATGATTCAAAATGTGTGGTTCCACATTCATATGATGCTTGTGTACATATGCGATATGATTGATAAATGATAACACTATCATTACATCCTAGGACGGGATGGATGAGAAATAGCTGATGTTTTGTTAAGCTCACAGACAATCAACAAAGAACCCACTCAAATGGTCTTAGGAGTGGAAAATTAACATGTGTTTTTATTTTCAGTCAGGCTCTGAGGCGAGATGCAGAGACCTACACCCAAAATTGTATCACAAAAGACTGAAACTCCAACAATTTGCATGTCAACCGAAGATGGTGTGGAACTGAGAGACAATCGATTGACCACTTAAAACAAATCTGCATCCAAACACCCACATGTAAATTTATTTTACAGGAACGCCAACGATAACAGACGATATTCAGAGTGGGCACTTGGGAGACAAAGCAATGCAAATGCCTGCACTCGTGACCACAGACTTGGTGGACTCACCTGGCGGTGGATGGCAACAGAGAACCACTTAGTTAACATGAATCAGACACTAGTGATGAATTTGCAGTCATGAAAGGCACCATATTTCCCATACTAACAAAATAACATAACTTGCATGCTATCCCCTCCTTCTATTTTCTGCTTTATAACCAATAACATTCATAACTATTCTTTTAACAAACTAATACATTTCCATGACTGCAAATATCAAACCGCCAAGAGGTACACAATGATTATCAACAACATTGATCATTTAGCTGACACTTTTATCCAAAAGCGACTCACAGGGTCTGTATGACAGGACATCAAAAAGGGCACAACTCTATCAGCTGAGTAACAATGGTCATCAAAGTGTTGAGTGCTACAGTGTAGGTTAGTTTATTAGGACAAATGCATCACAGTAAGGTTAGCTATGGTTAGAATTATTTGTATCAGTTGAAAGCAGGATAATCATTTACACAATGATTATCAAAATGCACAAGGTATATTAGAGGTAATTAAATTACTAATACTTAAGAGTAGACGAGAAAATGAATGATTGTTTTTCATGCAAAATTAACTGGCTGCCTAGATTTTATGTTTTTTCCCCATGCTAAATTATGACGAGCCACACTGAGACGTGAAGAACGCCAGAGAAGGCGTGACGAGGTAAGTATCCTGAGGCACACCCATCACACAGGTAAGATCAACTTCAATTAACATCACAGACTATGAAGAAAAAGAGCTATTTTATCTGATTCAAGACTTTGGCCATTCATTTACAATTTTATTTAAAGCTTAATGCTGTAAGATCTAGTTAGATACAAGATCTGATAAGATTGTAGTGAATGTGACCTTCTTAACATAAGGAATCACTGATAATGCAATTGGCTTGCATTTCCTATTTTCAATTAAATGATTTTTATTTGCAATGAATTGAATTAATCCCAAAATGATTTTCCACTTTAGCAGAAAGGCGTTGAATAATTTATGTGAAGAGGTTTTCTAAGGCAAATTTTATCATCCTCAGATCATAAATTGGTGAGAGGACAGGACGAGTGAGACGACGCGTGACCTGAACCACGAACGACGGTGCGACCAGGCAAGGAGGAACACAACCCAGCGACCTGAGCGACCCACGACAGCATACTACCACCAGGGACGCCGCCAAAGAGCTGCGGACACAACCAGGACGACGACAGCAACCGTGGGAGAGCCGCCATCCAACCCAGCCCACAGACATCCCCAAGAAAGTGGAGCAGGGGACCACGAAGGAGACTGACCAAGGAGACACTGACGAAGAGGAGATCAACCTTTGACGGCCTCCACCCCAGCACTGCAGACCACGGCAGACCAAACCCATCACCTGCAGATGGGAACCAAAGCCCCGACCATCAAGATGGATTCCGATGATAAGCTTGTCATCCGTGTGAGAGAGAGCGTCCTACCGACAGGCCACTACACCAGCAAACCCTCGCCCCTCTGGTACCGCGATGACAGGGAGCGGGGGACCAACCACCACACAGCACGTTCAAGACCACCCTACCGCCATGTCTCAAGGCCTGATAAAGGTCAAGCGTGAGCACAGTGGCAGACATGTGATGGTGGTGGAGAACAACATAGGCTCCAGGAAAAGAGTCTGCAAGGCCACTATAGTTGACCGCCACACTGCTACAGGTGACCCTTGACAGGGAATGAACGGCGACCAGTGAATGTTCCCGACTGCATCGTCAAGAGACCGGTCTCTGAGACATCATCAGAGACCTGTGAACCAAGAGACTTCTGAACACACAGCGTCCACATTGTTATGTATTTATTTAATTTTTATGTGTTACTGTTTGGCCCTGCCACACGACCGACAGAGAACACCTTGTCAACAACGACGCAACATCATTCAGATTAATACCTTCACAAGCAGGAAACTTTTCACACAATTGTATGTATCTGCAAAACGATGAACTAGGGATGTGATGAAAAGAAATCAATGAGAAAGCATTAACAATGGTTAGTAATAATGAGCTAAAATGTATTGCTGAAGGAAGAAGTGGTCACATGATCACATTACATCACATTTGAATTACTTAGGTTACAAAATTGCCTGATTCTAAGTAAAGATCAATCTTTCAATCACAGATGAAAGTGACACTCAAACTCAGGTTAAATACAACTGGATCCTAAGTAATTTCATCAAGAATCATAAATTGTGCATATATATATGTTTGAACAGTTTCCCATAATCAATCATGTTAGTTTTATTAACCACTAGGTTAACGGTTGTTTAAATGTTTTTGTACACATTAGCCACTAAGTTAATGCTTATGTGTAAATCCTATTCCTAATAATTATGCACACGATTTTGTGTTTTCACCCTGTGCACTCTGACCACACAGAGACAGTGCATGTATTTAATTGGTTTATTACGATGCCTGTATGCACAACCATCACATTAGCTCCCCTGAGTCACGGCATGAACGACTGAAGGTATGCCAAGATATTTGCACAGCGATAGCTTCTAATGATTATGTTAATTGTTGTTTGATATCAGAGTTGAGGACCACTCATTGATATAGGTATTTTGAGCGATTAATAAAAGAAAAGGGTGATATCTATTCCCACATCTCTGATATCAAAATAACACAGACCGCAGTCCAGTCGATCATGTCATGAATCATGTATGTAAATAATTCTATTTTAAACTGTTATGCCAACAACCAGATCACATTGGCCAAAAAATTTCATTATTTTAATTGTTTTCTATTTTCACTTTTACCTGTTCCAAACAATCCTGGTATATTATACATTAATCTCACCCACATTATAACAGAGAAAAGTGAGTATTGTGGTATAATATATTGTCCTCATGTAAATATACTCCCCTCCCCTGTGTCCCCATTACCTGTGCCCCCCCCCTCTCTGTGGAATAAGACATTCCCCTCCCCTTTCTCTCCAAACATGTACCCCCCCCCCCCATCTGACCTATCAAATGGGACCACACCCCCCCCTTTGTTACCTATATAGATCTCCTCCCGACCACAATCAAGGTCTTCTTACCTGGGTCATTTCAGCTGATCACCTGGGGGAAGCCCTCAGCCATTCTCTCTATGTAATTCTATCTGTTTGGTTAATAAACTTGTTATTATCCAAACCTCGGTTGACTGAGAACATTCTTCATCAGGATATCCACAAATATCCCACACTACAGACCGGTGGCACTCACCTCTGTGGTCATGAAATGTTTCGAGAGGCTGGTCAAGGACCACATTTGTGCCTCCCTCCCCAGTGATATGGACCCTATGCAATTTGCATACAGGACAAACAGGTCCACTGACGACGCGGTCTCCCAGGTACTGCACAGCACCCTCTCTCACCTTGACCGTCAGAAGGGGGGCTATGTGAGACTGTTGTTCATACAGCTCAGCGTTCAACACCATAGTCCCCACCAGACTGGTGGACAAGCTGATCGAGCTGGGTCTGAGCTCCGCCCTGAGCGCCTGGGTACTGGACTTTCTGAGTGAAAGACCCCAGGCGGTCAGGGTGGGGGGTCAGACCTCCAACACCATCACCCTGAGCATCGGGTCCCCCCAGGGCTGTGTTCTGAGCCCCCTGCTGTACTCACTCTACACACACGATTGTGTGGCCAAGTTCAGCTCCAACTCCATAGTGAAGTTCGCAGACGACACGGTGGTGGTGGGGCTGATCTCGGACAACGACAAGAAGGCCTACCGGGAGGAGGTTGAGGTACTGGAACGCTGGTTCCAGGACAACAGCCTGCTCCTGAACATTGGTAAAACCAAGGAGCTAATCATGGATTATAGGAGAGGACAGCAGGAGACACACACACCACTGATGATTAACGGGGCTACCGTGGACAGGGTGAGCAGCTTTAAGTACCTGGGGGTCCACATCTCAGAGGATCTGACATGGTCAACACACATAGACACAGTAGTAAAGAAGGCGAAACAGCGCCTCTACCACCTGAGACAGTTAAGGAAGTTCAGAGTATCGGGGAAGATACTCCAGTCCTTCTACTCAGGAGCTGTAGAGAGCATCTTGACTGGAAACATCACTGCCTGGTATGGAAACAGCACGGCACAGGACAAGAAGGCCCTACAGAGAGTGGTGCGCTCAGCCGAGCGTACCACGGGTATTGCACTACCTCCCCTGCAGGTTCTATACAACAAGAGGTGCAAATCCAGAGCCTGCAGAATAATGAAAGATCCCCACCACCCCAATAACAGCCTGTTTCTGCGAACCCCAGCTACTAGGACAGAGAGGCTTAGGCTCAGCTTCTTCCCCCATGCAGGCCATCAGAGTCTTGACCAATGAACATTGAGTACCACAGAACACTGAACTATCCACACATAAGCACACATGAGCACACACACGACACGCACGATGTGCACACTCACACACTAGCAGCCACTTTGACACTTTAACATGAGCGGGCACACACTCATGCCGCACACACCCACACTTATTGCCAAAAGGAAAGGCCACTTTAAACTAGTATTAGCAACAGTAACAGTGTATTGCACTACCAAAGCTACCTAGCATGTCCTATATACTCTGTAAATAACTATGTACAAATGCCGAGATGTCACACCATGTTGCCTGTTACCTGTTATTGCACAATGTTTTTTGTATTGGATTCTATTATATGTTGTACCACTGTATTGCACATCGTTGCGGGCAAGACCACCCGCATTTCATTGTATACTCGTATGCCGTGACAATTAAAACTCTTGACTTGACTTGACTTGACTTATTGTTGTAATGGAGAAGTGCGGGAGTTTATGTCACGGGGGTTGGGGACGGGGTGTGTGTGTGTGTGTGTGTGTGTGTGTGTGTGTGTGTGTGTGTTCTGTATGTGAATGAGTTCCAAGGCCTCGGCAGAACGGCATGCTCAAATCAGCCATTTCCCCCTCTGATAAGCATCTTCCCAGATCTCCTATAAGAAGGGAGAGAGGAAAGAAAGAGACGTTCTGGCAGTGGTGTCTCTGCTACAGGCTCCCTTCTTCATTCCAAGGCCTCTCGTCCTTCACCATCCGTGCCCCGTGGGTTTGAGAAACATCTCATGTAAATTGACAAAGTGAGTCATTGTACCACCAAATTCAGGCTGGGTTGACACGAGGACAGAAAGTCTGACGTTTCAACCCGACGTGCATCACTGTGTGACAAGACTCGAGGTGTTTTTCGTGAGGCTTACTGGAACACTCCGAAAATATGTTTATTTGCCATCTTCCCCAGAGTCAAACTAGAAGATGGATATCAATTTCATCTCTGTGCGTCAGAGTTAATTTTTTTACAGAGCGCTAGCTGCTCCCTACTTCCAGTCCTTGTGCTAAACTATAGGCTAGTTGCTTACTTCCAGTCCTTGTGCTAAGCTATAGGCTAGCTGGTCCCTATACTGCTTCCAGCCCTTGTGCTAAGCTATAGCTAGCTGCTCCCTACTGCTTCCAGCCCTTGTGCTAAGCTATATAGCTAGCTGCTCCCTACTGCTTCCAGCCCTTGTGCTAAGCTATAGGATAGCTGGTCCCTATACTGCTTCCAGCCCTTGTGCTAAGCTATAGCTAGCTGCTCCCTACTGCTTCCAGCCCTTGTGCTAAGCTATATAGCTAGCTGCTCCCTACTGCTTCCAGCCCTTGTGCTAAGCTATAGGCTAGCTGGTCCCTATACTGCTTCCAGCCCTTGTGCTAAGCTATAGCTAGCTGCTCCCTACTGCTTCCAGCCCTTGTGCTAAGCTATATAGCTAGCTGCTCCCTACTGCTTCCAGCCCTTGTGCTAAGCTATATAGCTAGCTGCTCCCTACTGCTTCCAGCCCTTGTGCTAAGCTATAGGCTAGCTGGTCCCTATACTGCTTCCAGCCCTTGTGCTAAGCTATAGCTAGCTGGTCCCTATACTGCTTCCAGCCCTTGTGCTAAGCTATAGCTAGCTGCTCCCTACTGCTTCCAGCCCTTGTGCTAAGCTATATAGCTAGCTGCTCCCTACTGCTTCCAGCCCTTGTGCTAAGCTATAGGCTAGCTGGTCCCTATACTGCTTCCAGTCCTTGTGCTAAGCTATAGCTAGCTGCTCCCTACTGCTTCCAGCCCTTGTGCTAAGCTATATAGCTAGCTGCTCCCTACTGCTTCCAGCCCTTGTGCTAAGCTATAGGCTAGCTGGTCCCTATACTGCTTCCAGTCCTTGTGCTAAGCTATAGCTAGCTGCTCCCTACCGCTTCCAGCCCTTGTGCTAAGCTATATAGCTAGCTGCTCCCTACTGCTTCCAGCCCTTGTGCTAAGCTATAGGCTAGCTGGTCCCTATACTGCTTCCAGCCCTTGTGCTAAGCTATAGCTAGCTGCTCCCTACTGCTTCCAGCCCTTGTGCTAAGCTATATAGCTAGCTACTCCCTGACACATGCCTCCTCTATTTGAACGACCACATCAAACAAGAGGTGGACGCGGGCAAATACTGCGGCATGGTCATGCTGGACCTACAAAAGGCCTTCGATACTGTCAATCACTCCATTCTGATTGACAAGCTAAAAGCAATTGGTTTTGATAGCTTATCAGTGAGCTGGATGCAATCCTACCTGGAGGGGAGAGAACAGATGGTAGAGGTAAACGGTACTGTAACTGAGGGGTACAATTCCCTGACTGTATGGTTAGATATGATACTTACTACCACTACCTCTTGTACTTTAGACTCTGGCCACCCAGTACTAGGTATAAATAATTATGATAAACACTCCCACCTGATGAAACGGATCCAACACAAATGTACCAAATCGAAAGTTTGAGTTTTAATACATAGCAAAAGGTATGTACAACGATCACTTAATTACATTTATGATTTGAAATAGTATGCACTTTTATGGCAAATGAGTATTCGTAGGTAGATCAATATCGAATGTCCAATCTCTGATTGCGCAGGAAGCAAATATACAACCTGGAATATTTAGGGAACAATAGCAATGATACTTGAATGATTATATAGCTGGATACACTAGGGGAAGGTTCCGACTGCTTGTAGGACAGCTGGAGGGGGGGGGGGGTAGAGTCTGGCTGTATCCCGTCTGGCCGAGGGTATCCTGGGAGAGCCCACAGTCGTGCGACCCGGTGCCCAGCGATCCTCGATCCACAGATGAAAGCAGTTGGACTCTCTGTGGCCGGCGTCCTCCGGTCCACGATGGAGAGACGTGAGGCGACCTCGTCGTGTAGAGCGTCTTCTCACCTGTCGTCCTCTCCGGGGGGGGTATTTCCAACACACCGCAGTGTTGGCCTTTATCCATAGAATAATCAAAGTACTCAAAGCATAATCCAAGCCGGGGAAGGCTAGCCGTCGTCGGTAGAATAATCCAATATACAGGTCCACTCGCTCTTTGGCCTGGAGCTCCTCGGGTGCAGCTTCACGTGGGGTCAACCACCCTGGATAAGCGTCCAGCTGATGCCCGAAACGAGGGGGGTGCTGATTACTATAGAACTCTTACCGCACGAGGCACTACATATGAATAGACTATTATTAGCTTAATAGAATACGTCCAACTCGACGATATAGTGCCAAATATGACTATTCAAATATTAATATACACGATGTCTCAATGCCGATACTGGGCCGAATTGGCCTTACTGCCCACACGTGGTTCGCGGGGAGGCTTTTGCGTCTGTCACTCTGTTGGAGGGTAAGGAACTGGACTAAAAGAAAGCTCTACTTTAATAGCGCAGTATATATACGCACTATGAACAAATAGTACCATTAGTGGTGCGGTAGACATATTCCTACGCGGAACTAGGACTTGTCCATACATGTTGAGCGGTACGATTGAACCTGGTCTGAGGGGTATGGCGACCTGGCACCAAGGTCTCGTCCAATGGTAGAATGGAGACTATTATGGGATGTTCAGTAGACTAGAAGGGATATTCAATGCATATTGTACAAGGAATATACAAGGGATATCAGGGGATATACAAATACAATTAAATATATATAAATAAATATATATATTCGGTTTAATCTGATCCTTCAGAACAGCCGCCCCCTAATTGGTCCCAACCCAATTAGTTAAGCAGAGACAGATTAACCGCACTGTCTACCACTCAAGGGTTCGCTGTAAGGGTCAGTCAACTCACAAAGTCATAGGGTCATGGTCATCATCGATTGTGTCTGGGAGTCGGGGCAGTTCTATGAGCCTCGCCACAGGACGGGTGTAAATGCGCCCCTGGACGAGTACTTCAGCTGCTCGGACCTTGCCATCGGCACCGGTGATCACTTTGCTTACGCGGCCAGCCGGCCACATAGCTCTGGGTAGTGACTGGTCAATAATCATGACGACTGTTCCTTCCGTCAAATTGTCTCTCTCTTTTACCCACTTCTGGCGGGTCTGTAGAGACGGTAGGTAGTGCAGTAGGAAACTGCTCCAAAACTTGTCGGCTAATACTTGGCTGTACCTCCACATTCGTCGGCCGTTCGCTTCTTCAGGCCGGTACATTGTCTGGGGTAACGCGGGATCTAGCCGCCCCATCAGGAGGGTGTTGGGGGTGACTGGGTCGACATCTGCTACATCACTGGAGACGTAACCGAGGGGCTTTGAGTTCAATACTCCCTCAATCTCCGTGAGGACTGTCATTAGGACTTCTTCCGCCACAGTCTGGGCCCCAAGTACTGCGTACAGGGCTGTCTTTATAGAACGTACTTCCCGTTCCCAAGTTCCACCGAAGTGGGGTGCGTTTGGGGGGTTGAATTGGAAGTCAATCTGGGCTGGAGCGAGGTGGGTCTTAAGTTCTGGGCCCATAGCTTGGAAGCTCTCCCACAGCTCTCTTTCTCCGCCTTTGAAGTTTGTCCCGTGATCGGACAATAATGTAGACGGTTTTCCTTTCCGTGATGTGAATCTTCGGAAGGCCATAAGGAATGAGTCTGCGCTCATGGTCGGAAGGAGCTCGATATGTATCGCTCTGGTGGTCATGCATTTGAATACAATACCCCACCGCTTCTCGGTGCCTCTTCCTTTCTTTATGTGCAGCGGGCCAAAACAGTCCATGCCTGTTGAGTGGAATGGCTTGTCGCCGAGTCGGAGGCGACATGGATGTAGGTCAGCCATCCGTGGTTTGCTGGGCTGCGCGCGCCACTTTCGGCAGTCTAGACAGGTTCGCTGGAAGCGTTGCACCGCCTCTCTTCCTTGAAGTATCCAGTAACGACGTCTGATTTCCGCGAAGACTCTCTCTGCTCCTGCGTGGTGTACATCCTCGTCGTATTTCTTTATAATCAGCTCTGTGACCTTGTGTCGGCTGTTCAATACGATCGGGTACTTAATGTCATCCGGTAAATTGGGGGCTCTCCGCAGGCGACCACCCACTCTGATGAGGGTATGTGTGTCACTCTCGGGGGCCAGATGAATCAATCTGCTGTCTGATGGGACGGGCTTTCCTCCCTGTAGACAGTCTAGTTCATCGGGGAACGAGTCTCTCTGGGCTCGTTGCAGTAGAAGCAGTTCTGCTTCCTCGTAGTCAGCTGCTGACATATCAGCGGGGGACTTAATCTCTGGGTGGTGCCGCAGGAATGTCCGTTGCTGCGCACTCTCTATGGTAATGCAATCGTCTATGTTGGGGTCTGCGGAGACAACAGTGCTCAATCCACAGAACATGGGTTTCTTATTCTCAGCCTCCTCGTCACTTGCTTCCCTCGGGGTGGGCGTGGGCCAATCTCCTTCCGGGAGCTTGAGGAATGCTGGTCCGTCACTGTAGATGTTATGACGGGTTAAGTCATCTAGGGACATTCCCCGGGTGATGACGTCAGCTGGGTTGTGTTTTGTATCAACATAGCGCCAGTTTGCTTCTCCGGTTAACTCTTGAATCTCAGTGACTCTGACTCCCACGAAGACTTTGTATTTGCATGAATCCGATTTGATCCAGGCGAGTACTGTCGTGGAATCTGACCACAGGATTGTTCTATGCACCGGAATGGTGAGCTCACGTTGGATGAGCGTGGCTAGATGCGCTCCTGCGAGGGCTGCGCAGAGCTCTAGACGTGGGATAGACTGTTGCTTGCGTGGGGCTATTCTCGAGCGGGCAAGGATGAATGCTGTGTAGATCTCTCCCCCCTCTTCTTGGGCCCGCAAGTAGGCTACTGATCCGTAGGCGACCTCGGAGGCGTCACTGAAGACGTGTACATCCATTTTACATGTCTCTGGCCTCACCGTGGGTGGGAAGTAGCTTCGGCGTATATTAACGCCTGGGAGTGAGTGGAGTTCCATCTCCCACTCTCTCCAGGTGGATGCAAGGTGTGCGGGAATGGGGTCGTCCCAGCCCTGGTCCTTGTCCCACAATGCTCGTACAATCATCTTTGCCCTGGTGGTGTACGGTAGTATACATCCTAACGGGTCATATTGTCGGGCGAGTGTTCTGTACACACTCCGTCTGGTGGTCGGTATTGCCGTCGACCTTCCCTGCTCCGTGGTCAGGGGTTTGTGTCTATAGTGGAGCGAATCTGTTTTGAAGCGCCACACTAGTCCTAGTGTCATCTCTTGGGCTTCTCCTGGGATTGTGGCCATCCAGGTCTCGCTGCTCGCTGCCTTGTCCTCGGAGGAGAGGCTGCGCAGTACGTGCAGATCGCTGCTGGCCCACTGCCTGAGATCAAAGCCGCCTTTGATCAGAGAGGCGCGGAGTTTATGTAGGAGAGCCTTGGCTTCTTCCTGGGTCGAAACGCTTTGTAGACAGTTATCTACGTAGAAGCTGTTCTTCACACTGTGTCGGACCTCTTCGTCCGCTGCTGGGTCCTCTGCGACATGTCTCTGTAGTGCAAATGTAGCACAGCATGGGCTGCATGTAGTTCCGAAAGGGAGGACTTCCCATTGGTAGATGGCTGGGTGCTCATCTCCTGGCCTCTCTCTCCATAGGAACCGCAACAGGGGCTTGTCCTCCTCTACTAATCTCACCTGCAGGAACATCCCTTTGATATCCCCGCTGATAGCCACCTTGTCCTGGCGGAAGCGGAGTAGTACGCCTAGTAGGGAGGGGCCGAGTGTAGGACCGGGCAATAGCTCTTTATTCAGATTTTGGGATCCGATCTGGTAGCTGCAGTTAAACACGATGCGGTCTTTGCCGTTGTGATGAACCTTGTGGTGGGGCACGTACCACGATTCAGTCGTCTGGTCGGCCTCTTTAATGTCAATCTTTGTGACGTGTCCCGCTGTGATGAGCTTCTCAATCTCAGCGCGGTATACACTTTCTTGGGCGGGGTCCTTGGCTAAGCGCCGCTCTGTGTTTAGTAGGTACCGCTCTGTGGCGTCTTTCTTTGCGTGAAAGGTAGGCATCCCTTCCCGCCGCAGGAGTGGCGTGGCGTATCTCAACACGCCGCTGACTGGGACTCTCTTTGTTCCCGTCTCGAGGAGGTTAATGGCGTAGATGTCGTCTTTAGAGCGAATGTCTTTCTTTTCGTTCTTAAAGGGCATTTGTTCTAAGGTCCATAGCCTCTCTACATGCTGCAGGAGTGCGGTGTCTCCCTCTGTGACTCGGGAGTGGAGACAGCTAGTGGCTGTGGTTCGGTTGAGAGATTTGGCGAGTGGGCCTTGGAGAGTCCATCCTAGGCGGGTCTCGACTGCTGCAGGACAGCCTCTGGGTCCGGTATGAACCCGGTCTATCGGGACAATGAGGTCTGCATGGTCGGAGCCTATCAACAGTGTCGGGGTAGCACCGTCTATGAGTGGGATCGGTAGCTTGCGTAGATGTACATATTTCTCCATCAGCTTGGCTACGGGGTATGTGTACCGCGACAGTCCTATTTCTTGGCTGGTGAAAGCGTCTGTAATCCTGTACCGTCGCTCGGGCTGGCCGCTTGCTGCGATAGAGAATGAGACATTCTCGCCCTTTATCGTTTTCAAATCTCTTCTTATTGTCCGAATTGTCATTTGGTTTTCGCTCCCCCGCAGCCCTAGCTGGGCCGCAGCGGACGCGAGCAGAAGGGTCTTCTCTGACCCGTCATCAAGGACGGCGTAAGTGTCCATGACTTTATTCTGGTAGCTCAATGTCACACGGACTACCTTTAAGAGCACTCTGGCTCCGCTGCTGCTGGCGGGGTCGATGTACATGACGCTTGCTTTGCTGCTGGATGGTGCGGGTGGAGGCCGCCGTCTGTTACTGTCGTGGAGTATGTCCAGATGGGCTCCATCGCACCGACTGCACTTTTTCTTTAAGCGGCATTCGGCTGCCATGTGTGATCGCGCACAGCGAAAACAGCGTCTGTTGGACTTTATCCATTGACTCGCTTCCTCCGCATTCATCTTGGGGAATGAGTCACATTGTGACAGCCAGTGTTCTTTCTCACAGTAGGGGCACACTATCTTCCACTTCTCCTTTCTTGTAGGACAGCTGGAGGGGGGGGGGGTAGAGTCTGGCTGTATCCCGTCTGGCCGAGGGTATCCTGGGAGAGCCCACAGTCGTGCGACCCGGTGCCCAGCGATCCTCGATCCAGTCCTCCGGTCCACGATGGAGAGACGTGAGGCGACCTCGTCGTGTAGAGTGTCTTCTCACCTGTCGTCCTCTCCGGGGGGGGTATTTCCAACACACCGCAGTGTTGGCCTTTATCCATAGAATAATCAAAGTACTCAAAGCATAATCCAAGCCGGGGAAGGCTAGCCGTCGTCGGTAGAATAATCCAATATACAGGTCCACTCGCTCTTTGGCCTGGAGCTCCTCGGGTGCAGCTTCACGTGGGGTCAACCACCCTGGATAAGCGTCCAGCTGATGCCCGAAACGAGGGGGGTGCTGATTACTATAGAACTCTTACCGCACGAGGCACTACATATGAATAGACTATTATTAGCTTAATAGAATACGTCCAACTCGACGATATAGTGCCAAATATGACTATTCAAATATTAATATACACGATGTCTCAATGCCGATACTGGGCCGAATTGGCCTTACTGCCCACACGTGGTTCGCGGGGAGGCTTTTGCGTCTGTCACTCTGTTGGAGGGTAAGGAACTGGACTAAAAGAAAGCTCTACTTTAATAGCGCAGTATATATACGCACTATGAACAAATAGTACCATTAGTGGTGCGGTAGACATAGTCCTACGCGGAACTAGGACTTGTCCATACATGTTGAGCGGTACGATTGAACCTGGTCTGAGGGGTATGGCGACCTGGCACCAAGGTCTCGTCCAATGGTAGAATGGAGACTATTATGGGATGTTCAGTAGACTAGAAGGGATATTCAATGCATATTGTACAAGGAATATACAAGGGATATCAGGGGATATACAAATACAATTAAATATATATATATAAATAAATATATATATTCGGTTTAATCTGATCCTTCAGAACAGGTACTCTATCCCCCCCCTCACAGTGAGCTGTGGTGTTCCACAAAGAAGCATACTAGGACCGCTACTCTTCCTAATTTATGCAAATGACATGTCGTCAGCCTGTGACTGCAACTTGTTCCTGTTTGCGGATGACTCAGCCCTGCTGGTCTCTGACAAGAACAAGTTGCAGGTTGAAAAAACCCTCAGCTCGGAACTAGGCAAAATCTGCATATGGCTCGCTGATAACAAACTATCATTACACATGGGCAAAACAGAGTCCATTCTCTTCGGTTCAAATAACAAACTCAGCAAGACCGACGGCTTCTCAGTTGCAGTGGGTGACAATATTGTCACAAGGAAAGACGAAATTACCTACCTGGGTTCCATCCTAGAGGCAAATCTTTCCTGTGACAAAATGGCATCCAATGTAATAAAAAAAGTCAACCAACGAACTAGATTCTTGTACCGGATCTCCTCTCAAGAAACAAGAATACCCTGAAGACTCTGGCAGGAGCCCTCATTCAATATACTACGACTATGCGTGCACCTCATGGTACCAAAGCACCTCATAGGCGCTTAAAACTAAATTACAAACATCACAAAACAAACTGGTCAGACTACTACTTGACCTTACCCCCAGAACCCACCTCACCCCTGCCCACTTTGACAACCTAGGATGGCTTAGAGTAGACGACAGAGTACAGCAACTTGCAATGGGCCTGGTCTACAAGATACACTATACGACTAAGGTACCCATGTACATGTCAAAATACTTCCCAAAGGTCAGTGAATACCACAACCACTACACCAGAGGAAGCTCAACAAATCATGTTAAACCCAGATTCGGCTCAAACAATGGACTAAACACGTTTCGCAATTATGCCACATCAATGTGGAACGCCCTACCCAAAGCTGTAAAGGAATGTGAATCACTACCCACTTTCAAAAACACCCTCAAAGAACACATATATGGGATACTGCAATTCGAAACATGGCCCCTACAAATTTACATTTACATTTACATTTAGTCATTTAGCTGACGCTTTTATCCAAAGCGACTTACATGTTCTGTACGACAAGCCATCAGGAAGGGCACAAGCTGAGCAACAATGTTCATCAAAGTGTTGAGTGCTGGTTAGTTTATTAGGACAAGTTCATGACAGTACGGTTAGTTAGGGTTCGATTATTTTTTTTTTATTCAGATAATGGTTGAAGAAGTGCGTCTTTAGTCGACGGCGAAAGATTGGACGTGTTTCGGTTGTCCTAACTGGGGTGGGTATAGTTCATTCCACCATTGTGGGGCAAGGACTGAGAATAGGCGACTTCTCTTTGATGACCCTCCCGGAGCTTGGATAGGAGTAGGTCTGAGGCGGCCAGAAGATGCAGAGCGTAGGGGTCTTGAGGGTGTGTAGTTAGAAACCATTGACCGGAGGTAGGCGGGAGCGGTTCCCTTTGCCGCACGGTATGCTAGGTCGAGGGCCTTGAAGCGGATTCGTGCAGCAATGGGGAGCCAGTGCAGGTCCCTATGAAGTGGGGTGACATGGGCCGACTTCGGTAGGTTTGAGATCAGGCAGGCCGCTGCGTTCTGAATGAGTTGAAAAATGTCCTAACCCAGTTGTCGTCCCCCCCCTGCCCAACCCCCCCCCCCCCCACCTCCAATGTACAGCCCCCCCCCCCCCCCCCCCCCCCCACCCCACCCAACCCCACCCCACCTACCCAACCTCCTCCAATGTATACAGTTTCTACGTCAAATGTATATATACACTCTTTTTCTGGACACTTTTTGTATCACAAACAGTACTATATTTGCAAATCTGGTATGTCATAAATGTATAGATGTAGCAGTACTGTCTATCTGTAAGTCGTGTATATGATGAATTGAACATGGGGGACCCTGATGTAAACAAGACGAAAGTCTTTCTCTGGTCTGCATCCCCTTAACAATTGTATGTATTGAGCTGTACTGCACTGTACCTGTAACTGAGGGGTACAATTCCCTGACTGTATTGTTAGATATGGTATTATTAAACCACTACCTCTTGTACTTTAACTTCTGGCCATCCAGTACATGATATAAATATGATGAACACTTTCCCACCTGATGAAACGAAGTCCACACAAATGTACAAATCGAATATTTAATATAGCAAAAGGTATATACAACGTTCACTTGTTTACACTTATGATTTGAAATGCACTTGTATGGCAAATGAGTATGCGTAGGTAAATCAACATTGAATGTCCAATCTCTGGTTACGCAGGGAGTAAGTATACAACCCGGTTCTCTAGGAAACTATAGCGATGGTACTTAAATGATTATAGCTGGATACACTAAGGGGGGGGGGGGTCCCGCTGGTTGTAAGACAGTAGGAGGGGGGGGTTAGAGGAGCCGCTGGCGGTATCCCATCTGGCCGACGATTTCTTGGGAGAATTCAAAGTCTTGAACACGGTGCCCACAGAATCTCGGTCCGCAGACGAATACAGCTGGACCCTCTGGTGGACGGTAGCTGCCGGTCCACAACGGAGAGACGTGAGGCGACCTCACTGGGGTAGAGCGCCGTCTCACCTGGAGTCCTCTCCGGGGGGTAGTTCCAACACTCCGCAGTGTTGGCCGTTATCCATGGAATAATCAAAGCACCCAAAGCATAATCCAAGCCGTGGAAGGCTCGCCGTCGTCCGGGTAGAGTAATCCAATATACAGGTCCAGTCGCCCTGGCCCGGAGCTCCTCTGATGCAAGCACCACTAGTGGTCTGCCCAGCCTGGTTAAGCGTCCAGATAACGTCAGGAACGATGGGGGTACTGATAACTTTATAACTCTAACCGAACGATGCACCATACATAAATAGACTTTTATTAGCTTAATAGAATACGTCCAACTCGACGGTATAGTGCCAAACTATGACTATTCAACTATTAATCCACACGATATCTCAATGCCTATTCTGAGGCCAAGTAGGCCTTACTACACCACACGTGCGTCGTGGGTGAGGCTTCGCGTCTGTTACTCTGTTGGAGGGTAAAGAACTGGACTAAAAGAAAGTTCTACTTTACTTGCGCCATATATATATGCGCTGTGAACAAATAGTACCATTCGTATTTCGCCAGACGTATTCCTACGCGGAACCGGGGCTTGCCACGACATGTTGGGCGGCACGATTGAACTTGAACCTAGGGGTATGGCTGCTGGCGCCAGGTTCTCGTCCAATGGTAGAATGAAACTATTATGGGCTGTTTAGTAGACTAAAGGGATATTCAGTGCATATTGTACAAGGAATATACAGGGGATATCAAACGATATACAAATACTATTTAAATATATATATATATAAATAAATATATATATTCGGTTTAATCTGATCCTTCACAACAGCCGCACCCTAATTAGTCCCACCTAATTAGCTAAGCAGAGACAGATTAACCGCACTGTCTACCACTCAAGGTCCGCTGTAAGGGTCAGTCAACTCACAAAGTCATGGGGTCAGGGTCATCATCGATAGTATCTGGGAGTCGGGGCAGTTCTATTAGCCTCGCCACGGGTCGTGTGTAAGTGCGCCCTTGGACGAGTACTTCAGCTGCTCGGACCTTGCCATCGGCACCGGTGATCACTTTGCTTACGCGGCCAGCCGGCCACATAGCTCTGGGTAGTGACTGGTCGATAATCATGACGACTGTTCCTTCTGTCAAATTGTCTCTCTCTTTTACCCACTTCTGGCGGGTCTGTAGAGACGGTAGGTAGTGGAGTAGGAAGCTGCTCCAAAACTTGTCAGCTAGTACTTGACTGTACCTCCACATTCTTCGGCCGTTCGCTTCTTCAGGCCTGTACATTGTCTGGGGTAGCGCGGGGTCCAGCCGCCCCATTAAGAGTGTGTTGGGGGTGACTGGGTCGACATCTGCTACATCACTGGAGACGTAACCGAGGGGCTTTGAGTTCAATACTCCCTCGATCTCCGTGAGGACTGTCATTAGGACTTCCTCCGCCACAGTCTGGGCCCCAAGCACGGCGTACAGGGCTGTCTTTATAGAACGTACTTCTCGTTCCCAGGTTCCACCGAAGTGGGGTGCGTTCGGGGGATTAAACTGGAAGTCAATCTGGGATGGAGCGAGGTGGGTCTTAAGTTCTGGGCCCATAGCTTGGAAGCTCTCTCTCAGCTCTCTTTCTCCGCCTTTGAAGTTTGTCCCGTGATCAGACAACAATGTAGACGGTTTTCCTTTCCGTGATGTGAATCTTCGGAAGGCCATAAGGAATGAGTCTGTGCTCATGGTCGGAAGGAGCTCGATATGTATCGCTCTGGTGGTCATGCATTTGAATACAATACCCCACCGCTTCTCGGTTCCTCTTCCTCTCTTTATATACAACGGGCCAAAGCAGTCCATGCCTGTGGAGTGGAATGGCTTGTCGCCGAGTCGGAGGCAACAGGGAGGTATGTCAGCCATCCGTGGTATGCTGGGCTGCGCGCGCCACTTACGGCAGTCTAGACAGGTTCGCTGGAAGCGCCGCACTGCTTCTCTCCCTTGCAGTATCCAATAACGACGTCTGATCTCCGCGAAGACTCTCTCTGCTCCTGCGTGGTGTACATCCTCGTCGTATTTCTTTATGATCAGCTCTGTGACCTTGTGTCGGCTGTTCAAGACTATCGGGTACTTAATGTCATCCGGTAGATCGGGGGCTCTCCGCAGGCGACCACCCACTCTGATGAGATTATGGGCGTCACTCTCGGGTGCCAGGTGGAGCAGTCTGCTGTCTGATGGGACGGGCTTTCCTCCCTGTAGACAGTCTAGCTCATCGGGGAACGAGTCTCTCTGGGCTCGTTGTAGTAGAAGAAGTTCTGCTTCTTCGTAGTCAGCTGCTGACATGTCAGTGGTGGACTGAATCTCTGGGTGGTGCCACAGGAATGTTCTTTGCTGCGCACTCTCTAGGGTAATGCAGTCATCTATGTTGGGGTCTGTGGAGGCGACTGTGCTCAGTCCACAGAACATAGGTTTCTTGTTCTCAGCCTCCTCGTTACTTGCTTCCCGTGGGGTGGGCGTAGGCCACTCTGCTTCCGGGAGCTTGAGGAATTCTGGTCCGTCACTGTAGATGTTGCAACGGGTGAGGTCATCCAGGGACATTCCCCGGGTGATGACGTCAGCTGGGTTGTGTTTGGTGTCCACATACCGCCAGCTCGCTGCTTCTGTTAACTCTTGAATCTCGGTGACTCTGACTCCCACGAAGACTTTGTATCTGCATGAATCAGACTTGATCCATGTGAGTACTGTCGTGGAATCTGACCACAAGATTGTTCTGTGCACCGGAATGGTGAGTTCACGTTGGATTAACGTGGCTAGATGCGCTCCTGCTAGGGCTGCGCAGAGCTCTAGACGTGGGATAGATTGTTGCTTTCGTGGGGCTATTCTTGAGCGGGCCAGGATGAAGGCAGTGTGTATCTTTCCTTCCTTCTCTTGGGCACGCAAGTAGGCCACCGATCCATAGGCTACTTCGGAGGCGTCGCTGAAGACGTGTAGATCAATCTTGCATGTCTCTGGCCTCACTGTGGATGGGAAGTAGCTGCGGCGTATATTGACGCCTGGGAGTGAGCGGAGCTCCGTCTCCCACTCTCTCCATGCCGAGGCAAGGCGTGTGGGCACCGGGTCGTCCCAGCCCTGGTCCCTGTCCCATAGTGCCCGTACAATCACCTTTGCCCTGGTGGTGCAAGGCAGAATACATCCCAACGGGTCATATTGTCTGGCGAGTGCTCTGTACACACTCCGTCTGGTGCTCGGTATCGCCGTCGACCTTCCCTGCTCTGGAGCCAAGGGTTTGTGTCTATAGTGGAGCGAGTCTGTTTTGAAGCGCCAGACTAGTCCTAGTGTCATTTCTTGGGCTTCTCCTGGGATGGTCGCCATCCAGGTCTCGCTGCTGGCAGCCTTGTCCGCGGGGGAGAGGCTGCGCAATACGTGCGGGTCACTGCTGGCCCACTGCCTGAGATCAAAGCCGCCTTTGATCAGGGAGGCGCGTAGCTTGATTAGGAGAGCCTCGGCTTCTTCTTGAGTCGAAACGCTTTGTAAACAGTTGTCCATGTAGAAACTGTTCTTCACACTGTGTTGGACCTCTTCATCTGCTGCTGGGTCCTCTGCGACGTGTTTCTGTAGTGCAAATGTAGCACAGCACGGGCTGCATGTGGTTCCGAAGGGGAGTACTTCCCACTGGTAGATGGCTGGGTTCTCATCTCCGATCCTCTCTCTCCATAGGAACCGCAGCAGGGGCTTGTCCTCCTCTACTAGTCTCACCTGCAAGAACATCCCTTTGATATCCCCGCTGATAGCCACCTTGTCCTGGGGGAAGCGCAGTAGCACGCCTAGTAGGGAGGGGCCGAGTGTGGGGCCGGGCAAGAGCTCTTTATTCAGATTTTGGGATCCGATCTGGTAGCTGCAGTTAAACACAATGCGATCCTTGCCGTTGTGATGGACCTTGTGATGCGGCACGTACCATGATTCGGTCGTCTGATCGGCCTCTTTAATGTCAATCTTTGTTACGTGTCCCGCTGTGATTAGCTTCTCAATCTCAGCGCGGTACACACGCTCTTGAGCGGGGTCTTTGGCTAGGCGCCGCTCCGTGTTCAATAGATAGCGCTCCGTGGCGTCTTTCTTTGCGTGAAAGGTGGGCATTCCCTCTCGCCTCAGGAGTGGAGTTGCGTATCTCATCACTCCGCCGACTGTGACTCTATTTGTCCCCTGCTCGAGTAGGTTGATGGCGTAAATGTCTTCTTTAGAGCGAATATCTTTCTTTTCGTTCTTAAAGGGCATTGTCTCTAGTGTCCATAGCCTCTCGACATGCTGCAGGAGAGTGGTGTCTTCTTCTGTCGTTCTGGAGTGGAGGCAGCTAGTGGCTGCTGTTCGGTTGAGAGATTTAGCGAGGGGGCCTTGTAGGGTCCACCCTAGGCCGGTCTCGACTGCTGCAGGACAGCCTCGGGGTCCTGTATGGACCCGGTCAATCGGGACTATGAGTTCTGCATGGTCGGAGCCTATCAGCAGGGTCGGGGTAGCGCCGTCTATGAGCGGGATAGGTAGTTGTCGCAGGTGCACATATTTATCCATCAACTTGGCGATAGGGTAGGTGTACTGCGATAGTCCTATTTCTTGGCTGGTGAAAGCATTTGTAATCTTATACCGTCGCTCTGGCTGCCCGTTTGCTGCGATAGTGAAGGAGACATTCTCGCCCTTTATCGTCTTTAAATCTCTTCTTATTGTCCGAATCGTCATTTCGTTCTTGCTCCCCCGCAGTCCCAGCTGGGCCGCAGCGGACGCGAGCAGAAGGGTCTTCTCTGACCCGTCATCAAGGACGGCGTAAGTGTCCATGACTTTATCTTGGTAGCTCAATGTCACACGGACTACCTTTAAGAGCACTTGGGCGCCGCTGCTGCTGGCGGGGTCAATGTACATGACACTTGCCTTGGTGCCGCTCGGTGGTGCAGGTGGAGGCCGTCTTCTGTTACTTTCGTGTAGTATATCTAGATGGGCTCCGTCGCACCGACTGCACCTTTTCTTTAGGCGGCATTCGGCTGCCATGTGTGGTCACGCACATCGGTAACAGCGCCTGTTGGACTTTATCCATTGACTCACTTCTTCTGCATTCATCTTTGTGAATAGGTCACATTGTGACAGCCAGTGTTCTTTCTCACAGTAGGGACACACTATCTTCCACTTCTCCTTTCTCGAGGGGGTACTGTGGCTCTTACTGCTCGGTACTGACTCTGATTGGTGCATGACAGTCACCGATCTTCTTCCATCATTTATTCTCCTGGGTCCCTCTCTGGAGCTTGGCGTGCTCCGCCCGAACGTATCCAGTCGTAAGCTGCTGACTTCTCTCGCCAGGAAGTCGGCTAGATCAAGGAGGGATGGTTCGGGGCCGTTGGGATCCCGGTAGTCTCTCTGCCGCCTAAAACGCTCTTGTCTTGCGGGTGGCAGCTTCTCCAAAATCCTCTCGACGTTAGAGTTGGCGTATAGCTCATGCATGCCCTTTTCCCGTTGCGCTCCCAGCATCCCTACCAGGGACTGCACTTTGATTGACAGGTCGTCTAATGAGCGATTGTCTGTGGCTGGGGGTAGGCGATCAATATGCCTTATCTCTTGGATTACGTAATCCCATATACGTCCATATCTCTGGTCCAGCGCCGCCAGGGCCGCTGTGTATGGTGTCGAAGAGGTGGCATAGGCTAGCGCTATATTGTGCGCTCGCGGTACTTTCAGGTGCTTCAGTAATATTGCATACTTGTGGCGTTCATCAGCGACATCCACCATCATTGTCTCTAAGCACATCCGGAGCTCCGTGTACTGTGCTCGACTCTCATAGGCGAAGTCTGGAAACGACGGCGTGGCAATGTATGACGCCGTGGATGGCTGATACATCGGCGAGCGTTGGGGGAGAGACCTCCTAGGCGAGTCCCCTCTTGCGCCTCTCTGTGGGCTGGTACTGACAGGGTACCATGGCCCGCTGGTCCAGGTGCTATTCCTCGGGGCTGGTCGTGCGTCGTGCTCACCCGTGAATAGAGTCGGGGGTCTGTAGCGCAGCGCCGCGGGGGTATAGCCTGGGCTGTACTGGACCTCCTGGTCCGGTGGAGTACTGTGCTGTCGTCGGGCTTGGTTCTCCTCCTCTCCCTCTTCTTCCTCTATCAGATCTTCCAGATCCTGTAATCGTTTATTTAGCTTCTCCGCAGTGTATGCCGCTCCTTCCTTGTAGCTGGGTCTCGCTTGGACCGGTCTGGGAAGGGGGTCTGCGGGGGGTATAGGCTCGGTCTGTTGGTCAAGTTCAGGGTCGCTTGCTCGGTGAGGAGACGCTGCCCTTGACTGTTGTCTCGACGAGTTCCTTGAACCCCTGGCGGAGGGAGAGGGTGTTGCCTTGCGGATCAGCTGCTCCATTAGCTGCGCTTGTAACTTGTCGCGCTCGACTTCGCGCTTGGTGAGATCTGCTTCTCTTTGGGCACCGGCAGCGGCGCGCTGGGCGTCGGCCCGGTCTCTTGCCATATTCTCTTCCGTCTGAAGGCGTCTCATCTCCAGGCGTGTGCGCTCTTCTTCGCTCCGTTGTTGCGCTTGGAGTTGTTCGCGCTCGCTAAGCGCCTGTGCTTGGAGACGATCGCGTTCACCCTGAAGTCGATCGCGTTCGGTAGAGGCTGTCAGGCTGACGAGGAACGCCTGTTGTAGCATCCTCTCCGCTTCGCTGGGGGAAGGCGGTTGTGGAGGTGAGCCGCTCCTGCGTGAGCCGCTCCTGGGGGTACTCGTTGGGGAGTCCTGGAGCTCTATTTCCTCGGCGCTCTCCTCCTCTTCTTCCATGCAGAGTTCTCTCTCTGTAGGGTTGTCTTCCTCCCGGGGCTGGTCGGGGACTACTTCTTCGGTAGTGGCGGGGGGTAAAGGCATGTCAGCTCCCTCCTGGTCCCCACCGTGAGCTTGGTCAGTTACATTAGAACCTACTAGGGCCTCTGTGGTTGGGGAAACCTGGTCGTTAAGGTCAGACATAATTTTACTTTCTACTTTTACCGCGTTTACCGTTTGTCAAAGGCTAGGTAGTTGACTGACAGCGTAAGCCTCTAAGTACTGAGGTGTCTGTCGTCTGCGCCGCGGGCGTTCTAGGTTAGGAGGACCGTTTCGTGGAGTGTTCATCATAGGCCATTTCAATATTAATAACACTATATTAATATTACACTAGTTACCCTCCGGCTCGAAGAACCAATTGTAACTGAGGGGTACAATTCCCTGACTGTATTGTTAGATATGGTATTATTAAACCACTACCTCTTGTACTTTAACTTCTGGCCATCCAGTACATGATATAAATATGATGAACACTTTCCCACCTGATGAAACGAAGTCCACACAAATGTACAAATCGAATATTTAATATAGCAAAAGGTATATACAACGTTCACTTGTTTACACTTATGATTTGAAATGCACTTGTATGGCAAATGAATATGCGTAGGTAAATCAACATTGAATGTCCAATCTCTGGTTACGCAGGGAGTAAGTATACAACCCGGTTCTCTAGGAAACTATAGCGATGGTACTTAAATGATTATAGCTGGATACACTAAGGGGGGGGGGGTCCCGCTGGTTGTAAGACAGTAGGAGGGGGGGGTTAGAGGAGCCGCTGGCGGTATCCCATCTGGCCGACGATTTCTTGGGAGAATTCAAAGTCTTGAACACGGTGCCCACAGAATCTCGGTCCGCAGACGAATACAGCTGGACCCTCTGGTGGACGGTAGCTGCCGGTCCACAACGGAGAGACGTGAGGCGACCTCACTGGGGTAGAGCGCCGTCTCACCTGGAGTCCTCTCCGGGGGGTAGTTCCAACACTCCGCAGTGTTGGCCGTTATCCATGGAATAATCAAAGCACCCAAAGCATAATCCAAGCCGTGGAAGGCTCGCCGTCGTCCGGGTAGAGTAATCCAATATACAGGTCCAGTCGCCCTGGCCCGGAGCTCCTCGGATGCAAGCACCACTAGTGGTCTGCCCAGCCTGGTTAAGCGTCCAGATAACGTCAGGAACGATGGGGGTACTGATAACTTTATAACTCTAACCGAACGATGCACCATACATAAATAGACTATTATTAGCTTAATAGAATACGTCCAACTCGACGGTATAGTGCCAAACTATGACTATTCAACTATTAATCCACACGATATCTCAATGCCTATTCTGAGGCCAAGTAGGCCTTACTACACCACACGTGCGTCGTGGGTGAGGCTTCGCGTCTGTTACTCTGTTGGAGGGTAAAGAACTGGACTAAAAGAAAGTTCTACTTTACTTGCGCCATATATATATGCGCTGTGAACAAATAGTACCATTCGTATTTCGCCAGACGTATTCCTACGCGGAACCGGGGCTTGCCACGACATGTTGGGCGGCACGATTGAACTTGAACCTAGGGGTATGGCTGCTGGCGCCAGGTTCTCATCCAATGGTAGAATGAAACTATTATGGGCTGTTTAGTAGACTAAAGGGATATTCAGTGCATATTGTACAAGGAATATACAGGGGATATCAAACGATATACAAATACTATTTAAATATATATAAATAAATATATATATATTCGGGATATTCGGTTTAATCTGATCCTTCACAACAGTACCCATTCTGCAATCTGTTAATAAACTTTTAAATCAATCAATCAATCAATCAATCAATCAATCAATCACATTATAATTACATTGTCATTTAGCTACCGGCAAAAGATACCTATGCAAGCTGGCCTCGTTCTGCGCATGCATGGGATGCATGGGATGCATGGGAGGTTCTATATAAATCCTCATCACACAGAGATAAAACCTTTTGCGCCCTGAAAAGCAGGAACTTCGAAGCGTGAGGCCACAGCAGCAAGACCCAGTAAGACATTTATATTAAGTCATGGTTTTCAAATAGTCATTATATAATAGAAATAAAATTAATTAAAATGTACATTTCCACGTATTTTACCGTAACACTAATATATGCTAGCGTTCATGTTTGTTCGTGCAAAGCAGCTAAAGCAATGAATGTGTTCATGCACACATGTAAGAATTAAGAATGGGAAATTCAGAAATAAAAAGTATACACTTGGTAGAATCAATATGAACAAAACGCTGCATTATATTCGAAAATCATTTAAGGTGTATTCGTGCACACGTGTCCCGCATGTCTTTGGAAAGACCAGATTACTTATTTGCCATGAAAAAGTTCTCTGCAGCAGTATATGACAGCAGTCATAGAGTGTATATTTTCAGCAATACGTTTGTTTAGGTTAAGGTTAAACTTATAACCAAGTGTTATGAGATTTTATCTTTTTTTAAATGTGATAATATTTCCACAGAGGTTGTTACAGGATCTCACTGCCACCTAGTGGTAGCCTATGTACATGTATGTACCACGTGGATGGTTTGCAGGTTAGACACTGATGTTACGAGACCGCCGCCATCTTATGAGTGAAAACAAACGAATTTCTACCATCAAAGGTATGCGTTGAGCTCCGTTTTTATTACATGTTTTATCACATTCTTGTTCGTTTCATAACATTTTCATACGATTTGTTTTGAAAATATTGAGGCCAACATGGCATTTCACTATTTCGAAAGCCTTTCTAGGCGAGATATGCGTCAAATAAGCTTGCCCTGATTGACTTGTCCAACATGGCCATCTCTCGAAGACCCAAATTGAAGCTGCTGTGTTACGTTTTGTACTAATAACAAACATTGCATATAAATGATACATGGGACACTCTGACAACTTGTTAACATAGCCTATAATTTTTTTCCAATCTAGAAACACTGGTTAACAATATATTTCCAGGGGGTGCATGATAGTATCCGCTTTCCTACTCAACTAATGGGTAGAAATGTGATTAATTTGTATTGACGGCACAAATTTGCATAGGCCACTTACATAGAAACATGTGATCACTCTAGGGATAGTGTTATTGTGATCTTTGACCCTCGAAACATGAGTCTAGACACCTCATTGGTTCAGTTATCTGCAATATTGGCTGAGATATATTAAACAGATTTGTTTGCGGTTTTTTGATAATCATGTCCTTAATTTGCATATAAATGATACATGGGACACTCTGACAACTTGTTAACATAGCCTATAATTTTTTTCCAATCTAGAAACACTGGTTAACAATATATTTCCAGGGGGTGCATGATAGTATCCGCTTTCCTACTCAACTAATGGGTAGAAATGTGATTAATTTGTATTGACGGCACAAATTTGCATAGGCCACTTACATAGAAACATGTGATCACTCTAGGGATAGTGTTATTGTGATCTTTGACCCTTGAAACATGAGTCTAGACACCTCATTGGTTCAGTTATCTGCAATATTGGCTGAGATATATTAAACAGATTTGTTTGCGGTTTTTTGATAATCATGTCCTTAATTTGCATATAAATGATACATGGGACACTCTGACAACTTGTTAACATAGCCTATAATTTTTTTCCAATCTAGAAACACTGGTTAACAATATATTTCCAGGGGGTGCATGATAGTATCCGCTTTCCTACTCAACTAATGGGTAGAAATGTGATTAATTTGTATTGACGGCACAAATTTGCATAGGCCACTTACATAGAACATGTGATCACTCTAGGGATAGTGTTATTGTGATCTTTGACCCTCGAAACATGAGTCTAGACACCTCATTGGTTCAGTTATCTGCAATATTGGCTGAGATATATTAAACAGATTTGTTTGCGGTTTTTTGATAATCATGTCCTTAATTTGCATATAAATGATACATGGGACACTCTGACAACTTGTTAACATAGCCTATAATTTTTTTCAAATCTAGAAACACTGGTTAGAAGTATATTTCCGGGGGGTGCATGATACCCCCCTCTATCTACTAGACTAAAGATGATTAAACAGAAGGTTTTGTAGATACAGTACTGAATTCTGCCATCCGGACACATGCAATTTGAAATATGATTATAGAATATAAAATATCAGGCCTAAAATGGTTATGCGGTTAAAATGCGATTAATTAGATTAATTTTTTTAATTGCCTGACGGCACTAGAAATAACCTTTTTTGAAGTTTATTTGTGCTTCACTTACACTTATTTTGTCTCAACAGTTTGGATTGCAGTTCCGCTTCATCAGTTGCAACATTTAGCCTATCTGCAGATTTAGGACAGGTTAGTCCACATGTACAGTATACACAAGTTTGCTAAACACCAATACCTTACTTGTTGTCATATCCATACACATGCACACACACAGAACTTCCTGGAATTGTTATATGGAACATGAGATTTGAGGGAATACTTAACTTCTGAAAAATGCCTGGTCATACATGTAAATGTAAGTCCTGTGGCCTGTCATTCAAATCGCTTAAACGTTATGTTGACCATCAGTTACTTCATAGACATGAAGCAAACAAGCAATTCCCTTGTGGTGTGGCTGACTGCAAACATCAGTTTCTGAAGTATACTGCTTTGAAAACACATATGTACCGTGACCACAGGACCATCTCTGCTTCACAAAGAAATTATATAGGATGTTCATTCAAATGCGAGGCCGCAAGTTGTCAGGAGCAATATACTAATCTCAGGGATGTCATTGCACATCTGAAATTGCATATATTGAAAAAAGAGACAGTAAAATGTCCATTTGCAAATTGTGACAAAACCTATAAAGTAAAATCATCATTCACTAGCCATATCGCAAGGTTGCATATGAATCAAACAGAGTTGTTTGTAACCCCTGGCCCTACACAATCGCAGTCTACTCAGGATTCCGCTGAGGTGCAAAGGGATTTAGATGAAAGTCATGGAGCAAGTTCATCTGACGACATGCCAGATGACACTGAAATGAGAGCCCTGTATCAAAAAAATCTATGCCTTTTTTACATGCGTCTGCAGGCTAAATGCCTCATTCCATCATCAACAATACAGATTATTGTTGAAGAAATTGACAGTTTGAATGATACGTGTCATCGGTACACTAAGAAGGAATTCAAAAAGTTAATGGGAGCTAAAACAAACTTGTCTGAGACTGATATTGACAGTGTTTTGAGTATTTTGAAAGAAGCAGATTTGCATTCGCTGTGCAGCTCTCACCTTTCCACTGGGCACAGAAGAAAGATGTTCTTCCAAAAGAACTTTTCATATGTGCACCCACAGGCTATTTATCTTGGCACAGACGAGAATAGAAGGGAGTGCTATGCACAATATATCCCACTTCAGGATACTTTACGATCCATGTTAAAAGACCCTGCTGTGTGGCAAGAGTGTGTGAAGCCACAAAATAATGCTGCTTCTACTAATGTGTTCACTGATGTTTGCGATGGATCTGTTTTCAAGTCCAACGACTTATTCATGGAGCCAGGTATAAGCTTAAAGCTTATCTTGTACCAGGATGCATTTGAGGTAGTGAACCCTCTTGGATCATCAAAGAAGAAGCATAAAATTGTAGGAGTTTACTTTACACTTGCCAACTTCGAGGCCATCTATCGTTCTAGTGTTGACAACTTGCAGCTTTTGCTTCTGTGTCCTGAGAGGTACTTTAAGTACTTTGCACATGAAAAGTTGTTTGCACGGATGCTGTCAGATATTAGAGAACTTGAGAGGCATGGACTGGTCACTTCATCTGGCCAGGTGGTGCGGGCAACAGTCGTATGTATTCTGGGGGACAATTTAGGCTCTCACGCGATCGGTGGCTTTACTGAGAATTTCAGTACTGCTAGTCACTGCTGCAGGTATTGCTTAGTGCCTACAAATGAAATGGACAACCCGACAGACCGGTTTCCGGTAAGAACAGTTGAGACCTACAAAAGAAGCACTGCGACAACTACAGGACTCTGAGGCAACACATGTAAAGGGACTCAAGTTTGACTCTGTTTTCAACTCTCTTAAGTATTTCCATGTATGCCAGCCAGGGCTCCCACCATGCATAGGCCATGACTTGTTTGAAGGCGTAGTAGCCTATGACCTTACCCTTTACTTGAGGTATTTTGTAAAGGTGAAGAAATGGTTCACATACACACAGCTGAACCGACGAATCGCACAGTTTAAATATGTGGGTTCTGATGCTGGTTCTGCTCCTTGTGAAGTAAGTATAAGTGGTATGAAGATTGGTGGTCAGGCGGCTGAGAATTGGTGTCTTTTGAGACTTCTACCAGTGATTATTGGGGATAAGATGTCGGATACTAAGGATCCAGTGTGGCAGTTACTGATCTTGCTGAAAGAGCTTTGTGAGTTGGTCTGTGCCCCCAAGATATCTGTCCCTCAAATCTGTTTCCTCAATGTTCAGATTCAAGATTATCTTGAAACAAGGAAACAACTATTTCCCACAGAGAAACTCAAACCAAAACATCACTACCTCGTCCACTATCCCTCTTTGATCATGAAACTTGGTCCACTCATACGGTTGTGGACAATGAGGTTTGAGAGCAAACACTCATACTTCAAAAGATGCATAAGGAGGACACAGAACTTCAAAAATGTGTGTAAGACACTTGCAAACAATCATCAGCTGCTTCAGTCATATCTGAACTCCAGCTCTTTCTTTCCTGCAACTTTGCAAGTAAAAAACATGTTTCCTTACCACACTGAGTTGTACAGTGACCAAGTGTGTGATGCGGTTAAAGCAAGCTCGCTCCCACATCCTGAGTTGGTGTCCACAGAAGTGCAGTGGAAGGGTACCCTGTATAGGAAAGGCTATTTTCTATGCATTAAGAATGAAGAGTCAGTGGAATTTGGACTAATTGAGCTCATTCTGATGAAGGAAAACAAGTGTGTGTACTTCCTGGTGATACAACACTCGTCATCCTATCTGGCAGAGTATGGCCTCTATAACCTTGGAGAAGCAGCTAGACAAATGGTTTGCATCAATGCTGAACAGTGTTTGGACTTTTATCCACTAGCTCCATATAGTCTATGTGGAATGACAGTCCTGTCCCTTAAACACAGTGTTCTGGATCAGTAGCTTACTGAATTCGCTACTGACGATATATGGGGTGGCTGATTAGTTGGGGAGGGGATGGGAATCTCAGTTATATTTGATCTTGATTCTTGGGAGTAATGATTCGATTCATAATTGATTGGGTACATACATTCTAAATTCTAAATTGCTGCACGAGGCATATATAACATGTAGTATAGGCATCCAAATCATTCTCATACACACACACACACACACACACACACACACACACACACACACACACACACACACACACACACACACACACACACACACACACACACACACACACACACTGAGGACAGACTCAGGCAAAGTGGCAGGATAGGTGTCAGCAGTTGGGCGTTCAGTGTCTTCACACACTTCCACACACTGCAAGGAGGAGCTGGCATCAAACAGCTGTGCCCCTCAGCCAATGCCACCCCAGGTGAGCCAATAAAAACAGCCGTATTTATTTAGCATTGAACTACCATCCTAAACAGCTTTCATTACTGTTTTTTTTTTTTTTTTTTTTTTATCTACTTTTTCTGCTTTTTCTGTGATTTTTCTCCCCATCCCAATTTACCTCTTGTGCCAATTCTCCCTCCCCTGTCCTGATTGTTGCTCGCATATGCCCCCCACTGGTTGGTTGTAGGGAGGATCGAAGCCTTGCATCACATGTCCCCTCCGATACATGTGGAGGCAGCCTGTCGCATCTTTTCACCTGCTAGCTTTTAGCTAAATATGGGCTCAAGCTGTGTTTATCTTTCTTTGTAGTCATGGGTGACCTGGCCAGTTACATAACTGCAGTGCTTCAAGGCTCTGGACTACAACCTTTACTACTGGATTTACTTGACGGCCTCGGAGTGACTAGTGTGGACGATCTACAGTTTTTGCAACCGCATGAACTTGAAGGTGTACTGAAGCCGGTGGAATCCAGAAAGTTACTTGCTCATGCCAAGAGTAAGTGAAACATTGACTGTCACTCTATTTGAGCATGTCTTCATTTTTATATAGTAGAGTGTATGTCAAACTGACTTTTGTTTAACAAAATGGGATTAATAAAGTATCTATCTTTAGGTTACAACCGCAGAGAATCGGAAGAACATTCCAGTAGCCCGTCTACAGCCTTTCCTGCCAGTTCAGGCATTTTTTCTTCTGTCAGCAGCAGTAAGTAAAACCATTGTGCACACTTTCCTTTCAAATGACAATACTTGAGAGGTCTGTTACGACCAGAAAGGAGATTGCACTGTGCTCATTACATAATTAGCTGCTGCCTTAATGAGGTACACATGGAATGAGTTCAAGTATTAGGGTTCTAATGGGTTCTCCTATTAAGGGGGGGGGGTAGGCTCCCAGATATACACAGTACATTTCACCGAGTAAATTTTACTCAAACTGGTTTGGGTAAAATCTTACTCAGTTTGAGTCAAATGTACTCAGTTTGAGTAGAATTTACTCTGTGAAATGTACTGTGTACTTTTTTTTGGTTATAACCTCTGCATTTGTCATGTCTCGATGGTAATCAATAAATTATGATGTCAAATCAAAATCCATAATGGATAAGGGGTCGGGAAGATTTACTTCAGATGCTGCCGACCCAGATGCCCCTCTGGACCTAACAATGAGTCGGAACCTGGAGAACCAGGAGAAGATACCTCAGCCAGGTAGACAACTCAACAAGACCTTTTTGCGGGTGGTGCGAGTGGATTTAGTATGGAATAGGGATGGGCATTTGAAGGCATATCAATATTTGAATATATATTTATATATATCTTTTTTCTTTTTCAAATTTCTTAAACGTATTGAACATTACATTTATTGGAGATTAAATCCCACTGAATCAGTGCAGTTAATGCACAAACAAAGCTAACAGCTACAGACGAATACCATAATTTTCTGACTATAAGCCGTGCCTTTTCCCCCCATTTTTTGACCATGCGGCTTATATAACGGTGCGGCTTATATGTGACTCGACGTGACCAAACCCGAAAATGTAAAAATCGAAATATTGCTTTTTTGACTGCATTGAAATGTTATTTATCTGTTCCCTTATTTTCTAAACTTAATACAACTTGTAAATGAGTTCATTCTTGTTATTTGTCCGACAGTATTGTGTCCCAATGCTAATTACATATGATAATTAAACATTAAAACACCTGCGGCTTATAGTCCAGTGCGGCTTATATATGTACACATCATTCAATTTAGCTGCTGCGGCTTATATTCAGGTGCGGCTTATAGTGTGAAAAGTACGGTACATTTTACTCAAACTGGTTTGGGTAAAATCGTACTCAGTTTGAGTCAAATGTACTCAGTTTGAGTAGAATTTACTCTGTGAAATGTACTGTGTACTTTTTTTTGGTTATAACCTCTGCATTTGTCATGTCTCGATGGTAATCAATAAATTATGATGTCAAATCAAAATCCATAATGGATAAGGGGTCAGGGGAAGATTTACCTCCACCCAATCAAAACTCAAACCAGCAGGTTTAATTGGACGGCCTAGTTGTGCGTCAGAAGCCGAACCAGAATGCACCTATCATCATAATCTATTGATTACCATCGAGACATTATGACAAATGCAGAGATTATAATAAAAAGTACATATAAATCTGGGAGCCTACCCCCCTTAAATACACTGATTTAAGCTTCAAATTTGAGTTTCATATTGTGGGCTCAATTTGTTGCCGTCTTCACTGTTAACATCCAACCATGGTCGCACTGAGTAGTGTACTTGCAGAGGTGGTGGTCCAAACAATATGATAATACTCCTCTGTGCCTGTTTTGAAAATAACGTTATCATTCACTACCATTTTGGACCCCTCTACAGACTTTCCCAACACCACTCCAGACAGAGATGCGGATGCGTTGTTTGACTCCTGCCTAAGCTCGCCTACAAGCTCCTTGTCACCTCCGTTCACACCAAGACTATGCCCCATCACAAATAAACGTGCGTACATTTACCATGTATACTGTTGGGGATGTTGAATTCAATTGGTAAATGGTCGGCCCAAAACTGTTCTTACTGACTATGTAAATGTATTTAAAAAAAAGAAACACCTGTCATACAGAATGGCACTATTCTAAAATGGTTCAATGTATGTTAAAAAACAACACATGAATTGAAAGCAGACATTCTGAACTTTTACCTCATAGTTCATTGTTTCATTTAAAATACAATTGATATTGTCTCAGAGGCAAAACAACCAATCTCTCATATCTGTGCTAATTATGGCTTACTGTATTCCAGGTCTGCCGATGTCCTCATTGTCCTCCACCAGTGAGTGCTCCATCAGCCGTGAGAAGGGAACAGCAGCACTGGACAATAACTGGCACTTCAGTTTCAAGATACAGTGGAACATCATGCCGTCGCATATACTAAAAACATTGGAGAATAAAGAGCGGCCAACGGCGAGGGATAGAAGAGAAATAGTCAGGTTGATTTCCGCATAAATCCTGGTTGTCTGCAAACATCCTCAAAAGAAACATTTGAATGAAATTGCCCGCAATATGGTACTGGATTATCCTAAGTCCTTCAAGGATGTGATGGAGGATCAAGTCATAGGTAGTGGCTATGATTCTCTAGCAAAACAACTACAATGCAGAGTGGACAACCACAAAAGGATAGGTCCACCAACGATGACTCAGCCCAGCAGTGTTGACAAGGGAAAGACACGAAGGAAAATGTCTTATGGATGTGTGAACCCAGAACCTCAACTGCGTGCTGCAAATGACGAATCACAGAGGAAGATGAAAGAGGACCTACATAAAATGTTTGAGGAAAATGAGAAAGATGAGAAGAAAATAGAAGCATTGATGACTAACACGTTTGCCTCCCAGAGAAGAGATGTCCTAGATGAGAAAGACACACAGACTTTGAAAAAAGAATGGCCCTATCTTTTCAACACAACTGGCTTGAAGGCTCATTTCAATGAACTGACCGGGGTCCAGATAAATGAAGAATTCCAAGAGGCCATGAATGTAAAATACAAAAGAGTCCTGGGATTTTTCAAGTGTCTGCGCCCAGAAAGAGATAGTGTTGCAGGAAAACTCCAACCTCAAATCCAGGCTGCGGGTTGTGATGACTCCGTTGGGACTGTGTTACTGCTTTTAGCTCACTTCAAAGAAGACCAAAACAAGATTCTCATAAATGTTGACGATACCTGTCTTGCAGCAGATGTGAACTCTCAGGATCTTCCCACAACCCCATGCATATTGCTGTGTGGTAAGTTAAGTAAAGGATAATGTATAGTGTAACTGAGGGGTACAATTCCCTGACTGTATTGAGAGTATGGTATTATTAAACCACTACTTAGTTATGTACTTTAATTACTGGCCATACAGTACATGAATATATCTGGTGAACACCCACACAAGAATACGGCAATGACACATAAAGTTCTAGTTAGAGGGATTTATTATTATTAGAGCAAGCAACGGTAGGTTACAGATTGAGAATTATACTTGCGCTTGTAAGGCGAAGAACACTTAAAGTAGGTCAAGAGCGTAAGTCCATGAGAATAGTAAGATGGGTATAACTGACGCCACCTGTAGCATAGCAATTACGTAAGGCTGGAGACACTGGGGGGTTCCCTCCGGTTGTAAGCCGGCAGGGTAGAGGAATGTTCGGTTGCAAAGTCTGGGTCAACGTGGAATAACGAGGCTCCAGATACAGGAGCCAGTGCAGTACTCCCTTGGTCCGCAGACAAAGCAACAGCTATAATCCAGTATGCCCGACAGCATGGATGAAAGCTAGCCAGCCTCTGGTCCTAGAGGCGGGCTCGAAGGTGCTCCTCACAGGGGTAGATCCCACACGATAGTGGGGTAGACGGTTCTCTGCTCCAGCAGTCACGGTACCAAAGCAATATAATCCAGCCAGAAAGGGCTCTGCATTCGCCGGTGTAGGTTCTCCGGTGTACATATCCAACGGTTCTCGTCTAGGACTCCTCGGGTGGTGGCACGAGTTTAGGCCGCCCAGCCTGGATAAGTGCACTAGCTATAGGTACGACGAACCGGTGGTAATGCACTGAAGAACGGTAGCCGCACGATACACTATAAATGATAGACTATTACTTCACATTAGAATAAGTCGAACTCAACGATACTGCGTTAAACTCTGACACTTTAGCTATATATTCGCACGCGGTTCTCAAGGCTCTATTCAGGGGCAAAGATGCCCACTTCACGGCACGTTGTCTCGTGGTGAAGGCTTCAACGTTTAGGATAAGACCACTGCTGTATCCACCTGCGACGTATTTATACGTAAGGTGAATAATCTAGTGCCAACCTCAGTTCTGTCTCGTATTACTGCGCAAACCTGGACATGTTGAGACATGCCTTGGCGTTGCCTTTGAACTTGCCATTGGGGGTATGGCCGTTGGCGCCTAGGGGTCGCTGTCCAATAGGAGAACGAATATTATGGTCTGGTTTGTACCCAGGTAAAGGGATATTCCGTGTATATATACAAAGAATATACAAGGGATATCAAACGATATACAAATATTATACAAGGGATCTCAAGCAATAAATATATATATTCGGTTTAATCTGACCCTTTGTAACAGCCGCCTCCTAATTAGTCCGCACCTAATTAGATAAGCAGAGACAGATTAACCGTCTTGTCAACTACTCAATGTCTGTTGTGGGGAGTAGGGCCATTCACAAAGTCAGTGGGTCACGGTCGTCATCAAGGGAGTCAGGGAGCCTTGGCAACTCTATCAGCCTCGCCACGGGTCGGGTGTATGTCCGTCCCTGGACAAGAACTTCTGCCGCTCTGACCTTTCCGTCGGCACCAGTGATCACTTTGCTTACGCGGCCGGCCGGCCACATAGCTCGGGGTAGTGACTGGTCCACGATCATGACGACTGTGTCCTCCGTCAAGTTGTCTCTATCTTTTACCCATTTCTGGCGGGTTTGTAGAGACGGTAGGTAGTGGAGGAGGAAACTGTTCCAAAACTTGTCAGCCAATACTTGACTGTACCTCCACATTCTTCGGCCGTTTGCTTCTTCAGGTCTGTACACCAGCTGTGGGAGCGCGGGGTCCAGCCGCCCCATCAAGAGAGTGTTGGGGGTGACTGGGTCGACATCTGCTACATCACTTGAGACGTAACCGAGGGGCTTTGAGTTCAATACTCCCTCGATCTCTGTGAGGACTGTCGTGAGGACTTCTTCAGCCACGGTCTGGGCCCCAAGCACGGCGTACAGGGCTGTCTTTATTGAACGTACTTCTCGTTCCCAGGTTCCCCCGAAGTGAGGGGCGTTCGGGGGGTTAAACTGGAAGTCAATCTGAGAGGGAGCGAGGTGGGTCTTAAGTTCTGGGCCCATAGCTTGGAAGCTCTCTCTCAGCTCTCTTTCTCCGCCTTTGAAGTTTGTCCCGTGATCAGACAATAATATAGACGGTTTTCCTTTTCGCGCTGTGAATCTCCGGAAGGCCATAAGGAATGAGTCCGTACTCATGGTCGGAAGGAGTTCTATGTGTATTGCTCGGGTGGTCATGCATTTGAATACAATGCCCCACCTCTTCTCCGTCCCTCTTCCTTTCTTCACGTACAGCGGGCCGAAGCAGTCCATGCCGGTGGAGTGAAAGGGCTTGTCGCCAAGTCGGAGGCGACAGGGAGGCAGGTCAGCCATCCTGGGTATACTGGGCTGTGCTCGCCACTTGCGACAGTCTAGACAGGTCCGCTGGAAGCGTCGTACTGCTTCTCTTCCTTGCAGTATCCAATAGCGACGTCGGATCTCAGCGAAGACTCTCTCTGCCCCAGCGTGGTGCACATCCTCGTCGTATTTCTTTATGATGAGCTCGGTGACCTTGTGTCGGCTGTTGAGGACTATAGGGAACTTGACGTCATCCGTTAAGTCCGGGGCCCGTCTCAGACGACCACCCACTCTGATGAGGTCATGGGCGTTGCGCTCAGGGGCCAAGTGGAGCAGTCTGCTGTCTGACAGGACTGGCTTTGATCCCTGCAGACAGTCTAGCTCGTCGGGGAACGAGTCTCTTTGGGCTCGCTGTAGCAGAAGGAGTTCTGCTTCTTCGTAATTAGCTGCATTAATGTCAGTAGTGGAGGGAACCTCAGGGTGGTGCCACAGGAATGTCTTTAACTGCGCACTCTCAAGGGTGGGGCAGTCGTCTATGTTAGGGTCGGTGGGGACTGGTGTGTGCGTCAACCCACAGAACATAGATTTCTTCATCTCTGCCTCCTCTTGACTCGCCTCCCGTGGGGTGGGGTTAGGCCACTCTTCTTCCGGGAGCTTGAGGAACTCGGGACTGTCACTGTAGATATTGTGACGTGTGAGGTCATCTAGGGACATCCCCCGTGTGATGACATCTGCTGGGTTCTGTTTCGTGTCCACGTACCTCCAGCATGCTGATTCTGTTAAGTCTTGGATCTCTGTGATTCTGACTCCCACGAAGACCTTGTATCTACACAAATCGGACTGGATCCATGTGAGTACGGTCATGGAGTCTGACCACAGGATTGTTCTTTGCACCGGGATGGTGAGTTCACGTTGGATTAACGTGGCGAGTTGCGCGCCTACTAGAGCTGCGCAGAGCTCTAGCCGTGGGATCGATTGTTGCTTGCGGGGGGCTATCCTTGAGCGAGCCAGGATGAAGGCGGTGTGTATTTCTCCTCCCTCCTCTCGGGCCCGCAAGTAAGCCACCGAGCCGTAGGCTACTTCTGAGGCGTCGCTGAAGACGTGCAGGTCCATCTGGCACGTCTCCAACCGCACTGTGGGTGGGAAGTAGCTGCGGCGTATGTTCACATTTGGGAGCGAGTTGAGTTATTTTTCCCACTCTCTCCATGTGGAAGCAAGGTGGTCGGGTATGGGGTCGTCCCAGCCCTGTTCCTTGTCCCACAGCTCTCGTACAATCATTTTTGCCCTGGTGGTGTAAGGTAGGATACATCCCAACGGGTCATATTGTCTGGCGAGTGTTCTGTATACACTCCGTCTGGTGGTCGGTAGTGAAATCGACCTTCCCTGCTCCTTGGTCAGGGGTGTGTGTCTGTAATGGAGCGAGTCTGTTTTGAAGCGCCAGACTAGTCCTAATGTCATTTCTTGGGCTTCACCTGGGATGGTCGCCATCCAGGTCTCGCTGCTTGCTGCCTTGTTCTCTGGGGAGAGGCTGCGAAGTACTTGAGGGTCGCTGCTGGCCCACTGCCGGAGATCAAAGCCGCCTTTGATCAGGGAGGCGCGGAGCTTGAGTAGGAGGGCTTCGGCTTCTTCTGGCGTCGAGACGCTTTGCAGACAGTTGTCCACGTAGAAACTCCTCTCTACACTTTGTCGAACCTCCTCATCAGCTGCTGGGTCCTCTGCGACATGTTTTTGCAGTGCGAACGTAGCACAGCATGGGCTGCATGTGGTTCCGAAAGGGAGGACCTCCCATTGGTAGATGGATGGTTGCTCATCCCCGATCCTCTCTCTCCATAAGAACCGCAGCAGGGGCTTGTCCTCTTCCACTAGTCGCACCTGCAGGAACATCCCTTTGATGTCGCCGCTGATGGCCACCTTGTCTTGGCGGAAACGTAGCAACACGCCTAGTAGAGAGGGGCCGAGTGTTGGGCCGGGCAAGAGTTCTTTATTCAGATTCTGTAGTCCGATCTGGTAGCTGCAGTTGAACACAATACGATCCTTGCCGTTGTGGTGGACCTTGTGGTGGGGCACGTACCATGATTTGGTCGTCTGATCGGCCTCTTGAATGTCAATTTTCTTTATGTGTCCCGCTGTGATTAGCTTGTCAATCTCAGCGCGGTACACAGTGGCTTGAGTGGGGTCTCTGGCTAGACGCCGCTCGGTGTTCAGTAGATATCGCTCCGTCGCTTCTTTTGAGGCGTGGAAGGTGGGCATACCCTCTCGCCTCAAGAGTGGAGTTGCGTATCTCATCACTCCATTGACCTCGACTCTCTTTGTCCTCTGCTCGAGGAGGGTTATGGCATAAGTGTCTTCCTTTGAACGAACGAGTTTCTTTTCATTCTTAAAGGGCATTGTGTCTAATGTCCATAGCCTCTCGACGTGCTGTAAGAGGGTGGTGTCTTCTTCTGTTATTCTGGAGTGGAGGCAGCGAGTGGCTGCTGGTCTGTTGGGAGACCTGGAGAGGGGGCCTTGTAGTGTCCATCCTAGGCGGGTCTCGACTGCTGCTGGACAGCCTCTGGGCCCGATGTGGACCCGGTCCGTTGGGACAATGAGGTGTGCGTGGTCGGATCCTATGAGCAGGGTCGGGTGGCGCCGTCGATGAGCGGTATAGGTAGTTGACGTAGGTGCACGTATTTTTCCATCAGCTTGGGGATGGGGTAGGTGTACTGTGACAGGCCTATGTCTTGGCTGGTGAAAGCGTTAGTAATCCTATACTGCTTCTCGGGCTGCCCGATTGCTGCGATAGTGAAGGAGACATTTTCACCCTTTATGGTCTTCAGGTCTCTTCTTATATTACGAATTGTCATTGTTTCTTCGTTCCCCCGCAGACCCAGCCGGGCTGCAGCGGATGCGAGGAGGAGAGTATTTTCTGACCCATCGTCAAGGACGGCGTAAGTGTCCATGACCTTGTCCTCGTAGCTTAATATCACTCAGACCACTTTCAAGAGCACTCGGGAGCTCCCGCTGCTGGCGGGGTCGATATATATGACGTTCACTCTCGGTCATTATTGCGTGTTGCCCATGACAGCGGTGAATTATCGAGAAATAAATGTTTTTTTTATCTACTTTTTCTCCCCATTTTTCTATTTTTCTCCCGTCCCCAATTTCGTATTGTCCAATTACCCTACCCTTCCCCCTACCCTCCCCTGTCTCGAACGCTGTTAGGCCATGCCTCCCACAAGCCGGCTGCAATGTGGACGAAGCCTTGCATCACGTGTCCCCTCCGGTACTCAAGGAGGCAGCCGTCGCATCTTTTCACCTGCACAGCGCGATCTCTCAGCGGCAAGGGTCTGCGTGGGAGAGACACGCCGCCCTCGTTGCTTCCTGATTCTACTGCGCAGGCGCACCAACCGACCTGTAGGAGTCGCTGTCCACAACGTCCAATCCCCACCCACCAGCTTCCCACCCCCTAATACTGCCAATTGTATTAGTATGAACAACCAGCCAAGCTGGTAGCAACGCCGAGAGCTGGGCTCGAACCCAGCATCTCCTGCGTTGGTGGCGAACGCCTTGCCCACTGCGCCACCTAGCCGCCCGCATTTTGGCTAATGTTCAAACTTGTCAGCTCAGTTTTGTCTAATTTTCTGTGTGTGTGTGTGTGCGCGTGCGTCTGTCATACCTTCACAGGACAAAGCCCACTGACTGCATCTGTCTTCATGGTAGCAGTGGACCAGGTGGTGGTCAATGATGGAGTCTCAACGTTCACTGAAGCAGTCAATGCCATGTTCATGATCTATTCTGCCCTCAACATCGACTATCCTGTAGAGCTGGGTGCAACAATGGAGTTTCTTCAAAGGCAATTGTATATTTTTTTCATCTTTTAATTCATTTACCAGCATAATGAACTTTTAATCATAAAGTCCTTGTAGCAGTTTGAGAGTGAATCAATGCAGTGCAGAAGGCAGGGCATGAGTGACAGAGCCCATTCTTTCAAACATTCATTGAGAGCAGCACACACATAGGCTATAGCAGTATCACGGTATGCAGCCAAGGCCCACCAATGTGAGAATGAACGGAATTGTGTAAATGTACACCATTTGATAACGATGTCAATCCTTTTATGTACCACTCCTCTACAGATGCATGTTCAAGATAAATCCGGACAAGGGCTCAAAAGTCCACAAACAAGGCAATAAGAAGTGTCTCGCAGTCAATCCCAAGGTCCTGTCACTCATATCGAAGATATCAGAGCATGACTGGCTGTAGTGACTGGTGAGTTTGCTGTTAATTCATTTGATTACTTGTGATTTATTTCATGTCCCTTTTTTCAAAACTATTTGGCAGGTGATCGGATCAACCTCTATTCAGGTAAATCTAATTCTTTCCACCGCAAGGTCGGGAGTAAAGCGAATACAGTTTCCACAGGAAAAAAAACTTTGCTCTTCCAATTAAGAAACTCATTTAATTTCAGATATAACTAATGTTAATAGCAGCATCTACGCTAACCTCCGCCATTGGTGTTTTGAAATGAACAGTTGCTTCTCACTGTTGTCACACCTAAACCACCTCTTCTCGTAGATTATAAACTTCTCTCTATGGAGATTTGCCAGAATGATGTGGGCAGTGAAACGTGAGCTCACAAGATCAGAATGGTCTCATGTCCAAATTCTGAAGATTTGGACATCAATCTGATGCAATTTCTTCTTTATTTCTCCATGAGGTTGATTGAAATAGTATTTCTGTTTGTGTGTATTACAGAGAATCCAGAGCTATCAGGACTAAAATGAAGCGAAACAAGATACAGCAGCACTGGAAGAAAGAGGATGAATAACATTCTTGTTTTCAGTTCAGTTAATTTTTATATTGGACACATGACAATGGTCATAAATCGCAAGTTTTACCAGCTGCTGTTGCAGCATTGTCCGAAAAGGGCTAGGGAGAAGCACTATATAGCTTGCCGGGCCTACGCCTGAAGACTACCTTTTTTTATACACATATATACCTGCACATATTCATACATGATACATATTCATACATGATGTGTATAGCATTGTTCTGTATATACTGTATACATACACATATACACACACGCATATATATTTATCCCATAAATACTGTATCATATTATAAATAATAAGCTGTACACCAACTGGGGTGCTCTTTGCCATGATATGTATGTGTGTGTGTATGTATATATATATATATATATATATATATATATATATATATATATATATATATATATATATATATATATATATATATATATATATATATATATATATATATATATATATATATATATATATATATATCAGTGGCGAAGCGTACCGGAGTTAACCGGGCCTTCATAATATTATATATTATTAATATTATATTCCAAATAAAATAAGTCCCTCGATACTCCGTGCTGCTGCTGCTGACTTGAAATAAAATAGACAGTTCTGTGGGCAGTCGGCCCGACACTAAACAGCAGTCTGTTATAATCACATTTGTATGAGCTAACGAATTCCGTTATATTGGACATTTGTATTAATTATATCAAGCGAAGAATTGAGAAAGCAGAGAGAGACGGCAACATTATCGTGTGGTTCAACGTTGCGTGATCGCTAAAACCAATGCCGATCTCCGCCTCCCAGCGAGTTGTCATTATTAATTAGACATGCATGGTGACTCAACAACGAAACAAATGTAACTATTTTAATACAATTCAAATTGTGCTTAGAGGGAAGTTACGGTATGCAAAGAAAGATCAAGTCAAGAATTACCAAATGAAACGCACAGCAGCCCAGCCAATATTTCAAGACAGACATATGTGTGGAAATAAAATGCGCAGCGGCAGATCAATATAATCAATATAAATTAATTTGTTTCACTCACCATTTTGACGTGGTTCACCTGAAGACGAAATCCATCCTCCTGTCCGTTTGGGTGAACTTTTCAATGACCCGGTCATACAGCTGATCAGTCCTTTTCAGATCCAGGAGCATTTCTTTTTCAATTGACATGGAGGATAATGCAGAGAGTCGGGCTTGTCCGGTTGTATTCCTCGCATATGTTTTAATGCGCTTGAGGGCAGAAAATGTCCTTTCCACGGTTGAGGTGGTGACAGGGATAGTTACAACTAAACACGTCAGTTTATATAGCTGCTTCATGCTTTCACTGAGTTTTTTTTTTTGAAGAAATAGAAGAAGGTCAGATGGGTCCTTTCCCTGAAAATCTGCCATAGAATACATGACACCAAGTTCGGTTTTCAGCCGTGGCAAGTCAAAACGCGGCCCGTAGCTGTCAGTCAGGCTTGTGAAAGCAGTTTCAGGGAACGTTTTCTTATAGATGGTGAACTGCGTGGGATCCAGAAGGGAAAGGAATGAAAGCTTTTCGTGATCTTTAAAACGAGTTGTCATTTGATTTAGAATATTGTCAATAATGCCATCATGCATTTTCTTGTAGTATGTACGTGGATCTCCGCACGCTCTGCGCCCAGGTGGCACACCGGTGGTGTTCACTGTCTCGTCATAGAGTTGCTCAAAACGTGGCCTCTGCTCCTCAATGCGAATGCAAAACTCGTCCACCCGAGCCAAACAAAACTGCATGTCAAATGACTTGCTCTGCAAAATGTCAAAAAGAACATCTGCATGGGAAAACATTTCGTAAAATGTTGAAATTAAAAAGCTAAATTCAAAGGTGCTCAAGTATGATATATGAGCATCAGCACCGCCTGTAGCAGTATCGTCAAATTCCTCGTGGTGGTCAACTATGTACTGGAACACGTCCTTAAGAGCATCTTTCTGTTCAAATACAGTGCAAACCAATCTTGATGTGAAATTCCACCTAGTTGGTGCAACTCGTGGCAGTCGCCTTTGACACATCTGGTCAAGCACTTGCGTACGTTTGGGCGATTTAGTAAAGAACGCGGCCATGGAAGACAGGTGTGAGAGGAAGATTTTGCATTCTTGAATTTTTTTTACACCTTGAGATAAAACTAAATTAAGGACATGTGCATAACAGTGTATGAAAAGCGCATCGGGGACCCTTTCCTTCACTTTGGCTTGGACACCGTTTAGTCCCGAGGCCATAACAGGTGCACCATCGTAACACTGCGCTACAAGTTTATCTGTGCATGCATATTCCTCCAAGAAATTAAGAGCCAGGGTTGCAACCTCTTCTGCTGTTTTGCCCCCCGACACATCCACATATTTAATGAACCTCTCTTTTACGCCACCGTCTGTTACATAACGAAGAACAATTGACAGCTGTGCAGCATTGCTCACATCGGACGTTTCATCCAGCATTAGAGCTACACATGACGCGTTCCTTATTTCTTCTTTAATTTCGTCATTCATCACATCAGCAACAGCACTTATCAAATCGTTCTGTATTTGACTTGAGGTTCCAATAAATACCTTGGAAGTGGTCAGATGGTAGTGCAAAGCTGGATCATATTCTGCTAAAAATGACAAAAGCTCCAGGTAATTCCCCCGGTTCAAAGATGTTCCACTCTCATCATGGCCCCTGAAAGCCATCTCCTGTTTCTCTAGGAAAACCACGCAGTGTATGAGCCGTTTTAAAATATCCCGATTTTTTTTGACCTTTTCGTTGTGCATCGTTGTTTCTCTCCGTCTCTGTTCATCCAGCTGTAAATCAATCCTTGCGTCTCCAAATGTTTTCAGACTAATTGTTGCCTTAAGGTGACTTGCCGAGCCTTCATGCTTTTGTGCAGACTTTGTTAAACAGGTAAGGTTATCGAAGCCTCTAAAGTTCCACGCACCCTTGTCGGTCCCAAACAACAAACATTCCCAGCAGAAAAGCTTCTTCCGTGAAACCGAGCTAGTCATCCAGGGGTACCGTTCCCAATTACTAGCCTGGAAATGTCGCTCGTAACCAGCCTTTGATGCCTGGCTGATTTCCAGTCCTTCTGGGGTTGGGCGGCCTTTTTTGATAATGTCCATCTTTTCATTGAATGTTCTTCTTGAAAAGGGAACTGTTAATAAATCCGCAACAACATCGACGGTATCATTTGCTGCTGCCATGTTTCAGTTTGTCTCGTGTTGTCTTGCTTGATAGTTAACTAAGGTAGCAAGTTCCGCGTTTGCCGTTTTGCGCTCTGATTGGCCGACGCAGCCAGACTCTAGAATACTTTGGCATCTAAAAGACTACGCCCATTGACTACAGCTCCAAATGTGATTGGCTGATCAAACTGTCACTCCACACCTGGGCTCATGTTAAGGTTTATTGGGCAGGTCGAGCTAGAATACCCGATGGAGGAAAGTCTGCCCAGAGACTTGTGAAAAGAAATCTCCGATTGGCTGTTATTTTCTCCTGTACAAAAACGCTCTAATGCGCAGTGAATGGGTCGAAAACAACTATGGCGAGTGAAACAGTGCGGTTTTAACAGATTAGCGACACAAACTATTTTAATACATTTGATTAAAAAAAATAAAAAAATAAAAATAAAAAAAGTAATTTTTAAAATTCATATTTTCTTTCTTCTGAGGCTCACAGGGCCTTCTCTGAATACCTTGAAGGCCCTGAGAATTCGCCACTGATATATATATATATATATATATATATATATATATATATATATATATATATATATATATATATATATATATATATATATATATATATATATATATATATATATATATATATATATATATATATATATATATATATATATATATATATATATATCCATACACACATGGCAAAGAGCACCCCATAGTTGGTATACACAGCTTATTTACAATATGATTAATAAATTAGTGTTAGTGATATACAGTACACATACACATTATAGTATATTATGGTTGAGCACTTTGGTTCCGCACGGACGTTTACACTGTTATAGAATAAACCGCTGCCAGCAGGCAGCAGCCCAGCACTGACCATCACCAACCGTAACTTAGGGGTTAGAGTTAGAGGTGGTCTAGGTCTGGTTAGGGGTTAGAGTCAGAGGTGGTCTAGGTCTGGTTAATAGAGGCCATAACCAGACCTAGACCACCTCTAACTCTAACCCCTAACCAGACCTAGACCACCTCTAACTCTAACTACTAACCATACCTCTTCCATGTGGCACTTTAACAGTACACTGACCTCAGAATGTATGTTTTTATGCAAGCAGATTGCAATCAGTGTGTACTACTAGTACTACTGTATTTAGTTTACAGTATCATGTTGTTATAGAATAAACCGCTGCCAGCAGCAGCCCAGCACTGACCAATGACCATCACCAAACTTAACTTAGGTGTTAGAGTCAGAGCCTAGGTGGTCTAGGTCTGGTTAGGGGTTAGAGTCAGAGGTGGTCTAGGTCTGGTTAATAGAGGCCATAACCAGACCTAGACCACCTCTAACTCTAACCCCTAACCAGACCTAGACCACCTCTAACTCTAACCACTAACCAGACCTCTTCCATGTGGCACTTTAACAGTACACTGACCTCAGAATGTATGTTTTTATGCAAGCAGATTGCAATCAGTGTGTACTACTAGTACTACTGTATTTAGTTTACAGTATCATGTTGTTATAGAATAAACCGCTGCCAGCAGCAGCCCAGCACTGACCAATGACCATCACCAAACTTAACTTAGGTGTTAGAGTCAGAGCCTAGGTGGTCTAGGTCTGGTTAGGGGTTAGAGTCAGAGGTGGTCTAGGTCTGGTTAATAGAGGCCATAACCAGACCTAGACCACCTCTAACTCTAACCCCTAACCAGACCCAGACCACTTCTAAATCTAACCCCTAAGTTACCCTAACCAGACCTAGACCACCTCTAACTCTAACCACTAACCAGACCTCTTCCATGTGGCACTTTAACAGTACACTGACCTCAGAATGTATGTTTTTATGCAAGCAGATTACAATCAGTGTGTACTACTGTGTTTAGTTTACAGTATCATGTTGTTATAGAATAAACCGCTGCCAGCAGCAGCCCAGCACTGACCAATGACCATCACCAAACTTAACTTAGGGGTTAGAGTAAGAGCCTAGGTGGTCTAGGTCTGGTTAGGGGTTAGAGTCAGAGAGGTGGTCTTGGTCTGGTTAGGGGTTAGAGTCAGAGGTGGTCTAGGTCTGGTTAATAGAGGCCATAACCAGACCTCTAGACCATCTCTAACTCTAACCCCTAACCAAACCTAGACCACCTCTAAATCTAACCCCTAACCAGACCTTCCATCACCATGTGGCACTTTACACAACAACCTCAAAATGTGATTTATCATTTTATGTTTATGCAAGCAGATTGCAATCAGATTGCTACTGTGTGTACTATACACTATTGTACTGTACTATTATCTACTCAAGTTCAACTACTACTGTGTTTGTTTGTTTACAAAACACAGTATCATGTTAGTGTTGTTGACACTGTTACACTGGCTGCTGTTACTGTTATTTAATATTTTCAAATAAATCGCTGCCAGGTGAGCAAGGCCAGACATAATGTGACTGTCTTATTAAGTTATTTCTCCATTCACAGATCGACAGTGAGTGCTGCACCCTTCCTGTGTATTACTTGTGCCGCCGACTCAGATTCCCATAGGTTAAAAAATAAATACGCAATTTAAATCAGAATATGTTCCATGTTGACTATTTCTGACTTCTGCCAAGTTTTTTTCCATTGACTAAAAATAGACAAAAATGTCATCCGTTTACTAAAATGCTCAGACATTTTAGTTGACTAAAACTGACTAAACGAAAAAAATAAATGAAAATGACTAAATATGATAAACGAAAAAGGAGCACTTGACACATTACTAAGACTAAAACTAAAATGAAAATAGCTGCCAAAATTAACACTGGTTTACAGTGACATTCCATATAAATGTTGTGATTTCCATATAAAATGTTGTGCTAATAAATACCGCTCTCCTTCGAGACACCACCGCCGACTCATCTCTCAGCACTATACAATATTATGCTATATATAGTCGTTTCCTTTTCACCATTGGCAGATTATCATCCACATTGGAGAATAGAGCTTTTAAATGCTTATTTCTACTTTTGACACATTAACTGTACTGACTTTTACAAGGTATATCAACTGTATGTACTCCAAATATACTGAGAAGAGTGCTTGCTTGTGGGTTGTTGAACTGGAGTGCAGCTGAGACCATGCAAAATGAATACTTAACCCATTTAGACATAAAACGCCTGCTAAAAACTCCTATTAAAACCTATGCAATTAGGGTTTTTTGGAAAGATTTTCAGAATTGTCAGTTAATAAAACCTTTTATATCAGCCTCTGGAGCAGATTGAAACATGAAATGAAAACCGATAGATTAGAACTTGGGCTTTTATTTGAACATCATTAATTTTCCCTAATGTGCATTGATATTTAAAAAAGAAAAATGTCTTGTCCAGATACTTTTAAAGGGATTTCAAATAATAGGTAATTTGAATGTAATTTTGAATTTTTATACAGCAGTTGGGCTGTAAAAATACAGAGAATATATAGCAAATATCTGTAAAAAAAAATTCACTGCTGAACTTTGTGTTCTGTCACTTAATTGAAGGAGTTTGATTGTAATCATTTTGGAAAAACCTGTAGAATAACAGTGTTTCACTGCTGAACGTTAGGTTATGACTATAACCAAGTTCTGTTAACACTAGTGAACGCTCAGCGTCTCATGCATATATCTCGCTTCAGCATATATACACTGAATAAATTTCAAAATGTACCTTTAAATGCCAGCATTCATCTGGCCACACCCCCATCCGCTTACCTATATAAGCAGGGGTGGTGCCACACACTCATCTCCTTCCCAACAAATTTCACCACAATGAAAAATCAAGGGCCGCAGCGGCGTCTAGACGCTGAGCGTTCACTAGTCTTAACAGAACTTGGTTATAGTCATAACCTAACGTTCTGTATCACACTAGCTCACGCTCAGCGTCTCATGCATAATAGGAGCTGAGCGGGAGCTAGAAGCTCGACAAATGTACCCTGCTGAGGCCCCCCACAACCATCAGATCAGGGAGGACCGAGCCCCCCCGACCCCCCCTAATGGAGGGCACCCCCCCTATTGGTGGCTTCACGGGAGGGCGACGGACCCGACCGTGCGAGGAGGCACTCAAGCAACTCAACGCACAGGGTGAACAGACCGTGGCTTGACCCCACGACTACACACACGCACAACCCGCATGCCACCCGGGAACGAACGGAGGGAACAACCTTGTTACTGCCCCCAGAATCACGGGGTCAAGGGCAAACCCAACCCCGTGGCAAGGCCGTAGCAGCGGAGCGCGAAGGAAGACCCAGACCCACCAAAGGGACTGGACCCCCTGGAACGGGGGCCCGGAAAAGTCCATGATGCCAGCATCAAGACCCCACCAGGTGGGCACTTAGTGACCCCGCCCCCCACATCGCCAGCGTATTCGGACAAAGGCCCCTCAGCCGAGCGGGCCCTGTCCCCCCAATAGTACACCGCCTGGCACACTGACCCTGCAGAACAGGCAGTCAGCATGGCCGTAAGCACACAAAAAAGGTTAACCAACGGAAGCAGGCAGCGCACCGGGGAAAAACCAGGCAACAGGCGGTTAACCCTAGCCTGGAGACTGCGGACAAGACAGGCGCCAGAGGGGACAGCTGAACACAGCCGCCCCAGCGGAAGGGGCGTAAGCTGGCGGTGTTGCATGACCAAGCCTCCATTAAAAAAAAACCCACCCAGAGGGGTTGAGGCAGAGAAGGCTGACACGATTGGCAGACGTCATGAACGTGCAGGGGCACCCTCAAACGGTGAACCCGGGAGTTGACACTGCTCCAACACACCAGGGAATCAACCACCTTGGTGTTACTCAATGCGGTGGTTGTTCCTATAACCCCTCAAGAAAAAACTCCAAAACACACCTGCGGGTATACACCGGCTATACCGCAGTACAAGTGTTTTAGTTTTCCAAAAAAGGGTTAACCCAGGCCTACGGGTCGACGAAACATTACTTCGGACCGGGCCCGGCGATACGGGAAGCACAGGGTCACCAGAGGAGGTCAAAGACCACCCCAACAGGCCCCTCTTCGCCATGCGTGAGAGAGGAGCAAAAAAGAATGGAGAACCAGCCCCAAGCACACCGTACTTGGTATTCCCAGGCGGTCTCCCAACCAAGTACTAACCAGGACCAACCTGTGTAGCTGCCGAGATCTGACGAGATCGAGCGTGTACAGGTTGGCATGGCCGTAAGCCATTACGACAGTGCTGAGTAAAAAACTTACCCAACCAGGGTCTCCATAGTGCTTAACCCTGTGACACCCGGACCAACCTGGCATTTTTCCCCCTGAAAAAAGCCCAAGTCCCTCAGGGTACCAGAACAGCAGATCTGCATCCCCGGCGGACAACGGGTTCAACTGATCCGGACCAGCGTGACCAGAACCAGTCCCGTGCCCTAACCATGCCGACATGCCTACTCCAGGAGAAAGGGCAGATATGCGTGTTGATCTTAAACATGAAAAGAAGGCGCCACCCAGACGTTCGAGCGAACCGCGCCCGGTGGCCCACCCCCAGGGCGTGAGACCCCTCTACATATGTTCAGATCCATTCCGTCATCATCCCCCAGACATGAACGAGAATCCGTCAATAACAAAAACCAGGTCGTTGGATTTGGTCGTAGGAAGAGGAAAAACCTCCATCCCAGTTGCTTTATAAAAACGCTGTTTTAACCTCAAGCAACCAAGGCGTGCCAGTCAGTCGCCTGTTTACAGAACACCCCGAGCTAGCACTATACGTGTGTCGGGACACACCCACATCAATGAACAGGCTATTTAGACCTGTCATTGAATCCCCAAGGCGCCATGGGGAACGACAAGAGGGGTGTGACACTTCCTAACTCCAACTCTTTTTAGTAGAAAAGAAGCGTCTGACAGCTTCACACAGCGCATGAGCTAACCTGCTATCTGATTTTTACTAAGGAAAAACATGACACACATGACACACACAACCCATCATCACCTACAAAAAATGGCAAAAACACTCTACAGAGGAACGCCGTTTTTCATAATGAGAGAATACATAATTCTCGATTAGTATCGGCCACAGGCCTTGCTAAGCACACACGAAAGCGACCAAACAATCTTTTCTTTTAGGAAAATAAAGTTTCTCCAGCAGTTTTAGCACAACCTCAGCAATTAAGCTAAGGGTTACATTGCATCCCTACCACACAGAGACACAATGTAGTGCAACAACATGTCTGATAGGAGGATGAAGAAGTCCCCAGGGAACCGGGGGGAAACACAATCCTCCTACTTTACCCTTAATACGGCCAGTTAAAACAGGAAAACCTGTTAATATGTGAACACACTGTTCATTGTCATTACAGGCTGAGAAAAGAACATTCTTTACTCATTTGTCACTAAGCATAGCTTTATAGGTTAGTTAACCCCCTTAGTTGTGAGTACACGGTACATATAAACACACATGATGTTTCTCAACACAACAAACCAGATCATTTTCACATCTGAAACAAAACCCGATTTGCACGGAGAAGCTAAATACCTAGTGACAAGACAATTCACACACAACTCGCGTCGTATCCTAAATGTAGTGCAGTTACACTCGTTTTGGAAAACATCGTTATTTACAAAACATTTAGAAGGGAAAGCCAGAAGAAGTGTACAAGGTCTGGTCAGACCTGGCCTACCCGGAGCGTAGATCAACGAAGTGCAGTCTCAAGACACCGTAGAAAACACAGCCGTCCTGTGTTGTTCGATCTGGGCAGCGTCGCCGCTCCAACCCGTCGCTACGGTCCCCTTTGTTGACGCAGGCTTTGCCGTCCTGGCCCAGGGCAGGTTCGACGAACATCCTCTGTCAAAGATGACGTCGTAGTCAAGAGTGTTTAAAACATGTTATAATCAAAGCACGTTCAACAGAGTAGCATTAAGCTAACGGCCGCTCCAACCGTCGGTCGCTACTGCCCCTGCCCGCGAGACGGCGAGCGAACGGCGCACGCGACCAGAGGGGAGCTCGCGGCGGCGCGCGAGGAGCCGGAACCACCCCGCGCTGGGCCTTGGCCGATAGCAGCAAGCTAACGTTTCCTAGTGATCACAGCAGGCTAGCGCCGCAGCTAACAGCTGACTGGCTAACAGTAGGCCCAACCTAGGTAGGCCACGCAGTGATCACAGCAGGCTAACGCCGCAGCTAACAGCTGACTGGCTAACCGTAAGCTAAGCAGCTATCACCTGAACTTGTACACAATGATATAACACTCACCCAGACAGGCCGCCGTTCTGAAACCCTCCTCACTTTTTAAGAGAAAAGAGAAACAAGATGTTAACGCAGTTTTACAACGGTGATTTTACCAACACCCGACGGAGCCAGCACAATACCCAACTGGCCTGTGTAGCTGACTTTGAACACAGATCTTCCGCTAAAGAACATCTATGCCCATATCTCCTCGTGAGGGAATACTCTCATTTGGCTATGAAAGATGGGGCCTTAACACAGTGACAGAGAGATATCCACTCGTCCAGAAAACACAGGGATCACCAGTGTTAATGGTCGTGGCCCACTAGTCAAACTATAATGGGCTTCAGATCAAGGTCTTCCGCTGCTGCCCAAGAGGCTGAACCAAAAGACCTTAAACTGGGGCCGGTGTTCGTAAACATTGTCAGTTAGCCCCCATAGCACTAACAGACAAGTGGAGCCGCAAGCAAACAGTACTCACCCAAACTGAAACCCACCGCTTCTCACAACATCGGCGCGTCCTACAGTTCAGCTGTGTCCTGAAAGGTTTCACCCCAACCAACACAGCAAGGAACTGCAGTTGAGAGGCATGCAGCGGCGTGCTCCCAATACGAAAACCGGTGGAGGATTTTTAGAATGATCACCATCTTCCAGACACTCCAGTGACGAAGACAATATCGCCGTATTTTCTCGAAAATAGTGAGAGAGAAAATAAAGATATGATGTCAACGTATCTCCTTGTTCTTCCTTTCCTCGTAAACATTGCTTTTCCAGCCAATATCTTTCTCCACGTCAAGTGGGCATATAGCAACACGTTGCTTGTGATGAAATTTGAGAAGGAGATGAGTGTGTGGCACCACCCCTGCTTATATAGGTAAGCGGATGGGGGTGTGGCCAGATGAATGCTGGCATTTAAAGGTACATTTTGAAATTTATTCAGTGTATATATGCTGAAGCGAGATATATGCATGAGACGCTGAGCGTGAGCTAGTGTGATACAGAACTTAAGTTATGTCACTTAATTGAAGGTGTTTCATCGTAAATGTAAGAAAAACCTGTGAAATAACAGTGTTTCACTGCTGAACTTTAAGTTATGTCACTTAATTCAAGGTATTTCATCGTAAATGTAGGAAAAACCTGCCAAATAACAGCGTTTCACTGCTGAACGAAGTTCTGTCACTTAATTGAAGGAGTTTGATTGTAATAATTATGGGAAAACGTGTAAAATAACAGTGTTTCACTGCTGAACTTTGAGTTCTGTCACTTAATTGAAGGAGTTTGATTGTAATAATTATGGGAAAACCTGTAAAATAACAGTGTTTCACTGCTGAACTTAAGTTATGTCACTTAATTGAAGGTGTTTCATCGTAAATGTAGGAAAAACCTGCCAAATAACAGCGTTTCACTGCTGAACTTTGAGTTCTGTCACTTAATTGAAGGAGTTTGATTGTAATAATTATGGGAAAACCTGTAAAATAACAGTGTTTCACTGCTGAACTTAAGTTATGTCACTTAATTGAAGGTGTTTCATCGTAAATGTAGGAAAAACCTGTGAAATAACAGTGTTTCACTGCTGAACAAGGTTCTGTCACTGAAGGAGTTTGATTGTAATAATTATGGGGAAACCTGTAAAATAACAGTGTTTCACTGCTGAACGAAGTTCTGTCACTTAATTGAAGGAGTTTGATTGTAATAATTATGGGGAAACCTGTAAAATAACAGTGTTTCACTGCTGAACTTAAGTTATGTCACTTAATTGAAGGTGTTTCATCGTAAATGTAGGAAAAACCTGTGAAATAACAGTGTTTCACTGCTGAACTTTAAGTTCTGTCACTTAATTGAAGGAGTTTGATCATAATAATTTAGGAAAATACTGTCAAATGACAGTATTTCACTGCTGAACTTTAAGTTCTGTCACTTAATTGAAGGTGTTTCATCTTAAATGTAGGAAAAACCTGTGAAATAACAGTGTTTCACTGCTGAACTTTGAGTTCTGTCACTTAATTGAAGGGGTTTGATTGTAATAATAATGGGGAAACCTGTGAAAAAACAGTGTTTCACTGCTGAACTTTAAGTTCTGTCACTTTATTGACGGAGTTTGATTGTAATAATTATGGGAAACCTTGTAAAATAACAGTGTTTCACTGCTGAACTTTTAGTTATGTCACTTAATTGAAGGTGTTTCATCATAAATGTAGGAAAAACCTGTGAAATAACAGTGTTTCACTGCTGAACTTTAAGTTATGTCACTTTATTGAAGGAGTTTGATCGTAATTTTTTTAAATACTGAAAGTTGCCTTATTTTCACATACAGTAAAATGATGAGTATCTTATGTGTTTTTACATACAATTCAATGTAATTTAACATTCAACACAATTAAGCAAATACATGTATTTAAAAAGAATTACCTGTAGAATAACTGAAGGTTTTTACTGTTTTTTAATTATATTATTCTCTTTTTTAACATTATTTAACATTACATTTAAAGTTTAACAGCAAAAAAACAGAAAGTTGCCCTATTTTCACATACAGTAAAATGATGTATATTCTAGGTGTTTTACATGTAATTTAACATTCAAGACAATTAAGCAATGGAATAATCCTGTAAAAAGAAGATAATTTCTTATAAAATCTATTTACAGATTACAACCTTTATTTAATGGTTAATATTTGTATTAAAGGTTATTTACTGTATTTTTATGGCATTTACTGTATTTGTATGGCATTTACACTTAAAGTAGAAAAACAAAAGTAATCTGTAAAATAATACATTGAAAGTCCCGTAAAAGTGTACTACACTACCCAGAATGCACGTTAGGTCATGAGCAGCCAATAAAAAAATCCCCTCTCAGACCACGTGAGGTCACTTTTAGCTTGCGTTTTAGCCTGCTAGCTAGCGTTCATTCTCCTTTACGATTTTGATTATGATGTTCAGCCAAACATTACTTTGCATAATCTATGCAATAGTGTCATTGCATAAAATAGCAGTGCTATAGGCGCCCTCATTGTATAATAGTATAAATATTATATGCTAGTACTGTAGCCTACTACACTACCCAGAATGCACGTTAGGTCATGAGCAGCCAATAAAAAAATCCCCTCTCAGACCACGTGAGGTCACGTAGCTAGCAGATGAGTGACAGGTCACGAGCAGCCAATCAAAACAATCCCATCTCAGACCAACCAATCAAAAATAGTCTCCAAAGGTCCTCACAAACATCTGCGCCAAACGCATATTTCCCCCTGCAGTACTCGAGTGTGTCCTGTAGGAATGCTGTAGAGTCGGGTGAAATCAACAATTATACCGGTGTGAGGACCTAGTCTAAAAAATGTATATTAGGGACTTAAAGATCATTTTAAAGTCATCTAAAGTATATTATTTCTGGGGACCAGGAAAAAGTCCTCGCAAGTGGATTTGACCTCACAATGAAGGTTGGCGGAGCATAGTATGTCCTCGCAAGTACCTATAAACACACACACACACACACACACATACACACACACACACACACACACACACACACACACACACACACACACACACACACACACGCACGCACACACACACACACGCACACACGCACACACACACACACACACACGCACACACGCACACACACAAATCAGCTTCATATATATTCCTGAGTAGCTGCAGATCAGTGATTGGCTCTGTGAATGATATTTACAAAGCGTGGATCTATTTCTGGCTTATTTCTAACAGAAATAGAAAATGATCTGAAATTTATAAAGAGTTATTTTGCCGCATATAGCTCCACTGCTCCATGTGCATGGCGAGACCTAACATGTCTATATCTGCAGGCCTTGTGATGTGTAAAAGTGACTACTACTGCTCTTCAATCTACTAGTGTACTGTAGTAAAATAACACTTTTCCCGACCATTGCAATGTGAGGTATGATTAGAGATTTCAACACCGCGGATACTTTTTTTTTCTTTTTTTGTGGAAAATCGTAATAAACAAGGATGCATCGTATATTCTCATTTGAACCTAAATCTGCATTACTCTAGAGACCTAAACACATTTAAATGGTGCTCCGGCTGATAAGATGAGGCGGAGCTTGGAGATCCTATTTTGCTGCAGTAGCGCCTGGGGCGGCTCACTCTCCATTCAGCTTGTTAGTGTTCTATGTTAATCAGTGCAGACCACCTTAATGCCAAAGCCTGTCTCCACCTCCGGTTATTCATATCCACACACATCCACCTCATTGATTTCCCCAGATCAGGGTGAGATTACAACCTAGATGGTGTGTCAAAGGATTTTGGCGAGATGAAGTAGTGCTGAGATCACAGCAATGTCAGTGATCTCTCTTATGACACAGCCTACATCAGCATGAAACATTTCTAAATACCTTATGAATAAAATGTGTTGAAGTCAGAGGTTCTATGTATGATTGTTATTAACTGTCTAACTGCATATAACTTGTTGAAGTCAGAGGTTCTATGTGTAGGATTGTTAGTAACTGTCTAACTGCATATATAACTGGTTCCACTAGAGGGCGCTCTAGGCGGAGCCACTCAAGAACACCACCAGGTGGCGAGTATAAATAGAGATGTCTCCTCCTACTCGTTCTCTTCCAGTGAGAGGAGAACTCTAGAATTACTGCTCATACCATGTAAATAAATAAACCACGCCAGTTAAAGGCTAAAGATAGAAACCATGCCTATTGACCACATTATTGTCACCCTATAGCCGGATTCTGTCAACAGGTTATGGGCCCAGATAACGCCGGGGCGAAATAATAAGGGTAGCAAGCTTAGCTAAAGTATAGGCTAGGTTAGCACCGGGAGCACCTTGTGGCTAGACGCTAGGCCAACAAGAGCTAAAGCTACGCCTACCATCAACGAAGAGGATGGAAAACAAGGCTTTGAAGGAGCAAATGGCCCTCATTCAATGGAAAAGCAGAGGACTACAAGCTCTGGGAAGAGCGCATGCTATGCTGCATGCACGGTGCGGGACTGAAGGAGACGATCCTGGCAGCCCCCACGGGAGACCTGATGGCGGAAGAGCAAGCCCTGGACGACCAGCGTAACACAGACGCGTACTGTGAGTTAGCGCCACTGCTCGACGACACCAGCATGGGGCTGATATTCCTCGACACTAAAGACAAAGGCCGAGAAAGCCTGGAGGTGTTGAGAGAGCATTACATCGGGCGAGGAAGACCCCGAGTCGTGGCCCTCTACATAGCACTAACGGCCCTGAGGAAGGGGCACACCGAGACTGTGACCGAATACGTCAACAGAGCGGAGCAGATCACGACGCCATTGAGAAGTGCAGGAGAAGCACCAAGCGATGGGCTAATGATGGCGATGATGATGAGAGGACTACCGGAGCTGTACAAACCGTTCACACTCCTGGTAACACACGGTTCAGCGGACATGACGCTGAAGGCCAAGTTAAGAAACTTCGAGGCCTCAGAAGATACCCACCCAGCCGCCGCGGAGGCGGGAGAGAGGGTGCTAAAGGCCCGAGCGACGCCAAGGGAGAGGACCAGGACCACGGCGGAACTGGCGTGTTGGCGATGTGGAGAGAAAGGCCATCGGAGAAGCGACTGCACAAAGACTGTCTGGTGTAGCTTCTGCAAATCCACGGGGCACACAGACAGAGCGTGCATGAAGAAACGCGACCAGAGCGAGCGATACGCGCATGGACAAGATGCCGGCCATGGACGAGACGGCGGCCATGGACGAGAAGGCGGCCATGGACAAAATGGCGGCTACGGACAAGATGGCGGCTGTGGACAAGATGGCGGCTACGGACAAGATGACGGCTGTGGACAAGATGACGGCAGCGGACACGATGGCAGCAACGGTCGACGTGAGACGGATCGAGATGACGCCCGGAGAATAACGGGACAGGAAGACTACGCTTTTTTTGGGCGCGGATGGCGTGCATTGCCGGGCCGGCACCGCTGCAGCGGGCCCAGAGGAGGGGACTGATCGTGGACACAGGTGCGTCGTCCCATGTCATCAACGACAGGAGTCGGTTCAAGAACTTTGACAACACATTCCACCCGGAGAGGCACAGCATGGAGCTGGCAGACGGGAGGCGCACCTACGGGTTGGCGCAAGAGAGAGGAGACGCACAGGTATGCCTCACGGACAGTAGGGGGCACCGGCGTATGGTGACGTTAAAGAACGCTCTCTACGTACCATCGTTCCCACAAGGACTATTCTCTGTAATAGCTGCTACTGCAAGCGGCGCCAAGGTATTCTTCGATAAAGGTAAAAATGTTCTTGTAGAACCTGACGGTACACGGTTTGACATAAAGATGTACCAGAGAATATATTATCTGCAAACGGAGTGTAATGACAACGACAAGCAGGGCCGCCTCAGGGGGTGTGCGAGCAGTGCGGTCGCACAGGGCCTCGCGGGAAGGGGGGCCTCACACAATTTTTTTTTTTTTTTTTTTTTTTTTTTTTTGATGCCCCCCTTCCCGCGAGGCCCTTTTTCATCACAGACCTAAAATCTAGTTTTGCTTATATGCTTATATATTTCACATTAGACACGTTTGTAGAATGTGTCTGACTTGTTCCTGGGTCTGCAGCAGACATACTCACTATTGGAGCTCTGTGGCTCTGCAGCAGACATACTATTGGTTTCAACGAAGGGAGTGGTTTCGCGCGTGCAGCTTTGGAGGTTATGCTTAGTTATGCCAGCCAAGACGAAGAGGTCGGTCATTATCAGTCGGTCGGTCACCAAGGAACGTTGACGAAAGGCCTCTCGCTGGTGGGACAAAAAGAAGCTATGACCGGAGCCTTGTCATGGTGCAGTCGGGATATAGCCATGATGATGTCGGCTAGTAGCTAGCTTAGCTAAAGGCTAACTAGCGTTAGCTAACCTAGAGACAGCGCATGCAGCCAAGATGAAGAGGATGGTCGTTTGGCAGATGAACTTCGTCAACTCCACGCGGTTGTCTCCATCCTCTTGGACGTTTGGTGAGTTTTTAACCTATTCTATTAACTCTATTCTATTCCCGCCGTGGATATCTCTCTCTCTCTCTCTCTCTCTCTGGAGCCAAACTGGCCGACTAGCTGTTGTAGTACTAGTAGTAGCTAACGGTGTGTGGCCTGGTGTCAGCACCTGTATTGCTTTTCTCACATTGTACAGTTTTTCAGTGGTAGCCGCATAGCTTGCTTCTGCGTTAGCTAATGGTTAGCGATAGCCGGGTTGAGCTAACTGTTAGCCAGTTAGCTGTTTAGCTACGACGTTAGCTGCCGGCTGCGCTCGGCTGGGAACGTTAGTTTGATGCTATCAGTTAGCCTAGAGTTAGCTGTTAGCTTGTGCTTACACCATTGACATTAGCCGTGGCCCGTGAGAATAGCAGGGGGTTCTGGCACTCTGACTACGACATCATCTTTGACAGAAGATGTAGTCGGGCCTGCACCATGACAAGGCACCGGCCATAGCTTCTTTTTGTGCCGCCAGCGAGAGGCCTTTCGTCAACGTGGAGACCTGTGTTGCGGCCTTTCGCCCTGCGTTCCTTGGTGCAGGTAAGATGAATGAAAATGTCATGACATTACCCCACTCTTCCTTCCTTCCCCTCCCAAATGTTTTGTTAATAACGATGTTTTTTTCCAGGCAAAACATATGTTACTTCACAACATTTGGAGATACGACATGTGCTGTGTGTGAATCGCGTTTAAATCTCGCACAGGGCCTCGCATTTCTCCCAGGCGGCCCTGACGACAAGTGTAATGATAATGATGATATGTGTAGCGTGACGGCCAGTCACGATATTCAGACATGGCACGAGATTATTGGTCATTGTAATTATGAGGATTTACTGAAACTGCAAGCAGTGACAGAAGGCATGCACATTGAAGGTGAAAAGCGTAGACCTGACAAAAATTGTGCAGTGTGCAAAACGGGGACGTTTACTCAACCGAGAAACAGAAATCCCACAGAAAAAGTAAGGGTACCACTTGCATTAGTTGACACGGACCTTGCCGGTCCAGTAAGCAACGAGTCCATAGGAGGCTTTAGATATGTACAGTCTTTTACAGATGTGTGCACAGGGGCAGTGTTTGTTTACTTTCTCAAATCAAAGAGTGACACACTCCAGGCCACGGAGAAATTCCTGGCAGACGTAGCCCCTTATGGTAACGTAGGATGCTTGAGGTCCGACAACGAAACCGAGTTCACAAACAGAGAGTTCCAATCACTGTTGAGAAGGTACAAGATAAGACACGAGACGTCACGTCCATATCCCCCACACCAGAACGGAGTGGCAGAGAGGGAATGGCGCACCCTTTTCGAAATGGCTAGGTGTAAGCTAGTAGATAGTAACTTACCTACGAGCCTATGGCATTATGTGGTGCAAGAAGCCGCTTACACCAGAAACAGGTGCTTTAATAAGCACTCAGGCACCACCCCGTATACAGCACTGACAGGAAAGAAGTGTAATCTAGCCAGAATGCACCGATTTGGATCAGTGTGTTATGCGTATCTGCAGGACAGGGGAAAGCCAGAGTCCAGATGTGTAAAAGGACATTTTGTAGGACACGACAATGGAAGCCCCGCTTTCCTAGTTTACCATCCCGATAAAGGGAGAGTGCAGAAAAACATGCTAGTCAAGTTTGTCGCAAAGGCAACATGTGAGAGCGAGACACAGACAGAGGAGCCAGAGCTGGACTCCAGAGTAAGGTGTGTAGAAACCTTAGTACAGTCGAGCAGGCAGACAGTCAGCCACCCCCAGAGGGCGATGACGAGGAGCACCCGAGGGTGACGTCAAGTGCCCCAAGCAGTGGGAGCTATCCCTCAAGGGAACACAAACCCCAAAAAGTATCTGACAGACTATGCCCGGAAAGGGAGTGACGAAGAGGACAGTACACCTACCCCAGTTGATTACTGCTACAGGGTAGTCAGTGGGGTAACCCCAACCTTTAAAGAGGTCACATTGTCCCCCGAATCAAGTAAATGGGGGAGAGGGATGCGGAGATGAGGTCCCTAGAGGACAACCACACCTTTGCTCCGGCCAAGTTACCAGAGGGCAGACAGACAGTGGGAGGGAAATGGGTGTATTCAACCAAGTTACCAGAGGGCAGACAGACAGTGGGAGGGAAATGGGTGTATTCAATCCAGGAGGGTATTGAAGGCCACGACAAATACAAAGTATGGTTTGCAGCAAATTGCTTAAATGCTGAAGGGGGGTACTCCATGTTTAAATACTGAAGGAGGGTGACTAACTGCTTAAATGCTGAAGGAGGGTACTCCATGTTTAAATACTGAAGGAGGGTGACTAATTGCTTAAATGCTGAAGGAGGGTACTCCATGTTTAAATACTGAAGGAGGGTGGCTACACTGCTTAAATGCAGGAGGATGATACTCTAGGTTTAAATACGGGAGGAGTAGAATCCAGGTTTAAATACCTGATTAGAGTCCATGTCTAAATACTGTAATGGATCCTATGTTTAATTCCATGTTTAAGTACAGAGGTGGATGATTTACCATGTTTAAATAAAAAAATGTATCCCATGTTTAAATACAAAGGTGGATGACTTACCATGTTCTCAATGATTTAACCATGTGGAAAATACCCTGAAACGTTTTGACATGCAAGAATGTAGATCAAGGGAAACACCATGTGATCAAAAAGCATCAGGAGGATGCTGACAAACTGACAGATGTAAAAATTTACAGAGAAGCTGTGGGTAGCCTCATTTAATTTAACAACATGTACCTGCCCTGACCTATGTTTTGTAGTGAGTAAACTGTCACTGTGTTTCAGAAAGAGCAGTGAGGGTCTAGGACTTAAAGCCCACAGTGATGCAGACTGGGCAGCTGACACCACAGATAGAAGGAGTACCACAGGATACTGTGTGAGTTTGAACACAGACAGCTCACTGGTTTCGTGGAAAACAAAGAAGCAGCCCACAGTGGCACTATCAACTTGTGAAGCCAAATATATGGCTCTAGCTATGACCATACAGGAGTGTATTTATCCAGAACAACTGCTCGAAGTGATGGCGATAAGATTATGAGTATATTGCTTAATATGTAATAGGTCATTGGAATGTATCCTCTATACCGAATATGGTGGTTTTGAAGATGAGGGGCGTTTTGTCAACATCATTTAAAATGATGGACACTGTGTATATATGAAGACTCGTTTATGAGGGCAACCAGGGAACCATTGTGAGTGCTAGGAACCCAGTGTGTCGACATAGATGTAAACATGTCGATATAGAAAATATCATCTCATCAGATCTGTCATCAGAGAAGAAAGAATGACACTGGTTTACTGTCCAACGGACGACAGGGTAGCATACACTATGAGGAAACCTGTTCCAAATAAAACATTTAAGGGATTTGCTAAGGTCATGTTTAATGTGCAAATATTGACTGCCATACTCTGTTGATGTTTTGGATTATATTATTTCCTTTGTAAAATGTTTTTCGGAGAAATTATCCAGTATGTTAATACAACCCTAAGTGGGAGTGTTGATGTCAGAGGTTCTATGTACGATTGTTAGTAACTGTCTAACTGCATATATAACTTGTTGAAGTCAGAGGTTCTATGTAGGATTGTTAGTAACTGTCTAACTGCATATATAACTGTTTCCACTAGAGGGCGCTCTAGGCGGAGCCACTCAAGAACACCACCAGGTGGCGAGTATGAATAGAGATGTCTCCTCCTACTATTTCTCTTCCCCCCCAGCCTCTCAGTGAGAGGAGAACTCTAGAACTGCTGCTCATACCATGTGAATAAATAAACCACGCCAGTTAAAGGCTAAAGATAGAAACCATGCCTCTTGACCACATTATTGTCGCCCTATAGCTGGATTCTGTCAACAAATGTATCTACGTAATTATTGTGACTAGGGGTGTAACGATGCATCGATTAATTGAAATGCATCGATTCTAATGTGACGATTCAACTGGATCGATTTGAAAATGTTAGAATCGATTATAATCTAAATACAATTATTATTTTTTAATATTTTTAATTTTAATGTTTTTTTTTGTGTGTGTATTGTTTTTATTGACCTATAGTCCATTCATGCTGAGTGAATCAGTTCCCCCAGCCACATTTGTGTATTCAACATTTTTGGGGGAATTAACTGATCGAAAATTAATCAATCGAATCGAATCGTGGTCAAATGAAGAGATTTCATGATGCATTGAATCGTTGCCTGAATAATTGTAATCTAAATTAATCGTTGTGAGGTTGCATCGTTACACCCCTAATTGTGACACATCTATCATTAATTTCAGGTGTTACAACAGAATCAATGATGACTGCCACTATGGTGAGCAGCGAGATTGAAATGAATGTGTTTTTTGCGATTATATCGATTTTTTCATTTCATCCTGGACATACGGTTTTGCTTGCACTCTGACCCCTTAGAAATCTCCAGAACATATTGCACCGCATCATTGTGAAAGTTGAGAGTGCAACTCTCATTGATATCCAGATATTCACACATTCTTTCAAGTAACATTACTAATTGGTTTCATGCTGATTTAAATGCAGCCAGCCAACAGCAATGAGTCTCTTAGGGATAATCAATAATCAAATAATCCAGTCGGGCCTTCACCCAAATTGTCTCGAATATCTGACTATATTCAATATCTAAATTGTCATAGTTATCATAATCAATAATGAAAGGTTGAACATCTTTCAATGGTTTTATTCCAAGAAGTGAATCAAAATATGTTATACAGACAGGTATACAATACGTTGAAATGTGGTCATTTCAACAGGCAGACATTCTAGATTCTGCCCGGAGCAGAAAGTAACAAGTGACTCGTCCATTAGCCAATCGAAATGCATTTTCAGAAATAGGATCAGAGAAACAAGACTGACACAGGACCAAATAAAGAAATAGGTATTGGTCAGCTAGGTAGGATTGGATTACAACTGAGCTCAACATTATTAGAACACAACAGGTGCCTGTTGTATAGGTCCACAGGAATGTATGGCATTCCTGCATAGTCATATATTCAATTCACATAGAATTAGTTTTAACACAGTATATACGTACATTTGAAATTTATTAGAAGGATAAACCCCTTGAGATATGCTATCTCGTTTTCGAGGGGGTCCTTAACATAGGATACAAAACATACAATACAATACAATACATAACAAAACAAAAAACAGGACAACAAATGCACTTATACACTGACAGACGCTCTCCCAAGCTCACCCCCACAATCCACACTGATTCCTCCCAAGAGGATCACCAATATATATATGTTCCTTTATAAAACACATACAAAATTATAATTTGATCTGAAAACGACATGTAAGCCCTAACACAGTAAATCAATAACAGGTGCAAGTAGTCTGTAGATGAGTGAACAAAGATATCTTGAATAACCGGTAAGAAGTAAGAGATCTGAGTGAACTAGGCAGCTGGTGCTTTATATTTAACGGCAAGTCGACCGATAGCTTTGATGGTTCGAGGTATACTAAAGAAAGGAAGATCCGTGTGTCTTAAATTATAAGTTGAACTATATGGTGTTAAGAACTGCTTTAGATAGGGGTATAATTAACACTTTGATCGCCATGGTTAAATTCATAATTTACCATCCCTAGCCAGCTCTATTTGTCTATGGAGAAGTTCTCCTTCTTTGCAGGGCTATAACTTTTTAAATTGTATTGCTAAAATGACATTATTATGGCCCATTCAATGTCCTATATATATTGTTCAGGGTGTAGCAACGTTATACTTTTTCATTCACATATTCATACTAAAATACGGTCTAAAGTATAAGTATGTTTTTATCTTTTTCTGCAGCTTTCTCCAGAACTTGATTTATAGCCCTAAATGCATTATATTGATGATCAAATACAGTTTGATAGCGATCGGTGCCAGATAAAAAATTTCAACTGCACGTAGTTCTAGAAGTTACTACGTATGATCTGATGTTGACCGGATGGGCGGGGGGTAATTTATAATTCCGTGGGCAACGTTATATCATTCATCTAGTGTGGGTGATATGATCATTAGAGCAGTTAGTATAGAGGACATTAGAAAATAACGCTGAAACTCACCGTAACTTCCTCGCGCCGTTGGCAGATGAGCGTGGAACAGAATTTTTTCTATTATGGGATGGAGAAATACCCGATCCATTTCCAGGTTGTATAATAGTATATACGTCCAAATCATGTTGTTTATCGAGTTATTGGCAACGGATCGCTCTGTATTGTGTCGAGCTCGAGTCCCGGGACGTATAGCGAGTGATCGGACTGAATTGAAATGAGCACCAGCTTCTACATCCTGTTTCTCCCCTGGGCGATCCCCCGATCGGCCACCAGATGGCGCTCTTGAACCGTTAGAGAGTTGAGTGGAGCTCAGCAGTATATCTCAGGTCCCCGGGGGAGAAATATGATTTCAAATATCAAAGACGTGTTACGGCGTCTTCGGCAGAATGAGCATGGCGGGGAAAGACGAGTTTCGGCGTCTCCGGCGATTAAAGTGTTAAAGTAAATACATTTGTAAACAAAAAGCAACCAATGAAAATGTCTTCTGAATTGGGGAGAAAGCCAGTGTTACAGGTCTCAGGTGTGAGACCTGAACAGATAGGATTCTGTTGGTAAACAGATGAAATGAGGAGACAGAAGATGTTATTGTTTCCCATTGACGTCCTGTCACAGAATGACAGGAAGCAGCACGGAGTAATAGTTACAGCTCCGCTGTGGGCTGTGGCTTAAGACTCCACTGCCATCTGCTGGCTAAACTAAATAGTCCCTTAAAGGTGCATATGTATTCAAAACAAATAAAAACACTGTGACCACATACAGTCTATGTGTGTCACACACTCCCCCTCAAAGAAAAATGGCTCCTGACATAACCTATTGGCCTATATTTTCCTGTCGATATACATGTGTAGGAGTGATGTAAGGCACAAGGTGGTTGTATGGTGACCCATGGTAGGGTACGTTGAGGTACGGTGGCAGATATGGAATGTAATGTCGTTGCATTCCCCAAACTGGTGTCGATGCTACCCCATAGACCCCTACAGTGTTGGCGGTGCTGGGAAGGTAGTAAGAAGGTTCACCTAATAACTCATAAGTCAACATCTGAGTTGGCCTCCTATCACGGGTAGACGTTCTAGTTTCTGTCAGCCTAGGCTGAATACTGACTGTCTCAGGTATATCAAAAATAGGCTGCGGATCTAGCTGGTCACTCACTGACTGAGGGACTTGAGCTTCCTCTGATTGAAAAGCTGACTCATCTTCCTCTGGTCCACCCTCTTCATCTGTTGGCAAGGGATCTGCAGATCTGTTCTCAGGGACATCACTCACAGGTAAGTTTCTTCTGGTCTCTGATATCAGTGTTGGTGGGACTGTTCCATAAGCTGAGCTTCCCGCAGGCTCAGAAGCGGGTCGCAATGGGGTGTTCTCAGGCTCCCTCGCTACAGGTATTCTCAGCCAGTATCGTGGTTCATCATCTAAGTCTGAGGAGTCACTGCTCACAGATTGGTCTAATTCTCTGTCTCTTCTTTGTTTTCTCCCTTTAGGTGGTGCTGACGGCGATGATGCAGGTAGGTCTCTTCTCCTTCCAGGTGGTGCTGACGGCGAGGATACAGGTAGGTCTACTGGTAGGTCATTCACTAGGTGTAGGAGGTTTCGATGCAGGGTACGGACTCTGTTTGGGACACCCTTCTCTGGATACACTCTGTAGACAGGGCCGTCACCCACACGCTCTTTTACTGTGTATACTGCATCCTCCCAGTAAGCCCTCAATTTCCCTGCCCCCCCCATTTCGCTCAGGTTTCGGACTAGGACACAGTCACCCTCCTGGAGGACAACCCCCCTCATATGACGGTCATAGTACCGTTTCCCCCTATCGCTTGACTTGCGGCTGTTTTCAGATGACACCTTGTACGCCTCTTTCATCCTTGCAGCCCACTTTTCAGCGTAACCTCTGGGAGTCGTGGCTTCCTTCTCAGTTGTCAAGCCAAATAACAGGTCAACAGGCAGATGCTGATGACGTCCATACAGTAAGTAGAATGGTGAGTACCCTGTCGCCTCATGTCTGGTGCAGTTATAGGCATGAACTATCTGTGGCAGATGCTCCTTCCATCTATCCTTCTCTTTCTCCTTTAGGGTCCTCAGCATCTGGAGCAGGGTTCTGTTGAATCTCTCTGCTGGGTTGCCCTGGGGATGATACGGTGTGGTCCTGGAGTGTCCCACTCCTGTCATCAGCTGTAAGGCCTTGAACAGGTCATTCTCAAACTCACAACCTTGATCATGGTGGAGCTTTCCTGGGTAGCCAAACCGTGGAATGAAGTCATTGAATATCTTTTCTGCTGCGGTCTTCCAGACTTATTCCTTGTAGGGTAGGCCTGGGCAAATCTGGTAAAATGGTCCACGACGACCAATATGTACTCAAAGCCACTTTTGCTTGGCTCTAGGTGCATGTAATCGATGGACACAAGTCCCAGAGGTGAGTGAGTGGCAGTGGAGGCTGCTGACCAAATTTTTAGGTGAAGCACAAATTATTATATTATATTAAATTATATTTTTTAAACATACCCAACGCTGCAACACCCCCATTCCTCCCAGGTGTCAGGCTCCTCATTCGCTTCCATTCATTTTGGGGACGTACAGTATACAGTGGCTCGGCGGCCCCTGATCAAACCAAGCAGACCATGTACAGTATACAGTGGCTCGGCGGCCCGATCAAACCAAGCAGACCATGTACAGTATACAGTGGCTCGGCGGCCCGATCAAACCAAGCAGACCATGTACAGTATACAGTGGCTCGGCGGCCCGATCAAACCAAGCAGACCATGTACAGTATGGCTCGGGCCCATCAAAAAATAACACAGTATGCTATGACTGGCCCCTGTAAATGTCCTAACACAACCCCCTCAATGTACAGTAAATGACCAAGTATGGTTGTCAATATTCCAATGTACAGTTTTGTTTGTACAGTTGTACAGTGTATGTCCCCCACCCCCACCTCCAATGTACAGTCCCGTCCCGTCCCCCCTACCCAACCTCCTCCAATGTACAGTGTCTACGTAAAATGTATATACTCCCTTTTCTGGACTATTTTTGTACTGTATGTGCAAGTCTGGTACATGTCATAAATGTATAGATGTAGCAGTACTGTCTATCTGTATGTCATGTATGTCATATATGGTATGATGAATTGAAAATGGGGGACCCTGATGTAAACAAGACGAAAGTCTTTCTCTGGTCTGCATCCCCTTAACAATTGTATGTATTGAGCTGTACTGTACTGTACCCATTCTGCAATCTGTTAATAAAGTTTTACAATTCAATTCAATTCACGGCAGAATGTGTAGACAATAGACAGACAGTGAAAACAAAGTTCTCCTCCAAGTCCTGTGGGTATTGTCTCCTCAACGTTTCTGCAGCTGAGCTTTTGTATTGTATGTATTGTATGTATTGAGCTGTACTGTACTGTACCCATTCTGCAATCTGTTAATAAAGTTTTCAATCAATCAATCAATTCAATCAAGCAAATTGCAGTTCTGCTCAATGAATGAATCCGAGAGGAATCCGAATGTCCCCTCTAACTAGTGCTATATGCTTCATTGCGTCATTAATAAAGTTTTCAATCAATCAATCAAACAATGCCGTTTGTTTAGACATTCACAAGACTTGCATAACGTTACAACTGCACGGCGGCAGTTTCAACAACATTATGTATTGTCCCTTACCTTAGATGAGCCGCGCCTGCTGCATACATCCCACAACGTCATCTTTTCCATTAATTCATTCCAGATAGGGCGGCGGCATTGTTGTTATTGATATCATCTTCATCAATGCCATCAGACCCAATAATGACACAGAATCAATCAATCTTTTCATAATGTCGCGGTTTTTACGGACCGTGTCGTTATGCTTTGTCAACTGGAGACGCTTTCCTTCATCAAGCAGAGTATCAATTCTGACTGTTCCCAACAGACTTAATTGTACTTCAGCGCTGACGTGATCATTAGATTTCTCATGAATCCTTACAGACCTGTCGAAATTCAGTATATCCGCAAATCCTTCTCTTGCAAACTTTGAACACCCCATACTTCCAGCAGGAGACTTAAACATACGTAATGCACGGCCAACAATATGTGCGGTTTGTTTGCATGCTCCCAGTTAACCACAGCACTTTATCATACTTAGCTGGTTGAAAACGGCGTTGTTTGCCCGACGCAAGTTGTTGACTCAAGTTGATCTTAGGTTTTGGTCTCCCGTCTGCTTTTACTCTTAGCTTTTCTTCATAGGAGAATGTGTGAAAAGATTCCTGTATGATCCGATCTACGATGTTTGGAGGGGCATCCATAATTCTTTGCAAAAATAATTTCCTATATTAGCCAGCTACAACAACAAGGAAGTTAGTTAGAACTACACTAGTCTTCAACTGAGATTTAAAAAAAAATATATATATATCATCCAAGTAAACAATGCAGTGCACAACAATAAGTGAACAAGTGTGAATAAAGATCTTAAAATATGAATGATTATATTAGGCAAATTAATGTTCTTCTTCAGGCAAACAGATGATGCAACACAACGTTGACTAGTAGAATACTGACGCCAGTCCAGCTGCAGACTGCCTGGCACCACTTGCAGACAGTCTCTGATTGGATTTTGAAGGTTGTTAATCATTCAACCTCCGTGTAATATTGGATGTCAAGGGCTGTCAATCAATCATTCCTCCATTCAATGGCAAGAGTTTAACTGCACAGACCGTGCTTAGATGAAGTTAATAGCCTATTTTGATTCGCTGTTATATATTATTTATTTAACAAAGGGTCACACCTGTGAAGTTTTCTTCACGAATAATTACTGCAGGCAATACTGCAGTGCAGGCCTGCTCAGAACTGTCAATTTTGGCCATTTTTGAAGAAAATAAATTCACTGGCATTTATTTTACAGAGGAAAACATTTATAATAAAAATAAATAATAATAATAATTAAAAAAAAATATATATATATCGTTTTTTTTTTTTTTTTAATATATATATAGGTATATGTAAATTAATAATAATTATGAATTATGAGTGAATTTGTGTTTCACGTGTTGTCATAGAGAAACCTCCACTGGTGAGTGGTGATACTACCCATGGGCGATCTGACGTGCAATGCAGGCTTCTTTTGTTTAATACAGGGACATTTCCGTGTCACATAGGCTTCAATTTCACTCTTCATATATGGCCAGTAAAATCTGTCTCTGGCCAGGCAAAGGACCCTTTCAGTTCCCACATGTCCCATGTCATCATGGAGGTGTTTCAGAGCAATGGGTCTGTACTTTTCAGGTAAGACAAGCTGTCGTCTCTGGATGGTGTTCCTGTACAGTAGACCATTTTCTATCTGAAGCTTTCCCCACTCGTGTAAGTCTCCTTCCAGGACCACTGACACCCCGTCTTGTGTCATTAGTTAGGGTCTGATTTGTCTCCTTCAGCTTGATGACTTCACAGATACTCGGGTCATCTCTCTGGGCTTGTACAAGCTCCTCATGACTGATAGCTGGGAGAAGTCCAGGTGTATGGGGCTCAGAGCTCTCCAGTGACAGGTTGAACGCCGCTACATAGGCCACATCCTGTTTCTCTGCTGCCTGGCTGCCTTCCCACACTGCCTGGATTGTGTCTTTGGACATTTCCTCAGTGCATCCTGCAACATACTCATCCATCTCCAGGGGTAACCGGGAGAGTGTGTCAGCATCAATGTTCACTTTGCCAGGTCTGTACTTGACCTCAAACCGGAAGTCTGCCAGTTCTCCAACCCACCTGTGGCCTACAGCATTACGTTTGGCAGTGCTCAACACATAGGTTAGGGGATTGTTGTCTGTATACACTGTAAAGTGAGGGGCATAGAAAAGGTAATCCCTGTACTTTTCGCACACAGCCCACTTTAAGGCTAGAAATTCAAGTTTCCCTGAGTCCATGTGATAGTTTTTCTCTGCAGGTGAGAGTGTTCTGTTATGCAATGACCCTGAGCTTCCCTTCCTGACGCTGGTACAATACAGCTCCAAGCCCTTTTGCTGATGCATCCGTGTGTAACACGAAAGGTAGGTCAAAATCAGGGTAGGCTAATACAGGTGGATTGGACAGGATGTTTATCAACTGGTCAAGGACGCCTTGGTGTTCCTCAGTCCACTGTATGGGGGTCCGTGATGGCATCTGGGCACCTTTCCCCTTTCTTGACTTGGACCGAGTTGTCACCATGTGGTCTCCTTTCCCCTGTAGAAGCTCATAGACTGGCTTTGCAATCCTTGCGAAGTCCTGCACATATGTCCTGTAGTAGCTGAGAAATCCCAACAGCTTACGGACTTCTCCAACTGTGCTCTGGGTTTTCTCTCTCAGTGCTTGGACAGCTGCTATATCTCTAGGATCGACACGCACTCCATTGGCAGAGACAAGTCTCCCAACATACCGCACCTCCTCCTTGAATAGCTCGCACTTGGCGGGCCTGAGCTTGACACTGTGATGCTGCAGAGCCCTCAGGACACGTCTCAGTCCGTCGACATGGGCCTCAAACGTTTCAGCAAAGCAGAACACATCATCCAAATAAGGAATGCAGCATTCATCACGTAGAGTATTCAACATCTCCTCCATACTTCTCTGGAATGCAGCCGGGGCATTTGAAAGCCCGAAAGGGATGCGTACCCACTCATACAACCCCCAGGGTGTGACGAACGCGGTTAGGTGTCTGGACCCCTCTGCAATGTATCCCTGATGGTACGATTTACCCTGGTCTAGGATGGAAAACCAGCTGTAACCTCCAAGTGTATCCATTAGGTCCTGTATGCGTGGGAGTGGGTGTCTGTCTGGGACAGTCTTTTGGTTTAAGAGGCGGTAGTCTATGCAGAGTCTCAAAGTTCCATCTTTTTTTCGCACGCACACCACCGGGGCTGCGTATGGGGACTTGGACTTCACTATCCACTTTCTGGCAAGCAAGTCTTGGATATAATCCTTAACTTCTTTATAAAGTGGCTTAAGTACCGATACATACGACCGCTGCACTGGGATGTCATCTTTCACAGTTATAGTCATTTGGAGACTTGGAATGCACCCTAGGTCGTTATCGTCACGGGCGAATGTGTTGGATTCTTCATAAAGCATTTGCTTCACTACTGTCTGCTGTTCTTCACTTAGATGGCTAACGTCAACTGTGGGATGCCACTGAGTTGTTGAGCTATTCTTTTCATCTCTACTGATGGGGGAAGGTGGTAATTTCATTCACATAGACTCGGTCTGTCTGGTCTGTCTGTACTATTCTGTCTATCGGCTGGATGCTGCCTAGGGCTGTATGACTGGGTAAGGTTACATTGTGCTTGGTGTTGTTGCTCACAGGGATTCTTACAAATGGTCTCTCAGTATGATGCACCTCGACTAGTCCATCACCTACATCTAACTGTTCCAAATGCCCGTCATGGTAGTTGACCTCGAATAGAGCGACAGAAGAGGAGAAACCTGCAGGCACTGGACACTTCAGGTGAGTAACTTGACCAGGGCGTACAACGACCTCATGGTAACCTACTTTGACAGATACTTGCTCATCAACAGGTTTCTGGGTCTGGAGAAAATTCACCACAGCCTCTGCTTTCTCACTTCCAAACCTCTCAGCAGGTCAACGATGATAGACAGGACTTCCATTCCATCTCCTTTCCCTTGGATTAACTCTTGAATGACGTTAAAGCCCAGCAGTGGCCTTAACAGGTCCCCACGGCTCACCAGGAACGGCACTTTGATGGAGAGCCCGGGGTCATCATTGCCAGGTAAGTTGACGGTCATTTCAACCCAGCCATCAAAGGGTATTGTTTCTCCATTAGCAGCGTAGACATCAAGGTCACAATCACCCATCAGCTCACTGAGAGGGCGGGTCTCTTGATGAGGCAAGTATTTCTTTTTCCATGTCCGATCGATAAGGCTAACTTAATAGGCCAGGTTAATGATTATGAGTTATATTACATATATTAATATCGATTATTGTTTACCTTTGAAAGAAGAAGTGGAAGTGGAAGAGTGTTTGTTTATTCTAGTCAGAGATACTATTATTTACATTAGTCACCACAAGAAATACAAGTCCCAGGATGCATTGCACCTGCTACCAGCTGCGTCCTTTTAGGTGATTGACAGAGAGCGTTTTATGAATGAACCTGATGAGAACTCAACTGTAATGTAACGTGCGCTGAAGATTCTATATAAAGTACAACCGAACGGAATCCGACGTATTGGACAATCTATTCTTTTGGACAGTAGTTATTCTACATTTTTGGTGCCGAAACCAGGGAACTTTAGATCATTTGGATATAACGATAGAATGGATGAAACAGAACGTCGGAATGAAATCGAGAGACAGAAACGGAAGCGCGGTGCCATCAGAGGTGGTACTACACGTATTTTAAATCAGATTGACGCTGAGATTGGAAATGAGGCTCCGAGTGTTGAAGACTTGACAACTATGTTGGATGTACTGGCATCAAAGGAGGACAGTTTGCTTGAAATAAACCGGGAAATAGAGCAGCTAACTTTGATGGATGATTTGGACGCGGAGATTGAATCATCGGAGACGTACAAGGAGCGCATCATTATCCAACGGAGCCGCGCACAACGAGTGATAAGGAACCAAAAGGAACTGACAGCAGAGGCCCGGCGGGTGAGTGATACTGAAGCAAGATCACAGAGACAGTCAGTAAAGCTACCAAGATTGGTCATTGAGAAATATAATGGAGATGTCAGTAAATGGCAGGAATTCTGGAGCCAGTATGAAACTGCTATTCACAATAATGGACTGTGTAAAAGAGAGAAGTTTACTTACCTGAAAACCTATCTCACTGGACCAGCTGCAAAGGCAATAGCAGGACTGACATTAACAGATGATAACTATGACAATGCGGTCACTTTATTACAAAATAGATTTGGAAGGAAAGATCTACTGATCAGTGCTCACATGTCAAAACTACTGAATCTTACTCCTGTGAAGAAAGCCTCTGATGTGAATGCATTGAGGCAGCTATATGATGAATGTGAAATTCAAATGAGGAGCTTGGAGTCACTGGGTGTAGTGTCAGAAACCTACGGGAGCCTGCTATGCCCAATTTTACTGCAGATGATTCCAGATAGCATAGCTCTTGAATATAGTCGTCAGAGGGGGGTAGATGATGAATGGAAAGTTTCTGAAATAGTCACATTCCTACAGAGGGAGGTTCAGAGCAGAGAAAGAGCACTGCAAATGACAACAACATCCAACCATCAGAAAGAAGAGAGCAAGCCATGGAAACAGGCCTACTCATTCAGCGAAGTGAGACCAAAAAGACCCAGCATGCAATCTACTGCTACACTGCATACAGCCAGCCAGGTGTACAACTGTTTGTTCTGTGACAGTGCTGATCACAAAGCAGAACATTGCCCAGACAACAACGTTATTGAACGTAAAGACAGACTAATGCGAATGGGAAGATGTTTTGTGTGTTTAGGACAGAAACACATAGCCAAATTCTGTAAAAAGCAGGTCTCCTGTGCAACCTGTGGAAGAAGACATCACATTGCTGTGTGCACTGGCAAGAAAAGTGAGGAGCAGAAACCCCCTGTTTCGGAAGAGGCTGTTGTTTCCTCAGTCATTCCTCATTCAGTGAAGATGAAACCAGATGGACAGAACAATGTGCTGTTACAAACTGCCAAGGCATGGGTGGAAGGCCCAGGAGGCAGGGTAATAGCTCGTTGCTTACTAGATGGAGGGAGTCAGAGGAGCTTCATCCATGGAAACCTTGTGAAGAGCCTGAAGTTACCAGTAATGAGACAAGATAAACTCACTCTTCACACGTTTGGATCCTCTGTCCCTACAATGTCACAGTACAACACAGTGAAGGTCACCTTGAGGAATGTCTGGGACACCGAGCAAAAAATCGAAATAGAGGCTATAGAGACCCCACAGGTGTGCTCAGCAGTGATGAAGGTGCCTGGTGACCAGGTTCAACATGAGCTCAAGAAAAAGGGTCTGAGACTGGCAGACTTCCCAGGAAATGAAAGTGATCCAGAGCTCTCCATCCTGATAGGAGCAGACTATTATTGGCAAATAGTATCAGGCAAAGTGGAGAGGCTGACAGAGACTTTGGTTGCGGTGGAGAGCACCTTTGGATGGTCTGTGCAGGGGCCTGTGTCCATGTCAAGTGTAGCTGAGGCAGCATGCATGCTCATCCCCATGGATGAAGACACACTTGTCTCCAATCAACTAAAGGCATTCTGGGAAATTGAGTCTCTGGGTATAACAGGCGAGAAAACACAGAACCCAGCAGAAGAAGAAGCTCAACAGATGTTCGAGAGAACAACAACCTTTAAAGATGGGCGATACCAAGTGGAGTTGCCATGGAAGGCAGAAAGAACAGAACTCCAAGACAACTACAGAATCGCTAAGAAAAGGTTTGATGGTCTGAAGAAAAGACTAAAGAAAGATGTTACCTTTTACAGCAGGTATCATGAAGTAGTGGAGGACTATTTACAACAGAACATAGCAGAGGACGTGCCGGAGGATGATGCAAGGACAGACAGTGTGAAATACTACTTACCTCACCACGCAGTACTCAGAGAGGACAAGGTGACGACGAAACTGAGAGTAGTGTTTGATGCTTCATCTCATGAAAATGGCCATCCATCCCTCAATGACTGCTTATTCACAGGACCCAACCTGAACCCAGACCTCCTCAACGTCCTGATTAAGTTCAGGCAACATGCGATCGCCTTTATGGCAGACATCAAGAAGGCCTTCCTGCAAATATCCCTGGCAGAAAGGGACAGAGATGCCGTGAGGTTCTTGTGGCTCACTGGCCCACCAAAGGGAGAAGAGGAGGAAGAGCCACGAGTGTTAAGGATGACCAGAGTGGTCTTTGGCGCTTCCCCAAGTCCATTCTTACTCGCTGCTACAATCAGGAAACACCTGAAACAGTATGAGACAGAACATCCATCCGTTGTAGAGACATTGAGAGAATCACTTTATGTCGATGATTTTATTGCAAGTTCACACAACGTTGAAGAAGCTTACACTGTGACGACAACTGCTAAACAAATGCTGTTGACCGCAGGCATGGACCTCTGCAAGTGGATGACAAACTCTCCTGAATTGATGGAAAAATGGGAGAAGAGCAAACCTGACCTCACGGTGGCGCCAGAGACACACGGAGCGGTACTGAAAGTGCTCGGCTTGGTATGGAGGCCAGAAACTGATGACTTCACCTTTGACTTAATGCCACTGGTGAGCATTCTAAAACAGAAGGAGAACACAAAGAGAAGTGTTCTGCAATCGTCTGCACGCATTTATGACCCCCTTGGGTTCCTGACTCCTTTCACAGTCAGAGTCAAGTGCATGTTCCAAGAAATGTGGGAGAGAGGACTCTCCTGGGATGAGGAGCTACCACCTGATCTGACTCGAGAATGGCAACAGTGGTGTTCGGAGCTCCCCCAGCTTCACCAGCTCGCTATCCCAAGATGGTACAGAATAGACCTGCAGACAGAGAACAGCCACCTCCTGAAACTACATGTGTTCTGTGACGCCAGTGAAAGGGCTTACAGTGCTGTGGCCTACCTGCAGGGCAAAAACCAAGATGGAGAACTTAGAACGAGCTTAGTGGCATCCAAGTCCAGGGTAGCCCCTCTCAAGAAAATGACACTGCCGCGCCTGGAGCTCATGGGAGCTGTGATTGGGGCAAGACTAGCCAGCCACTTGATGAAGACTTTGAAAATGGAACAGAAACAGATCACAATGTGGACAGACTCTATGATTACGCTGCACTGGATTTGCAGCTCCGCTCACAAGTGGAAACAGTTTGTCTCAAACAGAGTGACAGAGAGCCAGTCCTTGACCAACCCAGAGTCATGGTCACACATAAAAGGGAAGGTAAATCCAGCTGACCTCCCTACCAGAGGACAGACTGTGGAAAACCTGATACAGAACAAGCTATGGTGGTACGGACCTGAAGTTCTGACCACACCTGACCAGTCACCTGATCAGTCAGAGGAGACTGATGAGGGCCAGGTTCCAGAAGAAGTTCACACAGAACTCAAGTGCCATCACCAGGTCACAGTACAGTTTACTGCAAATGACGCAGATCTCTCTGAACCAGTATTGGAGCTGGCAAGATATAGCAAACTGAGAAGGGTCTTAAGAGTGACTGCCTGGATCAAGAGATTCATAACCAATGCTCAAAGGAAGACAAAGACACAAGGAGAGCTGACTGCTGACGAGCTCTTTGAGGCAGAAAGGTACTGGATCAAGACAATACAACAACAAAGTTTCAGTCAGGAGATCAAATTACTGAAGACAGGAAAGAATCTGACGAACGACTGTAAAATAAAGGAACTCCAACCATTCCTGGATGAATATGAACTGCTCAGCGTGGGAGGAAGACTGCAACAGTCCAACTTCACCTTCCGAGAGCAGCACCCGTGGATTCTGCCCGGAAAACAAAGATACTCAGAAATGCTGATACAGTCCTGTCATGAAAAGATAATGCATTCAGGAGTGAGGGACACCTTAGTACAACTAAGAGAAAGATACTGGATCCTGCGTGCTAGACAGCTAGTCAAGCGTGTTTTAGCAAGATGCACTGTCTGCAAGAGATTCAAGGCAAAGGCTGGATGTCAGATCACTGCACCTTTACCAAGAGACAGAATAACTGAATCCCCACCCTTCGAAGTCACAGGTGTGGATTTTGCAGGACCGCTTTATGTGAAGGCAAATGGATCGGTGACGAAGTCATACATTGCACTGTTCACCTGTGCGGTGACCAGGGCGGTACACCTGGAACTGGTCTCAGATCAGTCGACAGAGAAATTCCTGTTAGCTCTGAAAAGATTCATTGCCAGAAGAGGAATATGTAAAGTTATCTACTCGGACAACGCAAGAACATTCAAGAGAGCTGAGCTGGACTTGAAGGAGCTGTGGAAGGCCATCAAAGACCCACAGCTGTTGGAGTTCTTCTCAGAAAAGGGCATCACCTGGAAGTTCATAGCCGAGCGAGCTGCATGGTGGGGCGGATTCTGGGAGAGGCTCGTCAGATCCGGAAAAACATGCCTAAGGAAGGTGCATTGGAAGAGCTTCACTCAACTTTGAAGAGATGTGCACAGTCCTAACGGAGGTTGAGGCTATCCTGAACTCTAGGCCTCTGACCTTTGTGCACAATGAAGTGGATGAACCACAGCCGCTGACCCCAGCCCACTTCCTGGTGGGTAAAAGACTCACGTCTCTGCCGCCCAAGACATTCCCAGTTGACGCACAACGCTCAAATCCTAAGTGTAAAGAGCTCAACCGAAGATGGAAGTACAGGCAGAGACTCGCAACCAGCTTCTGGAATAGCTGGCGTAAGGATTACTTGCTGGATCTGAAATCAGCACATCGCTGTGACACGCCGTCACCCACCCCTCTGAAAGAGGGTGACATTGTACTCATCGGAGAAGATAACACTCCCAGACAAACCTGGAAGCTGGGAAGAATCAAGGAACTGTTCCCAGGTCGAGATGGACTTGTGAGGTCGTGCACAGTTCGCACTACCTCAGGAACTTTGTTGAGGAGACCTATTCAGTTATTATATTGTTTAGAGGTCTAGGATGAACTAGCAGTTCATCGGGGGGGAGAATGTTGTAACTTAATAGGCCAGGTTAATGATTATGAGTTATATTACATATATTAATATCGATTATTGTTTACCTTTGAAAGAAGAAGTGGAAGTGGAAGAGTGTTTGTTTATTCTAGTCAGAGATACTATTATTTACATTAGTCACCACAAGAAATACAAGTCCCAGGATGCATTGCACCTGCTACCAGCTGCGTCCTTTTAGGTGATTGACAGAGAGCGTTTTATGAATGAACCTGATGAGAACTCAACTGTAATGTAACGTGCGCTGAAGATTCTATATAAAGTACAACCGAACGGAATCCAACGTATTGGACAATCTATTCTTTTGGACAGTAGTTATTCTACACCCGTGTCTAACAGAACACTCACAGCATGGCCATTCAAGTGACACTTAAGTAAACATTGCTTCCCGATTAACTGTGCTACTCTTTCAGATGGAGACTTGACACTGGTGGTAGGTGATTGAGGGGCGACAGGGAAGTGACCATTATATGGGGCTGAATCAGTTCTGCGCACTCCTGAGTGGGACTGGGGTTTGGGGCCGGTCACTGGTTGTCCCTCTGCCATGACCGCAGCTGGTTTCCCGACGACTTGAACCTTTTAAGGCACCCCAACGCACGGTGTCCCTCTTCACCACATGCAAAGCAATGATTACAGTTAGGTAAGTTCTGTTCAACACAGGTAGGACAGCCATACGTTCCCTTTCTCTGTGGCGTTTGTCTTGCCTGGGAACTCGCACAGTAGCATGAATGTTCAGGTGGGCGCTGGGGTGTGGCTGGCCGTGACGCTGCTTGTGGCGGTTTTAGGGATTCCACCATTCGTGTTAACGCCTGTATCTGGGCACTCAGTCGTTGGACTTCCTCATCTCTGTCTGTGCGGTTAGTGTCTTCCTTACCTTTGATCGACTGGTCTGTGTCAACTTGCCCGCTGTGAGCGTAGGTAACTTTGCTATTTGTGCTCTGACCCAGTCGACATCTCCTTTCACTGACTTCACTGGTCGTTTTGATGACTTGCCTCAACAGCGCCTCATCTGTGATTGTTGGGTTAGAGAGCAATGGCTTAAGCTCCCTCCGGATGTCATCGTGCTTCTCTCGTAGACCCTGGTAGATGGTGTGGAGGAATACATTCTGTACAGTTCCTGCCTCATATTTTATGTCAGTGTCTATCTGTTTTGATGTGAAGACCACTTTTTGCTTGAGCCCCATCATCCGGTAGAGGAACTGTTGTGGTGTTTCTCGTTCATGCTGTTGTGCATTTATCAGTTCTTGGAAGAGCTCCGTTGTATTCTTCTCTCCCAGGTGTGACTGTAGGAAGCTTCTAAGCTCCATCACGGTCAGTTCCTCTTTACTAATCAACATGTCCTTGAAGTTGCCAGGTTTGATGATGCGCAGCACTGCTCGGATAACTTTACCCTCAGTGTGCTTTTCTTTTAGTCCCTCTGTTATCTGTTTACAGATATTACCATAACTAATATCAGATGCACTATCCCCTATCTGGCCTCCATGTATCTTAAACTCCTTTCTCTGGAGAAGAGCTAGATCTTTGAGAGCGATTAAGCTTTCACTTCTGTGAGGGGACTGACTGGCCTGTGCGCAGTAGGACTGGCTACCGTTATCTGCAGTTGGCTGTTGGTATGTAATGGGTGAGGATTGCAGGTGTTGCAACTCACTGTTGCAAAGTTGTTAGATTGTGACTCAAGGGTATCAGTTTTGGAAGCAGGGGTAAGGGTGTTTGTGTTTACACTAATTGCTGATGCATCGACAATGTCAGGACTTGTTCCTCCCTGTGGAGTCACTGGACTATGACCATGCCCTGCAACCATCAGATCAATTACATCCTTCAAACACAACAACTGAACCATGCCCTGATCTTCTAGTTGTAATACAGTAGTAGAAGACATGTAACCACAAATATGATCAAAACACCCCCCCTCATTTTCCAACTTAGCTGGATCCTGGTCAGATGATACCAAGTCCTTCGCCACCAGGAGGATCTCATCATAGGAAAGATGGAGCAGTCCTTTTTTTAAGGACCAAGTCAGTTCTTTACGGGTACTGTTGTCCGCCATGATGAACACTCTTTAGACGCTCTGGATACTTGTGTACTCCCCACTCTGCTGAAGTGTAGACTGTAGACAGGTACCCTGGACTAGCGTGGTCCACAGCTCTAATGATGTATCTCGTTTGTCCACAGGTTCAATGATCTCTGGAATGACGACCTCCGACCACTATGGCGCCAATCCCGGACGAGCCCCCATGAATCTGTTACAGGTCTCAAGTGTGAGACCTGAACAGATAGGATTCTGTTGGCAGACAAGGTTGCCCTCTTAGTCCCGGACTATTCGATCTATCATTAGAACCTTTAGCACAATTTATAAGACAATCCCAACACATAGAACCAATAGTAATCAAGGGCACACATCATAAAATTAGTTTATATGCGGACGACGTAATATTGTTCATGCAAAACCCCAACAACACATTGCCGCTTATACTCAAGTTGATAGAGAACTTTGGTGATTTATCGGGATTTAAAATAAATTGGCCTAAGTCGGCTTTTCTTCCTCTTAACACCAGTGCAAAAAAAGAGACAACCCTCCCAGGTGCGATACCCATGGTCAAACATTTCAGATGCTTGGGTGTGGAAATATTTCCCACCATAAGACAAACGGTGAAGCACAATTACACAAAAATACAGAACAAAATCAAGGACGACCTGGACAGGTGGGCAAAACTTAAAAACTCAGTACAGGCAAGGGTATCAATAGTTAAGATGGATGTATTACCAAGAATCAATTTCTTCAGCTCAATGCTTCCGTTACCTCCTCCAGAGGGCTACTGGAAAAGATTACAAACCTCCACATACAAATTTATTTGGAATAACAAACCACCTCGCATAAAAAGATCCACCGCACAGAGAAGTAAAGCAGACGGTGGCATGGCAGTCCCAGATTTTTTACAATATTTTAATGCCTTCACATTAAGACCATTGAAGAAGATATGGTTTGACCCCGAGGCTTTGGTATCTTGGAGAAAATTAGAAGAAAACATAGTAGCCCCACAGAGATTGAAAGACATAGCATACACTAAACTTTCAATCAAGCATTGTGAGCGAGAATTTGGCCCAATAATAACCCATGCAATCAGGACATGGCGGGAAACACAAAGGAAATTTCCTAACCCTCAAGTATGGCATAATCACACTCCCATATTCAATAACAATGCTCTCTTAATGGGAAAACGACCTATAAGATTCCCTGTATGGGAAGAAAGAGGCATACACTCATTAGGGGATATTTTTAATAACAAGGGCCTCTGTAGTTATGTCGAAATATGCATAAAGTTTAACCTCACCGAGTCCACATGGCTTTTTTACATACAGTTACGACTTTGTATGAGATCTCACGGTGTTCCATTACACATACCAATTGAACACCACAGATACCACAAATTTTTCTATGAAAGAGATACATTGGGAGGTTTTGTATCAGGTTTTTATTATCAATTACTAACGTCCTCGTACGAAACCCTTCAACTAGACAATGTCTGGAGGAGGGATATACCAGACCTGGAAAATGACTTTGATTGGCAAGGAGCCTGGGCAAATGTCCGACTTACATCAAGGAACCCGGATCATCAACAAATCAATCTGAACTATATTCACAGGACATACTTGACTCCTATAAGGCTGTGCAAAATGGGGCTTATACAAGACTCCAAATGCTCCCAATGTACAAATGGGGACGAAGGAACATTTATGCACATGTATTGGGACTGCCCACCAGTTAAGGCATTCTGGAAAGATGTGTCCCAACAATTATCAATACTCGTATTTTGGAATAAACCTGTACACCCCGCGGTATTGCTATTGAATGATGTTTTTGAGTTTGCAGTGAACCCACAACTAAAAAGATTGGTTTTATCGGGTATCACAGTAGCTAAAAAACTGATTGCATCACGTTGGTTTCAACCGGAAAAAATGTGCCGGAAAGTGTGGTTTCTTACATATCTCGATGTGATATATCAAGAAATATCTACAGCAAGAATTCTGGGGCTCAATGAATCCAAAATGTTAATGTGGTTAGAAGTGGTGGAGAGAATAAAAGCTAGCCTATAATGGTGATGTCTGGTTAGGAGTGAGGGATAATGGAGGTACTATCCAAGAGGGGGTCCGGGAGGGGGGGGTTTGAGCTGGAGCATATGTGTGTAGGGTTTTAGAAAATAGGTATTAGGGGTATATTATATACTAACATTTATATAATTGTAACTTCGCTGGATATACACGGTATACGGTTAAAATTTTATTATTGACTATTTTTGTTTTATCCTGTTTCTGTACTTGCATATATTTTAACCACCTTTACTGAAAGTTTCATTATACATTGTGTGTTGAGTACTGACTTTTAATAAGTTTTGTTTTGCAATAATAAAAAAAAATTAAAAAAAAAAAAATGATTCTGTTGGCTCATAAATTAGATAGTTTTATTGAAAAGAATAACCTGCTGAGTGAGAGTCAGTATGGATTCAGGGCAAATCGATCAACAGCCTTAGCCTTAATGAATATATATGAAGAAATAACCACAGCAGTAGATGAGAGGAATTACACAATAGGGGTGTTTATTGACTTAAAAAAAGCATTTGATACGATAGATCATCACATTTTAATTTCTAAATTACAAACATACGGTGTGAGAGGGGTGGCGATGAACTGGTTAAGTAGCTATCTTGAAAATAGACAACAATATGTACAACTCTCTGGTTACACATCTGAATGTATGAATATTGAATGTGGTGTCCCTCAAGGTTCGGTCCTGGGGCCCAAACTTTTTATTTTATATATTAATGATATATGTGAAGTGTCAAACATATTGCAATTTGTTTTATTTGCTGACGATACAAATTTCTTCAGTTCAGGAAAATACCTTAAAAAATTAGCAGATGACATTGTAAATGAAATGTGTAAACTTAAGATATGGTTTGATAACAATAAGCTATCCCTAAATTTGGAAAAAACGAAATGTATGATATTTACTAATCGAAAGAAGGACAATGTGGCATTATGTATTGACGGAGTTAATATTGAAAGAGTATCTGAGTTAAAAATTTTGGGTGTTATGTTGGATGAGAAATTGACATGGAAGCCACATATAATGTACATAAAAAATAAGGTAGCCAAGAGTGTTTTTGTTTTGAACAAGGCAAAGAATGTGCTTGATTATAATTCTATGCGAATATTATATTGTTCACTCATCCTACCATATTTGAGTTACTGTGTGGAAGTGTGGGGTAACACGTATGAAAGCAACATAAAGCCATTATTTATATTACAGAAGAGAGCAGTAAGAATAGTTCACAATGTAGATTCAAGAGAACATACCAACGAATTATTTATTAAATCCAGACTATTGAAACTTAAAGAGTTAGCTGAAATACAGACTTTATTAGTTTTGTTTAGAGCAAAATGCAGAGTATTACCAGCAAATATACAGAGGTTGTTCGTTCCCTGTCCAGATGACAGCAGAAGGAAATTAAATTTTAAACACCAATTTGCACGAACAACCTTAAAACAAAGGTGCACCTCAGTTATAGGTATCAAACTATGGAACTCCTTGCAGAACGATGAAAAGAGTTCCAATAATATATTTCACTTCAAAAGGTTGTGCAAAGAAAAGATACATAGACAGTATAGCACAGTTTAGTATAATATTGCAGTTTAGCGTGTCAGGATGACGTAGCATAGAGTTGTAGTGTAGGCCAGTATGAGTATAGTAATATAGTATATAGCAGCGTAACATAGAATAATAATATATTAAAATATTGTATAATACTGTACCAATATGGTGTAGAATAAATAGTATGATTTAGTTATATTATAATAAAATAGAAATTAGATAGTATATAGAAGTATAATACATTATATAAGTGTGTGTGTGTGGGTGTGTGTGTGTGTGTGTAAATGAATGAACCTAAATATGTAGTTTGACTGATAGATAGACAAAATGGGTTTATTTATGTTGATTTAATTTGGTTGTGTTGATGTTAAATATTTTTTTTTTTTTGCAAATGGGTATATTCTGTTTGGTTTTACACAATATGTCTATCGGTGTGTTGTGTGTGTGTAGGGGCAGGTATATATAAGATTTTTTCTTCTTCCTGTTCCTTTCGGCCATGGTATTTTTGGTGAATTATATGAATATGTACTGTTGGACTGTGGTAATTCCATGTACGAATAAATAAATGATGATGATGATAAGTAACATTTAAAGGACGGAGATTTGTTAGTGTGGTGTTTTGATAGACTATGTCTGCGTAATCCATTATTGGAAGTACCAGCTGTATAATGATTATTTTCCTAACCTGAAGAGACAAACAGTTAATAGAACGATACAATATTCTCAGGCTACAATTTGTTTTCTTCATCACAGCATCAATATGTGACTTGAAGGTGAGTTGAGAATCAAGCCAAAGACCCAGATACTTATATTCATCGACATTTTCAAGAGGAGCATTATCTAAAAACTTAATCGACAACTGATTTGATATTTGCACCAGATTTGATTTAGTACCAAACAGCATACTATAGGACTTCTTCTTATTTAATAAAAGTTTGTTAATAGATAACCATTTCTGGACAGCATCAAAATGAGTCTGTAAAGAGTACTGAATTTGTTGAATATCAGACTTAGAGGAATAAATCACTGTATCGTCAGCATACAATTGAGTAAGACAGTCAGATGGTATCAGGGTAAGATCATTAACAAATATAGAAAATAATAATGGTCCTAAAGATGAACCTTGAGGAACACCTTTATCCATAATAAAAAAATCAGACTGTTTACCCTGATATGATACACACTGACGTCTCTGGTGGAGATATGAATTGAACCAAAGTAAAGAATTATTAGAGACACCAATAGCACACAGTTTGTCAAGAAGAAGATAATGATCAACCAAATCAAAAGCCTTTGTGAGATCTATAAATATTGCACCAGTAACCATGTTATTATCCATTGCTGAGTGAACATCATTGGTCAACTTCAGAAGGGCTGTAGTTGTGGAGTAGTTTGGCCTGAAACCAGATTGGCATGGTGATAAAATATGAGATTCATTAATCATAATGGGATAATTGATTAAAAATTTGTTGTAGGCACTGCACTGTTTAAGTCATTTACAATATGGAATTATAGATGGATAGATAGATAGATAGACTATAGATATGGTAGATTATATATACTGTAGATACTTTTATGGATAGTCTTATATTAGCATACAACTTGCAATAATTATTCTAACAACGCCTATACATTTTATGTGTTGCTATTTGTGCTATTAATCTCTTGTGGTAATCGATTGTGGGGTGACAGACAGTGGCTCAGGAGATAGATTGGGTAATAGGAAGGTTCCCGGTATGATTCCAGCTCATCATGGCTGTGTGCCGAAGTGTCCTTGAGCAAGACACTTAAACCCTAACTGCTCCACGATGATGTGTAAATGTGTGTGTGAACGGGTGAATCTGACACATAACTTGTAAAGCACTTTGGATGCGCTATAAAAACGCTATATAAATGCAGTCCATTTACCATGAGCTACTGAACATCCTTGACAGTCCATCTTTTATTGGACAGAATGTGACTGTTTCAAGGTTCATGGTCATTAGGGAACATCTCTTGATGGAAGTATTTTTATCCTGTGGCAACTGGGAGAAAGTCTATGCTGCTATTTCATTATCACTTAGAAAACTGAAACTCCCTGTGTCTATAAATCAAATGTATCTTCAGTCTTCTTAAAATGCTGTGTCTAGGCTTTCAGCCTAGCTACAAGCTACCTATAGAATTATTTTTGAAGAGTTTATGCTTTTAAGGTTTAGCTGGGTTTAGCCCCTGTGTATATTGCAGGGATGTAATGTTTTATGAACTGGAGTGCAGCCTGAGATCCTTTGGCATTGATTGCCCGTTTGGCCGCTTCAAGCTCTGGAGTAGACTATATTTATGACAACCTGCCTGAAAAGATCAACCTAGCAAAATCAGTAACTCCCATCACAAAACACGCCCAAAAGGCACAATTGATTTGACCATCTTAACATTGTGTATATTCAAATGATGATCTTGAGGAGCTTGAATTGTAGATGGAGTCCATCACGACTCAAAAACTTCTCGCTCGTGCTGAATCTCTAAAAGAAAAACATGCTTTGGAGGAGCAGGAACTACAGTTGAAGAGAAAAAAGGAACAACTGGACGTGGACACTGAATTGGCTGCAACCACTGCAAGGTTGGCCGTGTTGCACTCCTTTGAAAGTAAACATTCATCTCGTGCACCTTCAAATGCAATGAATTCCTATTTTGAAAAGGAACACCACAAGGTCTTAAATCCTGTTGCAAGAGAATATCAACCTGGGACATTAACACAACGAAGTAAATTGACACAATTGTCAATACCACCAAACAAGCCTGTGGATGTGAGACCAAAGGAACATGGTCAATGGCATAGCACTGCTACTAACCGCCAATATAACCACAACCACAAGGAACAGGAAAGCAGAATGGGAACAACTGATAATGTTCAAATCAATTCAAACCAACCTGCAAACATGCTTACCATCATGGAGAGGCAAAATGAGATAACTGCTGCTCTGGTGCAGCAACAGCATTCCAGGTCTCTGCCACCACGAAATATCCCAACCTTTGAAGGTGACCCTCTCCAATATAGAACATTCATCAAAGCATTTGAACAAGGAGTGGAGGAAAAGGCAACAGAAGCTGATGCTTTGTATTATCTGGAGCAGTTCACAAGAGGACAGCCACAAGAATTGGTGCGTAGCTGCCAGCATATGGCTCCTGAGCGTGGTTACGCAGTGGCAAAGGGTCTTCTTAAAGAACACTTTGGAAATCAGTACAAAATAGGAAATGCCTACATGCAAAAGGCCTTGGCATGGCAAACAATAAAATCGGAGGATGTCAAGGCACTTCAAGCCTACTCCTTATTCTTGCGTGGCTGCTGCAATGCAATGGAGGAGCTTCAGTACATGCAGGAGTTGGACATGCCTGTCAACATGAGGGCCATAATATCAAAATTGCCATTCAAGATGAGGGAGCAATGGAGGAGTACGGCTCACGGCATCATGGAACACACCCAGGAAAGAGCTCACTTCGAGGATATGACTACATTTGTGGAGCGACATGTCAGCATTCTTTCTGACCCTCTGTTTGGTGACAAGTTACAAGATCCAAAATCTGGTGTGGTTGGCACAACATCTCTCACCAGGTTTGAATCATATCCCAACAGAGTGAAAAGAAACATTGTCGCCACCACAGTAACATCTATGGACATATCTGAGAGAGCCAATGAGCTGACATCACCAACACCCGGTACAGTGAATGCTATGAGAGCTGGATGCCTTTGCTGTGCTCACAGTCACTCGTTGGAGGAGTGCAAACAACTGCAGGAGAAGAGGCACAAGGAGAAAATGTACTTTCTGAGGGAAGAGGGAGTTTGCTTTGCATGCTTATGTGTTGGTCACATGAGCAGAGATTGCGAAAGGCGCTTGATATGGAAAGTTTGTGGTCAAACTCACCCCACCCTGCTTCACATCAAAAGGCAACCATCTTCTCCAGAACAGTTAAAGGAACCATTCAATAAGCAACCAACTTCACTGCAAACATGTGGACATAGAGGGGCCGGTAAGGACCGGTGTGTGTTATCCATTCTCCCTGTACGTGTGAAAGCAGCAAAAGGAAATGCCATCATACAAACCTACGCCTTCTTAGACCCTGGTAGATCAGCCACATTCTGCTCTGAACGCCTAATGCAGAAGCTGAATATCACAGGCAGAATAACCAACTTCCTGTTGAGCACCATGGGGCAAGAGACAGTTGTTCCAGCTTACTCCTTGACTGGGTTGGAGATAGCTGGTTTGGACAGCGATGACTTTTATGTTCTTCCGGAAGTTCTCACACAGAAGAAAATGCCAGTCACGGCTGAGAACATGGTGACACCTGAAGAACTGTCTAAATGGTCATATTTGTCCAACGTACACATCCCACGCCTAAAAGCAAATGTCGACCTGTTGATTGGAACCAACACTCCCAAGATATTGGAACCTTGGGAGGTCATCAACAGTCACAGGAATGGCCCGTATGCTATAAGGACAGTGCTGGGATGGGTCGTTAATGGTCCACTGAATGGAAACAGTGGTGTTGTGGAGTCAGAGTTTCCCTCTGCTACAGTGAACAGGATCTCTGTGTGCAGACGGGAAGAAATGCTGGCCGATCAGGACAAACACGACTTCAAAGAAGTAGCTGTGAAGGAGAAGGAAGTGCCAGAGAAGACCTAAGCCATCTGTACAAATTTGAAAGTTCAGCAGTGCTTCAGGAGGAGAGGTACTGCTTGAAATGACCTTTTAACAAGGAGGTCTGTCTGCCCAACAATGTGGGAGTGACTAGGCTGGATACAGCGTTTGAAGATAGCCTCTTGAGAGTTGTAGGAAGATTGAGCAGAGGATCAACATCAGAGGAAGCTAAACCTCCACTCATTCTCTCCAAGGACCAGCATGTTTCAATGCTCATTCTCAAGCATGTACACCAGAATTGGAGACATGGTGGAAAGACTCACACAATGTCCAAAGTGAGGAAGAAATGTTGGATCACCAACACCCATGCAGCTGTTAAGAAGATCATCGCTGAATGCAGCTTTTGCAAACACTACAGTGACAGTGCAGTGGAGCAAAAGATGGCGGATCTTCCAGCAGACAGAACCCTTCCTGACCTACCACCTTTTACCAACACAGGGGTGGATAAAGGAAGAGGAAACAGGAAAGGAGGAGGAACAGGAAGTCAAAGAACCAGGAAAGGAGGAGGAGCCAGGAGTGCTAACTCGCTTCCGAGAGGAACCGGTGGCATTCATCTGTGACATTCAAGCCATGTTCCACCAGGTGAAGGTCGCTGAGGAAGACAGTGATTTTCTGTGCTTTCTCTGGGACAAGAGGAAAAGGAGTTTGGCAGCTGGAGATATTGTGGTCATCATAGACTCTTCGTGGGTCCTGGCCACTTGGCAGGGTTCTGGAGGTCTTTCCAGACGAACAAGGTCTGGTGCGTTCTGTAAAATTGCAGACTAAAAGTAGCACCATTGTAAGGCCAGTGACAACTGTGTTTGGTTCATGAAGTGTAGATGCACTTAATCCATAACATGTTTTGGCTCTTATTTGTTTATTTATTTTTTGAATTGTTATGTCTGCCTGCCTTAACAATTAGGGGCCGGTGTGGAACGGCCAAAATGGATTTAATGTGCAGTGGATTTATGTGACCAGGGGGTGGCGCTTCTTTTATTTAAGCGTCAGGTACACCCAGGGCCGCCTCAGTGGGTGTGCGAGCAGTGCGGTCGCACAGGGCCTCGCGGGAAGGGGGGCCTCGCACAAAAGAAAATTCAAAAAAAATATATATTATTTTTTTATTTATTATTTTAAAAAAAAATATTTATTTTTTTATTTTTTTGCGAGGCCCCCCTTCCCGCAAGGCCCTTTTTCATCACAGACCTAAAATCTAGTTTTGCTTATATGCTTATATATTTCACATTAGACACGTTCCTGGCTCTGAGGCTCTGCAGGCAGCAGAATTGGTTTCAATGAGGGGAGGGGTTACAGCCAGGTAAGGTAGCGTCTGTTGAGTTCATTGTGTGTGTCTGTGTGCGTGCCGGGGGGGGGGGGGGGGGGGGCGTGAACCGACTCATTGCCAGACGTGAGCGATTCGACTCACGCTCACGGCAATGGATCGGCTCTTATGAACGAGTTGCTCATGACCGACCCATCACTAGCGTCTGACTATTTCGCGCGTGCAGCATTGGAGCCTAGGTTATGCCAGCCAAGATGAAGAGGACATCGTTCGGCAGATGGACTGAAGATGAAAGTTGTTGCATGTTAGACAGTTCAGTCAGGCTAGCCATCCCGGCTAAAGACAGGGACAGCTAGTTAGCTTTAGCTTCGTTATAATATTAAGTGTGGTTCAGTCGGGATATAGCCATGATGATGTCGGCTAGTAGCTAGCTTAGCTAAAGACTAACTAGCGTTAGCTAACCTAGAGACAGCGCGTGCAGCATTGTTATGCCAAGATGAAGAGGATGGTCGTTCGGCAGATGAACTTCGTCAACTCCACGCGGTTGTCTCCATCCTCTTGGACGTTTGGTGAGTTTTTGATGCACTCTATTCTATTCCCGCCGTGGATATCTCTCTCTCTCTCTCTCTCTGGAGCCAAACTGGCCGACTAGCTGTTGTAGTACTAGTAGCTAACGGTGTGTGGCCAGGTGTCAGCACCTGTATTGCTTTTCTCATGTTGTACAGTTTTTCAGTGATAGCCGCATAGCTCGCTTCTGCGTTAGCTAATGGTTAGCGATAGCCGGGTTGAGCTAACTGTTAGCCAGTTAGCTGTTTAGCTACGACGTTAGCTGCCGGCTGCGCTCGGCTGGGAACGTTAGTTTGATGCTATCAGTTAGCCTAGAGTTAGCAGTTAGCTTGTGCTACGACCATTGACATTAGCCGTGAGAATAGCAGGGGGTTCTGGCACTCTGACTACGACATCATCTTTGACAGAAGATGTAGTCGGGCCTGCACCATGACAAGGCTCCGGCCATAGCTTCTTTTTGTCCCGCCAGCGAGAGGCCTTTCGTCAACGTGGAGACCTGTGTTGCAGCCTTTCGCCCTGCGTTCCTCGTGCAGGTAAGATGTCATGACATTACCCCACTCTTCCTTCCTTCCCCTCCCGAATGTTTTGTTAATAACAATGTTTTTTTCCAGGCAAAACATATGTTACTTCACAACATTTGGAGATACGACATGTGCTGTGTGTGAATTGTCTTGGTCGTTTGTGTAGCTTGGGTAGCGTTGGGCCGTTGGCCAAAGCTGTGTGTGGCCTGGTGTCAGTACCTGGCTAGCCTATTTAGCTGAATGCTGTTTAGCTGTTTTCTCTGGTATAGACCCTCTTCTCTTTGGATTTAAGTGTTGATCTTTGTCCTTTTGGATCTATGTATATTCATGTTGCCTTTGTGAAGTTATCTTTTCCTTCTGTTTTGTTCTTCCATTAAAAGTTGAATATCCTTTTAGGGGCTCATCTTTGCTTATCTCTCTCATACATGCTCTCTCTCTAACACACACACACACACACGACAAACACACATGCTCTCTCTCTCTCTTTCTAACACACACAGCCTATGGCTGCCTTTCTCGATGGCTAGGCTGTGCTCGCTGAGTCTGTACCTAGTCAAGGATCTTCAGTCACAGTGCTCAGGTATTCTGCCACTGTGTACTCTCTGTTTAGGGCCAAATAGCATTTCAATTTCTTTCCAATGTGTCTCTCTCTCTCTCTCTCTCTCTCTCTCTCTCTCTCTCTCTCTCTCTCTCTCTCTCTCTCTCTCTCTCTCTCTCTCTCTCTCTCTCTCTCTCTCTCTCTCTCTCTCTCTCTCTGTACACTGTATATTGACTGTAGAACGGGAGCTCTCTCTCGCTCTCTCTCTTGCTATATGTTGACTGTATCATGCCCAGCCTCGGGCAGCGCTATTATTTAAGAATATGTTGACTGTATGAAAAAAAAAGAAAAAAATTATATATATATATATATATATATTTTTTTTTTACCTTTTGGGGGGGGGGGGGGGGGGGGGGCTCGTGTTTAAATCTCGCACAGGGCCTCGCATTTCTCCCAGGCGGCCCTGGGTACACCTCAGTGGAGGCTGCTGACCAAATTTTTAGGTGAAGCACAAATTATTATATTATATTATATATTAAATAATATTTTAAAGCATCCCCCACTGTGTGTCAGTGGTCAGTGGACACAGATGAAAACATATTAACATTAGGTGCCAGCGGACCTGACCAGATGAAAACATATTAGGTGACAGCGCACCTGACCAGATGAAATCATATTAGGTGACAGCGCACCTGACCAGATGAAATCATATTAGGTGACAGCGCACCTGACCAGATCAAAACATATTAGGTGAAGGTGACAAGGAAGCCACAGACTCATACCCCCCAGACACTCAACTAACCGCCTCGGACAGTCCTTCATACCAGTGGCCATCAGGCTCCACAACAGTGGGCAGCGACTGCTGCCAGACATCGACCTAGAACTAATAGGAACCCAAGTAGGACAATAACACTACCTTATGCATACTGCACCTTATGTGGATACTGTGATACTGTGAATAATGAATAATGTATATTTCAGTTAGTTAGATAGTAAATTATATTGACCTATTTGTTTACACTGCTTGTGTTGTTTTCACTACCTGAACCCCCCCCCCCCCCTTCCCCCATGCTGCTATGATGCCTGAATTTCCCCAAGGGGATCAATAAAGGAATATCTTATCTTATCTTAAAAGGAAAGATGAAATTACCTACCTGGGTTCCATCCTATAGAGGCAAATCTTTCCTGTGACAAAATGGGATCCAATGTAATAAAACTAAGTCAACCAACGAACTAGATTCCTGTACCGGATCTCCTCTCTGGTAAACAAGAATACCTTGAAGACTCTAACAGGAGCACTCATTCAAGGGTACTATGACTATGCTTGCACCCCATGGTACCAAAGCACCTCAAAGGCACTAAAAACAAGATTACAAACATCACAAAACAAACTGGTCAGACTACTGCTTGACCTTACTCCTAAAACCCACCTCACCCCTGTCCACTTTGACAACCTAGGATGGCTTAGAGTAGACGACAGAGTACAGCAACTTGCAATGGGCCTGGTCTACAAGATACACTACACCACTAAGATACCCATGTGCATGTCGAAATACTTCCCAAAGGTCAGTGAATACCACGACCACAACACCAGAGGGAGTTCCACAAATCATGTTCAACCCAGATAAAATAATTTAAAAAGTTAAAAAAAAAAAAAAAAAAATAAAGATTTAATAAAAGAAAAATAGTCATAACTTAGAAATGAGATTGCATAGGTCTATGAATCGATATCGCGATTCTGTTTCGATTAATTGCCCAGCCCTACAGAGTGTACAGTAAGTTAGCTTGGTGATTATCATTGTGATGTAGGCTAAGCTGGCTAGCTACTGTTAGCATACAAGCACTGTAGCCTACTTACTTTTTCATCCACAACGTTTTTTCTGATCCAGATGCATAAGTCCACTTCTTCATGTTGCTCAGTTGCTGGTTTATACTTCGGTCCTAATGTTGGCGCAAAGTTTAATTTAGCCTGACTTGACTTGTTATAGCTGTACATCTTACTAACTACTAAACAACAACTTTCTCATAGTCTCAACTTTCACATAGTCAAAACGGGTCCAGCTGCATGTCCGGAGGATAGGTTTAGCTCGGGCCAATCTCAAGTTTCTCAAGTTTCTTTATTAGTAGTCATACAGAAGTACAGAATACTTTTATACAAAATGCTTCTTTATGTTACATTTTGTATAAAAGTATTCTGTACTTCTGTATGACAACTAATAAAGAAACTTGAGAAACTTGAGATTGGCCCGAGCTAAACCTATCCTCCGGACATGCAGCTGGACCCGTTTTGACTTTGCAATGCAGCAATCTCTGATTGGATTTGCAAGGCTGCCAATCATATTCAACCTCTGTGTATTGGATGTCAAGGGCTGTCAATCAATCAACCCTCCATTCAATGGCAAGAGTTTAACTACACAGACCGTGCTTAGATGAAGTTAATCGCTGTTATTTATTATTTATTTAACAATGGGTCACACCTGTGAAGTTTTCTTCATGAATAATTACTGCAGGCAATACTGCAGTGCAGGCCTGCTCAGAGCTGTCAATTTTGGCCATTTTTGAAAAAAAAAGAAATTCACTGGCATTTTTTTACAGAGGAAAACATTTATAATAAAAAAATAATAATAATAATAATTAAAAAAAATATATATATATATATATATATATATTTTTTTTTTTTTATATATATATATATATATATATATATAGGTATATGTAAATTAATAATAATTATGAATTATGAGTGAATTTGTGTTTCACGTGTTGTCATAGAGAAACCTCCACTGGTACACCTGTATGAGGAGTTTTGACCCGGAAAAGGGCAATGGTTTTTGACCGCACGCACGCAAGACGCAGATCACAGGTCGAAATGTTTGTATCTAATTAGTTATTGTGTTCATTATTATTTTATCAGTTTATGAAGACATCCTGTTTGACGGTGAGGGAAAATAAACACCATTTTCCCAGTAAAGCTGCCTGCACGTATCATTGGGACAAAGGACTGTTTTGGTATGAGACCAGGAGTAGAACGGCGCGTTAGCCAGTCTAGCTGCAGGATCAAAACTGCTCAGTAGCTCCGTATAGACGAGAGCTCCTTTAATAGTAATGAATGAATGAATTAGAGACTCAAGAGTCCCTCTGTTAGGATTAGGGGTGGTGAAGGAAAGAGAGGAGAACCCAATATGCGGAATGACAGAGGAGAACCCAATATGCGGAATGACAGGAGGAAACGGAGACGGTAGTTGCTCTTCTCAACCGTTGTGTTCCTTTATTGTAAAACACAAGAGCGACAATAGGTCATCAGACCAAAATACAAAAGTAAAGAAACTGAATAATAAACCGAACATAAAGACGGCGTGAAATCCGACTAAGCACGTTACAAAGCAAAACCATAGAGAAAGGGGCAGGCGAGCTGGCACTGAGAAAACACTAACTGGTTACACGAAAAACAAAGTGCACAAAACGGAAACTAACAACTTACTTTGACTCAAAACAACAAAAGGGCAAGGATGACGAGAGCAGTGACACGACAGGTACAGGAACACGGAGGTATGACGCCACAAGGAAGTGAGGACAGACCCACACATAAATACACGACTAATTATAATTGGCAACACCTGGCAAGCCAGTCCAAAACACAGAAACAATTAAACACCAAACTAGACACAAAAGCAATATCACAAACAACAACCAGACACACTGTAAACCCGCATGTTCAAAATAATCAATTAGTTTGAGTAGGGTATACTCAATATTCTATGAAAGTTCTACTAACTTGAATGTCTTGAGTTCGTGTGACGTGTTCTTATGTTTTGAGTAAATAAAACTCATAGTTTTTGATTGACTTGGAACTATTTACTTATTAAGTAAGTATAATGTAAAAGCATAACTTAAGTACAACTTAAGATAATTAAGTAGATACAGACTGTAAACCGCATTATGTTTTGAGTAAATAAAACTCATAGTTTTTGATTGACTTGGAATTATTCACTTATTAAGTAAGTATAATGTAAAAGCATAACTTAAGTACAACTTAAGATAATTAAGTAGATACAGACTGTAAACCGCATTATGTTTTGAGTAAATAAAACTCATAGTTTTTGATTGACTTGGAACTATTCACTTATTAAGTAAGTATAATGTAAAAGCATAACTTAAGTACAACTTAAGATAATTAAGTAGATACAGACTGTAAACAGCATTATGTTTTGAGTAAATAAAACTCATAGTTTTTGATTGACTTGGAATTATTCACTTATTAAGTAAGTATAATGTAAAAGCATAACTTAAGTACAACTTAAGATAATTAAGTAGATACAGACTGTAAACCGCATTATGTTTTGAGTAAATAAAACTCATCGTTTTTGATTGACTTGGAACTATTCACTTATTAAGTAAGTATAATGTAAAAGCATAACTTAAGTACAACTTAAGATAATTAAGTAGATACAGACTGTAAACCGCATTATGTTTTGAGTAAATAAAACTCATAGTTTTTGATTGACTTGGAACTATTCACTTATTAAGTAAGTATAATGTAAAAGCATAACTTAAGTACAACTTAAGATAATTAAGTAGATACAGACTGTAAACTGCATTATGTTTTGAGTAAATAAAACTCATAGTTTTTGTTTGACTTGGAATTATTCACTTATTAAGTAAGTATAATGTAAAAGCATAACTTAAGTACAACTTAAGATAATTAAGTAGATACAGACTGTAAACCGCATTATGTTTTGAGTAAATAAAACTCATAGTTTTTGATTGACTTGGAACTATTCACTTATTAAGTAAGTATAATGTAAAAGCATAACTTAAGTACAACTTTATTAACAGATTGCAGAATGGGTATAGAGGTGTGATAGGTGTGATAGGTGTGAGAGGTGTGATAGGTGGGATTGGTGTGAGAGTTGTGATAGGTGTGAGAGGTGTGAAAGGTGTGAGAGGTGTGATAGGTGTGATAGGTGTGATAGGTGTGAGAGGTGTGATAGGTGTGATAGGTGTGAGAGGTGTGATAGGTGTGAGAGGTGTGATAGGTGTGATAGGTGTGAGAGGTGTGATAGGTGTGAGAGGTGTGATAGGTGTGAGAGGTGTGATAGGTGTGAGAGGTGTGATAGGTGTGAGAGGAGTGATAGGTGTGAGAGGTGTGATAGGTGTGATAGGTGTGATAGGTGTGAGAGGTGTGAGAGGTGTGATAGGTGTGAGAGGAGTGATAGGTGTGAGAGGTGTGATAGGTGTGAGAGGTGTGATAGGTGTGATAGGTGTGAGAGGTGTGATAGGTGTGATAGGTGGGATCGGTGTGAGAGGTGTGAGAGGTGTGAGAGGTGTGAGAGGTGTGATAGGTGTGAGAGGTGTGATAAGTGTGATAGGTGTGAGAGGTGTGATAGGTGTGATAGATGTGATAGGTGTGATAGGTGTGAGAGGTGTGAGAGGTGTGTGATAGGTGTGAGAGGTGTGATAGGTGTGAGAGGTGTGATAGGTGTGATAGGTGTGAGAGGTGTGATAGGTGGGATAGGTGTGAGAGGTGTGAGAGGTGTGATAGGTGTGATAGGTGTGAGAGGTGTGATAGGTGTGATAGGTGTGATAGGTGTGAGAGGTGTGATAGGTGTGAGATGTGTGAGAGGTGTGATAGGTGTGAGAGGTGTGATAGGTGTGATAGGTGTGATAGGTGTGAGAGGAGTGATAGGTGTGAGAGGTGTGATAGGTGTGAGAGGTGTGATAGGTGTGATAGGTGTGATAGGTGTGATAGGTGGGATCGGTGTGAGAGGTGTGATAGGTGTGAGAGGTGCTGTGAGAGGTGTGAGAGGTGTGATAGGTGTGAGAGGTGTGATAGGTGTGAGAGGTGTGATAGGTGTGAGAGGTGTGATAGGTGTGATAGGTGTGAGAGGTGTGAGAGGTGTGATAGGTGTGATAGGTGTGAGAGGTGTGATAGGTGTGATAGGTGTGAGAGGTGTGATAGGTGTGATAGGTGTGAGAGGTGTGATAGGTGTGAGAGGTGTGATAGGTGTGAGAGGAGTGATAGGTGTGAGAGGTGTGATAGGTGTGAGAGGTGTGATAGGTGTGATAGGTGTGATAGGTGGGATCGGTGTGAGAGGTGTGATAGGTGTGAGAGGTGTGATAGGTGTGAGAGGTGTGATAGGTGGGATCGGTGTGAGAGGTGTGATAGGTGTGATAGGTGGGATCGGTGTGAGAGGTGTGATAGGTGTGAGAGGTGTTAGCTTTTTATGGGTTTTCTTGCTAATGTCGTGTCATGCCTCCGGTCTAGCGGATACGGTGACGCGTCATACAGGAGTCATACAGGCATACATGCATATAGTTGCATATAGCATGTTCTCAATGAAGATATGACCTGTGCCTGTATGCTAGCATGATATGGTTGGTATCTATGACCTGTGCCTGTATAATGACACGGTTGGTATCTATGACCTGTGCCTGTATGCTAGCATGACACGGTTGGTATCTATGACCTGTGCCTGTATGCTAGCATGACATGGTTGGTATCTATGACCTGTGCCTGTATGCTAGCATGACATGGTTGGTATCTATGACCTGTGCCTGTATGCTAGCATGACATGGTTGGTATCTATGACCTGTGCCTGTATGCTAGCATGACATGGTTGGTATCTATGACCTGTATGCTAGCATGACATGGTTGGTATCTATGACCTGTGCCTGTATGCTAGCATGACACGGCTGGTATATATGGACTCAAGACTGTAGCACTCAAGTTTGACACTGTTTAACAAACAATCTTACTTATACGCAGAGTTGTACCCTTCCTGCAGACTTGACAGAACTTGTAAGTCATTTTGGATAAAAGCAGCTAAATGACTAAATGTAAATGTCATGGATTTCAAAAATAGATATGAATATGAGACATTTCTTTCGTCTTTCTTTCATTCCTGATTTTTATTTTTATATTTTTTTTAGGAGATACAAGATTGTTGGTTCCATATTCCAGCCCAGGTCTGTTTTCTTCAATATTAGGCCACTGGGTGTAGAGTGATTTTCCGAGTATTCAACTCTTTTACATTAATACAGAGAGAGACAGAGAGAGAGAGAGAGACAGAGAGATGGAGAGAGAGAGAGAAACAGAGAGAGAGAGAGACAGAGAGAGAGACAGAGAGAGAGAAACAGACAGACAGAGAGAGAGAGACAGAGAGAGAGAGACAGAGACAGAGAGAGAGAGAGAAACAGAGAGACAGAGAGAGAGACAGACAGAGAGAGATACAGAGAGAGAGAGAAACAGACAGACAGAGAGAGAGAGACAGAGACAGAGAGAGAGAGACAGAGAGAGAGAGAGAGAGAGAGAGAGAGAGAGAGAGAGAGAGAGAGAGAGAGAGAGAGAGAGAGAGAGGGGGGAGAGAGGGAGAGAGAGAGAGATAGAGAGGGAGAGAGAGAGAGAGAGAGAGAGAGAGAGAGAGAGAGAGAGAGAGGGAGAGAGACAGAGACAGAGAGAGTGAGAGAGATGTTAATAAAGTTATTATATTATATATTAAGTCCAATTATATTAAAGAATTCGTTTAGAGAATTAGCTCAGCTCTGAGAAGTGAGAAATAACGGCATGTGAAAATAATATTTCTGCAAGCAAGCAACAGGAAACCACTGTTGTGCGCAGCTGCGGAGGAATTCTGGGATGATACCTGTATGTCGTGAGATGCAGCAGCAGCCGTCAAGTTAGCAGAAGCAGCGCACGTCAAGTTTCTTTCATATAGTGAGTATAAATATATATGTAAATTTATCTGTTCGGATTTATTTATGGTCATTTAATCTGTTCGGATATGCAATTTGTAGATGCAAATTGCGTGAGCTGCTAGCGCATCTTTTAATAGTTTAGTTATAGTTAATGGCTGTTCAGTATAATTAAGCTAACTCGGTCTCCATTGTCTTCTTAAACAACTGCCTGCATGCATGCTGTGTGCAATTAAAATATTATGGCACACCGAAATGATGTTGTTTCATGCAAAATATTAAGTGTTCGATATTGGGTCAAGTGCAAGTGTGAGTTATAGTGCAGGTAAAGATGGCGTCGCCCTCGTGCGCGCATCATGCATGCATGTCAAGCCGCATCTCCATTTTAGGTTTGTTTGCACATTATGTCCTATTATCGGGTTTGAGGGAGATTCATTTGGTTATATTGGTTGAGTGTCATGCAGGCGTCGCGTCCTCATGGCATGCATGGTCGAAGCCACATATCTAATTTCTTTGAGCTTGTAAATTGATGTTTGTAATAGATATATATTTTTGACAGAAGGAGGTTTGAGAGAGATATTAATTCACGCTCTCATTCATCTCCGCTCTCTCTCTCCCTCCCTCCCTCTCTCTCTATCTCCTCTCTCTCTCTATCTCCTCTCTCTCGCTCTCTCTCTATCTCCTTCTGATTGATGGTTAAACATTCAAACTGTGAAAATTATGATCATGTTTTTGTAAGCTAATAGTATGAACTTGTTATATTGAGTTGTAAGTTATTCTGGTATATGTTTCATGGAGGTCTAAACGTTGTATTTTTTCCCTTGCCTTTTAGGTAGCAAGTGCTGCTGGGAAATATTCAAATGAGCCAAACAGTAAGCTGATTATTTTTAAATATAAAAACATATTTGTGAGATGGGACTGTATCGTTGAGACCAGAACATAGTTTATTAATCTGTTTCCACAGAGCTCAGTTTTTTCTCATAGTTCCAATATGGTAGTCTGGCAGTGTAAATTGTGTGCAGCTTCTTTGACTTCTAGAATACAGTTATTTAAACACTACAGACTGCAACACAGCCACTTTTCCAGAGTCAGTCCTCTTCCATGCCTCCATACTGATTGTATCTGTAAATTTAAGACGCTAAATGCATTGAGTACTCATTTGTCAAGATATCATACTGCACAACTTAGCAGTAGACCAGAACAGAGTCTGAGCCCTGTGGTAATAAAATGCCCTTTGTGCGCATTTCGGGAACCCTTTTCTGAATCAATTTTCTTAAGTCATCTCAGAAAGCATTTAAAAAATTATGAAACAGTGACATGCCCATATAAGGATTGTAGCTATAGCACAAATGTTTACTCTTCATTCAATTGCCATAAAAGCAGAGAACACCAATTAAGTCTTGCATCAGACTTAAAAGCTGTCGTTGTTGAGGATCCCCAAGACAGGATTTCTGAGGTCACTAGTGATTTGCATGAAGAATGTCCAGGCCAGAGCATAGAAGTGGTGGATGATGATGATCAATGTGACACTGACAATCTAAGAAATCAACTTAAAATGAACGTATCTTCCTTGTTCCTAAAGATGCAGGCTATCCTCCATGTCTCAAACACAGCTATTCAAGAAATAGTAGACCACTTGAATCAGGTCTTCTCCTTATCTCAGCCATTGATCAAGGAGTCAGTTAATGACATATTGCAGAGAAATGGTCACAATATTGCAGAACCTACACTGGATGAAGTTGTTGGCACTGTCATGAACTGCAATGTTCTGTCTACATCTACCTCTGAAGGTGCAGAGTTGTGTTCAACCAAGCGCAGAAAAAGCTTTATGGAGCGCAACTATCCATGTGTAATGCCAGTAGAGTATCAGTTGGAGCAACCAGGACATACCAGCATGTATGTTCCCATGTAGTATTTTCCTGAGCTTATTGTTCTGATATAAATCAGAACCTAATATCTAATCTGCTCCGCGTTGTGTTTAAAAGCTTTAAAGCCCTGGAAAGTACTTTAAACAAAGACTGGGAGGTCTTTGTTATGACGATCAGCGGTACAGCAGGAGAAAGGAGGAGGAGAGGGTAGTTATTTCAAACGGAGTGGTTTATTAAATCCACAAAGTTATACAAAAATGATCTGTTTCAATTTAAAATAAAGAATGCTATAGTTGTGATCACGAGACACTATGCCGTCTGCGATCCCAACTAGACTAATATTACAGTAGAGTTGATAAGTTGTTGATGGCTTTGTTCTCTGGCTGATGAACAAAGAAGTCTATTCTCCCTCCACAATGATCTTGGTTCTGCTCCTCTGCTTCCGCCGTCGTCCGCTCCTGTGTGAAGAGATGGGTGTGGTCTCCTCGGTGGTTCCGTGTCAGAGTGTCCTTTCTTCCTCGTCCCCACACCCCAGCTTATATCCCACAAACCTAGAGTCCCTGAGTGACGTCATCAAAATGTTTTCCTCCAATCCCAGGCCTACTAAGTTTAAATGCAAATTCGGGGTTGACTTTACAGCCAACTGAACTTTCCTTTGTTCTCCAGTCAGAGAACAAACACCGTCTAACAACTTAATACTTGGGTTATTGATTTCATAACATATATATTTGAATTGCAATTGATCACATAAACACAGAGATATTATACTTGAACACATTCTGTTATCATTAAAGCCTAATTTCACCTTAAGTGAAACTCGTCTTATTTTGCAGGGGATTTAAGTCTGCTGACTTTCAGTGAAGCTAACAGGCCTAATCATTCATTTTAACTTACATCAATTTCTTTTATACAGTTTATACTTTTAGCATTCATTTATAATATGTTCCTCCATGATTTACCAAGCTCCAGCCTAAACATTCTACCTCAGTAAACACACATAAGTTAACAGTTGCATGTCCTTGTGTCCCCCAGGCCTTTTAACCTCATCACCTCATTGTGTTCGCTAGGACTTATCTGAGATCCTTCCTGTCCCACCCTAGGAACCAGGTGGCTTCTATTGTTCAATCACTCCCGAAGGGGAAGAAGGTTAGTTTGTTCAAACAGTTTCTTTTAACTTTTACAGCCGGCTATTTTGAGTGGCCAGTGACACAACCTGTTGAGAGGATTCTTGCTTTGACTTACTAAGGCAGCTGTTTTCCTAATCAAAGCTTAATTTTATGACCTTTTCTATGGGACAATGAGGTTTAGGATCTATGTTCTATTAAAAACTACTACAGTTTCCACACTCGGATAGTTTATCTATCCTTAATTATGTCAAACATAGATCTTAACTTCTACTTACTACTGTCTGGATAAGAATTAAGACATTTTATATCATACTTGGATAAAATACATATGGTTTGCCACACTCGGATTCTAAAAATTAACCCCACATTCTTTTTCTATATCTCCCTTATGTATAATTATAAACTCAAACACCTTTATTAGCAGTCCATTTTGGTTATTGTGCCCCGTGTGCAGTCTTTGACACGCTGTTTCGTACCAGGATCAATTTCCACTGGTTTCCAATGTGGTATGTCAAATTCTGACTTGGAGCATTGAGATGGGGGGGGTCAATGTTTTCTAGATTGACCTGGCCTCCTCCTTATTTCTCAGAGCTGGTGCAGTTCACGACTGCTGAATGCTACAACCAACTCTGGGAGGTGGAATTAGACATCCTCCCACCCCGTCTTCAGTCGCGACCTCGTGCCTCGTGCTGAACTCTATAGGGGTATGACCCCCTGCTGTATTGCTCTGTCGCTGTCACAGCTGTGAGGAGGTCGTCGCTGGCTGCTCAACCCCCGTTGACCCTCGGATTAGTGGAAGAGGTTTGCTTCCCCCCCCCCTCCGCCTGGTTGTAGATAGGGGCGATAGCAGCTCCACCCTTTCGCTTGTTGACCCCCTGGTCAATTGCTAAGGCCTTGCAGCCTGTCTGTTGACAGCCGGAGTTGTTGATGAGGCCTAGCAGCCTGTCTCTTGGTAGGTTGCCTGTCGTTTGGCCTCTCTCGTTCCCCTCCGAAGCCTCAAGACCCGGTCACTGCGTTGGCCGGAACTCTCCACGCTTGAGAGTTAGGCTTCTCCTGGATCTCTAGGTGCCCTGCAGTGTTGTGATTCCCCATGGACCTCTGGGTAGACACTAGCCAGTGTCTGGTTCCCCAGTACTGATGGAATCCTTGGTCTGCCTCGTACCACACTCGGATGCCTGCCGGTTCCCCAATCTCCCATTTGTATCCTGCAGTGAATATATATCGCTTCGATGGACAGTGCAGGTTACTTTTACCACAACAGTTGATTGAGAATCCATATTTTTCCTCCCTCAGACACTCTTTACTGGTCTGAGTTCTGACAAATTTCTTTTCCAAATCATTTTTCTATATATTTTATGACTTCTAGATCGTTAATATTCAAAATTCAGAAAAATTCACATGGCTCTCATTATATTATGCTGTCAAAACAGTATAACCCACCACCCTTTGATGTGGAATAACATTCAAACATCATTATCTTCGTCCCTGGACAGCTGCTTCCGGGCTTGGACAGCCAGTACTGACACACCCTCTCTCCCAGTAGTCCTACATATATGGCAACAAATCACAGTCCGCCTTAAACACACATCTTCCACATGCTCCGTCAGCCTTTACCAAGCCAACAGAGTCCCCCACAAGCCAATTATCAATTGCACATGTTCACACCCTACACAAAGACTATTTGGCCAATAGCGACCAAAACCTACTGAGCTTATCAATGTACAGAGAATCATGCTTCCCAACACTTTCACCAATCACGACACACCCCCAGATCCTAGATCCGGATTTTTTATGGGCGGAGAACAAAAATCCATGAACCAGCTCATGTCCATTCACTTTGTACTCAGTCCATTATATAGACATATACTACCCAGTCCTGATGTGTCGAGATCACTCCCAGCTTGTCAGGTACCCTAAGAAAAAATATATAGAACAGAAACAAAAAACAAACAAAGAAAAAACATGCCCAAAACAATAATTGAAAAAAAGAAACCAAACTTGTGAGCATTTTTTTTTTTTTTTTTTTTCTTCAACTCACTCTTAGAAACAAAATTAACCTATTATCTAGGGGCTTATGCACCCCCGTATTAACTAAGAAACAAAAAGGGAAAAATCAAATGAATAAACAAAATGAACGCTCCCGGCCTAAGTCAGGAATTGCTCGTAACACACTAGAAAAGAGAAATTCTGCAGAAATAAAAATAAACACCTATATCTATTACTCATAACTGTTAATATCCATCTATCAATACCATAAAAACCTAGGAACAACTATGGGTCTTTTTAATTTCTTAATCATGCAGTCCACCCTTTGACCAATCTGAATATTGACCAAGTATGGATAATTTACTGACCACTAGCTTCCGCAGTGTCACATCATCACACTGTCTAATATTGAATACCTAATATTAACTGCTTAACATGACTTGATTTTCTTGTTAGTCCGATTAGTTCATGCATCTGTCAGTTAATCACACATCCATTTTAGTAACTTCCATTCATAACCTAATCACCTAACCCCTCTATTTATTTTTTATTCTATTTTTATTCTAATCCGGAGCATATCTTTTTTATTCAATCTATTCCATCTTTACCCTAATCAGTTGTATATATTTTATTCTGCCGGTGGCCTCTGCAGACATGACCTTTGAAAATGACCTTTCAGTCCACAGATCCAGCAAACCTGTCCTTGTCCCCTGGGTTGTGGGACCCGGTGGGCCGGCCGCCTGTGATCGGATGGCCCTGGGGTCATCGGGCCCAGAGCATGTCCTTGCTGTCTGCCATCACCGCCATGGTTCCCTTGAGCCTGTTCTGGGGAGAAAGCCACGTACCTATTTGGTTCAGTCACAGTTCCTTGAGCCTGTTATCTGTTAGCCGCTATCTGTCCAGGCGACGGGGCACAAGACATTGTTAGATCAAGGCGGCCTAACTCCGACGCCCGAAGCATTATCTCAATTGCTGTACTATCTAGTAGTGCAGTCTTTCTCGCCAGTTCTTGTTCCAGCCTCTGAGTCTCGTGTGTGGCTAATTCCGACGCCCGAAGCAGGACCCCAATCGCTGTACTATCTAGCAGTACATACTTTCTCGCCCATTCTTGCTCCAGTCTCTGCGTCTCGTGTGCGGCTTGACCGATCTCCAGCTGTGTCTTCATCAGATCTCGATGAACTGCCTCGTGTCGTTCGAACGCTACTATAAACGCTCTCTGTTGTCTATAGGACGACGCCTCTTCCCCCATCTCAGCACTGGCGGTTTGACTTCCCATCGCTGGGCCCCGCCTCTCATCTTGGCTCTGGTGCTGAGGGGGTTCTGGACAGGGGGAGCTTACGGGCCGTGGACCCTGCACTTGATACCGACCTTGGTTTTCATTCGCGTCCCCTCTCCTGCCTCCACTTGATCCCCGTGCCTGCCAGGGTGTCCCTCTTGGGGTTTGTTGTTGTTCCTGCGCAGGACCCCCTTGTGGCCCCAACTGGGCCCGTCTCTGGCCATTTGGTTCTCCGTTGGAGCCCGTCTCCCCTCTGGGCTGTGTGGACTGGATTAGGCCTTGGAGGTATTCCACTACCTGTCCAGCCTCGGTTAGCTGTTGTTCTAGAGGGAGGCACGTCCTCCGCTCTTCCTCCACCCTGGCCCTTGTTGACTGGCTCCTAGTCATCGGGCCACGTCTCTCAGTTTGGTACTGATGGTGGGGGTGGGGGAAACCTGGGCACGGGACACAGGTGGGCTGTAGAAACTGTTCATGTATTATCCCATACCTGTTGTCGGTCTCTATTCCCGCCGTACGGCCAGCGTCAACTCCCTGGGACTGCTGCAACAACATCGCTCTCCTCAGTTGCTTTCTTTGTCTCTTGGTTAACTGGCAGTCACCTGCAACGGACACTTCAGCGTGGATCGGCTCGGGTAATACAGTTGTCTCTGGGTCGCTCGCAACAACGACCCCCTGTGGCGGAGTTAAAGACATTATTTCCAGTCCCTCCGTCACACTGGACTCAGGAGGGGAGTCGATCACATTCAAGTCAATCAGGTTAACGTCACTGTTCAATTCGGTCAATGAAATGTCTGCAGAGGTTATCGGCATTACCCCACTACCGGCATTATTTCTTTTCATCACCTTTCGTAATCTCTTTTTCTGTTTTTTGATTTGGGTACGCATTCTATACCGGCCTCCTTTCTTACATTTAAATACAAAGTTCTGTAACGGCCTGAATATCTTTGGCCATTGTTTCGTCACTTTTATTGTGACATTCCCAGTCGTTGAAATAGACAGATTGTCTACCCTTCTTATGGTTATTGCATCTAACCCTCCAGTTGCTCCCATCTGTGTATTTGCCATTCTCACCTCTTTCAAACACTCGTAATATCACCGTTTGGAAAGCAAGTGTCTCTGTATTTAAACTATTTTCACAAACTTGAGTTAATCTCACTCACACTGATATATTGGTGCAAACAGGAATTGATAAATCGCTGTGTGTGATACTATACCCCGACTTTCAACAGTCAATTTGATTCCCCTGTCTGGAGCTGGGAATTGTCAGCACCGCCTTGTCCGCCCTGGAGCAGCTGTGAAGAGAGAAAAGAAAAAGCATACACTTAGTTATCAGTGGCATTTCCCGTTCACAATCCATCATTTATCTTTAAGCATGGAATGTCGGGCATCTCCTATACTAAAATCACTTGAGAGCATTTGTGCAATTTTCTTTTGAATTATCAACGGCACGGCCTTAATCGTTTTTCAGTTGTCTCCATCGGAAAACTGGATCTCCCAATCCCGTTGTCATGCTCCTTCACACAACTCCGGGGAACCCTATATCGCATCAGCCTTTTCCCTTCTGTTGGTCAATCAGAAATTTGTTATTTACAGCCTATCATTTCTAAACATTTGTACTGGATATGGTAATTTAGGTGAATAAAATCACTTTAACTCTTATAATTCAGGTGAATAAAAACCCTTTAACTCTTATTGCTCTTTGCAAATGGCTATGTGTATATTTAATTCTAATCTTTCCTTCTATGTGTAACATTATTTATTTCTATTACTAGGAAAGCCTAAAAATGTATTCCGCTCACATCACATTTTACATATCAGTAATACCCATATTTCACACATAATTTTGCACACAATTACTACACATTCCCCCGTAACACCTAACCACTTAGGTGTTAAACCCACTTCTCACGAGAAAAGAAATCAATTTCCAGTGCCTTATGTCACTGAATCCTCGCGCATTTGTAACAGTGTCGCTCAACCTGTTTATTAAACCACAGGTGCAGACACCACCCCCATTTTGAAATCCCTGCAGACCAACGACATCACACTGGTCAGCCTGACTTGTGGCCCAACGGCGTCACCCCCAGTTTGCAACCTGGAACGCGAAACCCCGGGCCTCCTACTCAAGGATATCCAAAGTTTATACAACTCTCAACCACTGCTGCCCACACACAGCACCTCCGACTCAAATTAACCACCGTAACCACCTACACCCAAATATCCACACATAATATAACCCAATGCGCGTAGTGTGGCAGCGAGCTTTTGACGAGTGCACGCATAGCGCATTCTCGTTAATGCGCGGTGGCAGACAGCGAGCCCACCCCCGCCACGACGTCTAGCAGTCCCCGTACCCCCGTTAAAATGAAAATGTGCGCAGTGTGGCAGCGAGCATCGACGAGTCGCACACATAGCGCATCCCCGTCAATGTGTGGAGGCAGACAGTGAGCCACGACGATCTGTCTACCCACACCGCCATCGCAGGTGCAGCCGAGCAGAGTAACCCCTCACACGCAGGTCCATCTGCGTGGAGAGTCCCCAACCTGTCCTCAAAATATGCTCCGACTTACGGCCCACCAACATGAACGCCACACAAAAGACACTGACACAGAGTCCACCGCGTTGCCCCGTGTCAGCAGCGCTATACTTCTCCGTTAAATCAAGAGACCGGAAGGTGGCCGGAGACCTGGAGAGAGCCAGAGAGTACGGCCCCATCGCCGGTTGAGTACGACATCATTGCCCTAACGCCAGCCAATACCACTACCAGCACTAGAAATTCCCAAAAAATAACAATAAAACTGAATATGGAACAACAACATACAATAAACAACTTAAACTTAACCAACTGCCTTTGAATCCTACAGTAAATACCAATAAACAACAAATCTAGCAATACACTGCGTTTGAAACCTATACAGAACAACCATAAACAATATATAAGTCCAAACTAGGAGAGAAAGAGAGAGCGTTTCGGGGGGGCCGAGGGGGGAAGAGAGAATGGAAGAGAGGTGGAGGAGGTATATCCCTAAGCGAGATTCCACGTCCATGTAACACCTCATCACAATATAGCCTGTGCCACATAACCATGCGGGGAGTGAGGGGGAGGGAGGGAGAGAGAGGGGGAGGGGGGTATGGAGAGGGAAAGAGAGGGAGGGAGAGAGAAGGAGCGAGAGAGAGAGAGAGAGAGAGAGGGGGGGGGGGGGTGAGAGAGGGAGGGAGAGAGAGGGAGGGAGAGAGAGGGAGGGAGGGAGGGGGGGGGGGGGGGGGAGGGTGAGAGAGGGAGTGAGCGAGCGGGAGAGGAGGGGGAGGGAGAGAGAGAGGTGGGGGAGAGAGAAAGAGCGAGGGGGAGGGGGGCCAGGGACCCACATTCCAACACCAGATTAAAGTACAACAATCTAACCCTATTATCAAACTAACCTCTAAACGAAATCGTTCTGTGTGCAGAACCCAAAAACAGTTTCGAAAGGAAACTCACCATGTCCTCTGCTGCCCCCTACCGTATTCCTAAACAAACTCTACCTTCCCCTCAACAATGGACGCCCGGCGCCCCTACTCAAGATGGCCGCCTCATCGCGAGATATCCCGAGAGTCTCGTCATGCTATGTCGTCAGCACAGTTAGCTTAGCATATTAGCTTCGTTAGCTTTAACCCAGCACGCGCAGGCCGCCAGTCCGTCCTTCGCTCCACGCACCCTTATGACGTCACAACCGGCGACCGCTTAGCCGTTAGCGCGGCTAGTTAGCATTAGCTTAGCTTCACCCACGACACCATAATACCGTTCCCCAACAGCCCATTGTCCCGTTTCGCCGCGCGGGCCGACACCTCGCAATGTTAACACAACACCACTCTCCCCACAACAGAACCCTAATCCTCTCAAAACGCCAGTGTAGTGATTTAATCAAAAAAATAAAAACATAACATCATACAGGCTCTCACAAAACACTAGCTTGACCCCGCCGCCTTCACTTCCGCGGTGCTCAGGACGACTTCCGGGAAAATGTTTCATTCCATCCCGATCCCTTAAAACATTAAACAACTACTTTATCCGCGTTGAATTTGAAATTTTTAAAGTGCCTTACACATCCCCGTGATCCCATGACACTACCGATCGACTTTATACATTCGAAACTACGCCGCTTCGTCACTAGCATTCTCCGGTCGCCCCCAGGCTAACGTAGCAGCTAACCGCTGCTGTGTTCCAACGGCCCTCGAAAAACCGGCGTTATACTATTACATATCCCCACGGCTGTTTGGTAATTTAAATTTCATAATAATACAACAATAAACTCATACGTTTCATCAATCATTCCTAACCATAGCCATCATTCAAACATACATATTCTCGTCACTCCTAACCACAAATAAAAACACAAACATCCATCCAGATTTACATACTATTGTTACTAGAACGTCCGCGCGGCAGTTTTCACATTTCGTTTCACTTTATTCAATAACCTCCGCGCGACTATTAAAACCGAGACCAAGTGCAATCGTACACTTTAACTATACTGAATGTTTAAGTTTACAACAGTCTTTCAACCGAATCGCTACCAAGTACTATATCAGTCTTTCAACCGACATGTTATCAAGCACCATTGTTCGCCCTCTATTACAGCGCACGAGTCTCATAATATGTCTGGTGTGTACGTATTAAAAAAGATCTTTCCGTGACTATGGGTTCTTGTAATCCACATCTCAATTTATAGACAACCCTTCGTCAACTCAATTTGAAAAACACCCTAATGCAGGCATAATTCTTCATTTAATTCGGTCGATAGTCACTGCAGATACCACGCTTCGTCGAATCAACGTCACAGCGCTTATCTCAGAAAACTACGTTACAACCTCGTCTCTACCAGCTAGCCCTCGCTCACATTAATCGAGTCGTTTCCTTCCTGTAATCGCATAACGTCTCACCTCTTTATCACTGATCTATTTCTCTCTTAATCATTCTGATCTACATGATCCAAATGATGTTGAATTTGTGTGTTAACGACCCCATACCTCGTCCGACGGACCAGACTCCACGCCGGCGCCGTTTTAAGTCACGGTTACAGCCCAGAACCTGTCCCACCAAACTAGCATAGACACATAATCCACACATCGCCTCGATCATGCAAAAAAATAGCCAACCTTATCCGCGCCCGTTCTAGGTCATAATGAAATAGGTGTTTTCACTACCCAAATGCGCCCATTTAACTCGCCACTCTAGACATACCGCATTCACGATTCAATGAACGTTTCAATCTACTGCAGTTAACACTTTGATCATGCTGTTAAACAGTCATTAATGCCTCCCCTCCTTCGTATACACATCCTATACGAGGCTCTCAACGTTCTCACATATTCCAATATGAGTGGTTTCCAATGCTCCTTCATACATAATTACTATATGAGGCTTTAACTTTGTCAACCCCTTTGTTCGAACTGAGCAACCCATCACTCACCTATATCCCAAGTTCGAAGCTGTCGCTGCTCCGGTCGTTGTTGGGCTCGAAGAATGAAGAAGGGAGAAAAAAAAGATTTCCCTCATCCGAGTCGCTTCTGGTTCTAGGATCACGGCACCAAAATGTAATATTTTCCTGAGCTTATTGTTCTGATATAAATCAGAACCTAATATCTAATCTGCTCCGCGTTGTGTTTAAAACCTTTAAAGCCCTGGAAAGTACTTTAAACAAAGACTGGGAGGTCTTTGTTATGACGATCAGCGGTACAGCAGGAGAAAGGAGGAGGAGAGGGTAGTTATTTCAAACGGAGTGGTTTATTAAATCCACAAAGTTATACAAAAATGATCTGTTTCAATTTTAAATAAAGAATGCTATAGTTGTGATCACGAGACACTATGCCGTCTGCGATCCCAACTAGACTAATATTACAGTAGAGTTGATAAGTTGTTGATGGCTTTGTTCTCTGGCTGATGAACAAAGAAGTCTATTCTCCCTCCACAATGATCTTGGTTCTGCTCCTCTGCTTCCGCCGTCGTCCGCTCCTGTGTGAAGAGATGGGTGTGGTCTCCTCGGTGGTTCCGTGTCAGAGTGTCCTTTCTTCCTCGTCCCCACACCCCAGCTTATATCCCACAAACCTAGAGTCCCTGAGTGACGTCATCAAAATGTTTTCCTCCAATCCCAGGCCTACTAAGTTTAAATGCAAATTGGGGGTTGACTTTACAGCCAACTGAACTTTCCTTTGTTCTCCAGTCAGAGAACAAACACTGTCTAACAACTTAATACTTGGGTTATTGATTTCATAACATATATATTTGAATTGCAATTGATCACATAAACACAGAGATATTATACTTGAACACATTCTGTTATCATTAAAGCCTAATTTCACCTTAAGTGAAACTCGTCTTATTTTGCAGGGGATTTAAGTCTGCTGACTTTCAGTGAAGCTAACAGGCCTAATCATTCATTTTAACTTACATCAATTTCTTTTATACAGTTTATACTTTTAGCATTCATTTATAATATGTTCCTCCATGATTTACCAAGCTCCAGCCTAAACATTCTACCTCAGTAAACACACATAAGTTAACAGTTGCATGTCCTTGTGTCCCCCAGGCCGTAAAACAGCTGATAACACTTCATGGGCGCTTTGACCCTTTTAACCTCATCACCTCATTGTGTTCGCTAGGACTTATCTGAGATCCTTCCTGTCCCACCCTAGGAACCAGGTGGCTTCTATTGTTCAATCACTCCCGAAGGGGAAGAAGGTTAGCTTGTTCAAACAGTTTCTTTTAACTTTTACAGCCGGCTATTTTGAGTGGCCAGTGACACAACCTGTTGAGAGGATTCTTGCTTTGACTTACTAAGGCAGCTGTTTTCCTAATCAAAGCTTAATCTTATGACCTTTTCTATGGGACAATGAGGTTTAGGATCTATGTTCTATTAAAAACTACTACACCCATCCTTTCAATGATTCAAGAGTTGTTTAAAAACACAGACATCCTTGACAAGATTACAGAACCAAATACTACATCTGGTCAATATGTGTCATGCTCTGATGGCTCCCATTTCCTTGAAAATGAGTTACTGTCAACAGGGAATCTCATCCTACCACTTCAGCTATATATAGATGATCTGGAAATTGCCAATCCGCTTGGCACATCACGTAAAATTCACAAACTTTGTGCTATATATTGGGTCCTTGCCAATGTGCCACCAAAATACCGATCAGCATTACACGCTATACAGCTGGCAATGCTGGTAAAAGTGACAGACCTCCGTAGGTATGGATATGCAGCTGTACTTGCTCCATTGCTGCGTGATGTTCATACTCTGGAACAAGATGGTGTTTTCATTGAAAGAGTTGGTCAGAATGTCAAAGGCACAATCTGGTGTGTTTCTGCCGACAATCTGGGCGCTCATGGATTCGGTGGCTTTGTGGAGTCATTTAGAGCAGGCTATGTTTGCAGATTCTGTCTGGCCACAAGTGAACAGTTTCAAACAACTGAAGTCAGAGAGGGAGAGTTTTCTCTGAGAACCAAAGTCAGCCATGACCTGCATGTACAAACTGCACATGACACTTCGAGCAGCCATTTTGGTGTTAAAGGTGGCTGTGTCTTACGTGAATCCCTGAATTACTTTCATACAATCACAGGATTTCCTCCAGATATACTTCACGATCTTCTGGAAGGTATGGTTCCCGTGGAGCTTTCTCTCTGTGTTAAAGAGATGATTCGGCGAAAGTACTTCACTTTAGAGTATTTGAACCAAAAGATTGCATCATTCCCGTATCAGCACGCTGATAAAGTGGATAGACCTCACCCAATTCCCCAAACATTTGTTTCTCGAGGAACAATAGGAGGCAATGGGCATGAAAATGCCACTCTGCTCCGACTGCTTCCATTACTTGTAGGCAGTATAGTACCAGTGGGTGATGCAGCATGGGCAGTTTTGATGGAGCTGAAAGAGGTGCTAGAGTTAGCATTGTGCCCATCATATACTGATGAAACCTTAGACTATTTTCAGTGCAAAATCAGTGATCATAGACAGGTACTATTAGAGGTTTTCCCTGCAGTTAAACTCCGTCCTAAACATCACTATGTGGAGCATTATCCCGCTCTAGTTAAGTGCTTTGGACCCCTGCTGCATGTTTGGACCATGCGATTTGAGGCCAAGCACCGCTTTTTCAAAAGAGTGGTGCATGACACTCAAAACTTCAAAAATATCTTGAAGACGATGGCAATCAGACACCAACACATGATGGCATATCATCTTGCTTCACCATCATATTTCAAGCCAAAAACCCAGGCATCCAGGGTTGACTCTGTTCTGGTTTCATCTCTACCAGCAGTAGCTCAGGTACACATTAGAGGACACACAGTTAGTGACACAATCTACCAGACATCAAAGGTAACCATTGATGGCACAGACTATGTCTGTGGAATGTTTCTCTCCGTCAGAGTCAGTGGTGGACTGTCTACATTTAGCCAAATAGAACAGATCTACCTTGTGAATAACGAGGTTTCTTTTCTGTGTCGAGACTATGACTCCTGGTATATAGAACATCTTAAGTCCTATGAGCTGTCAACCACACAACCACATCTGTCCATCTACCTACAGTCTGGTCTCAATGATACAGTCCCACTCTCAGCATACAAGATCGATGGTCTGCTGCTGCTGACTCCCAAGCGATTCATTCAAGTGAAACGGAACTGAGTCCAGCTAATGGTGAATAGTTATTTTATTAATAAATTATTGTGTCTTTATTCACTCGTTGTGTAATTGACCAGTTTATATTCTGTATAAGTTCATATTCTGTATATGTTAATAATGACGCTTTCTGTGTTGTGTTTATGACTACTCCTTAGGTCCTTGAGCTGCTGTCTGTCGACCGGACCACATCTGTCCACTGTCCATCTACCTGCAGTCTGGTCACAACGATACAGTCCCACTCTCAGCATACAAGATCGATGGTCTGCTGCTGCTGCTGCTGACTCCCAAGCGATTCATTCAAGTTTCCATAGCACAATGGCAGCTGCCTCCCCACAACCCATGATCCTTCGTGTTGTTGAGACAGACCGGGCTAGAAAATTAAAACTCAGTTCACGACCCGCCTCTGTTGATGCACTGATCACGATTATAAAAGAACAGTTGGAAATAGACCTTGACTTCAGTTTGCTGTATGAAGATCCAGACTTTGATGGGAAACTTACTTCCCTTGATGACATTACGGAATTGCCACAAAAAGCTGTTGTGCACATTTCACTTTCGCTCGACTCCAGCTCTCTCGCATCTACTGATATACTTTCAGATATGTCATCTCCAGAACGTCTAAGCAGATGGCCTCCAGGTCCTTTTCCAGTTCCTACATTTGCATTCGATGTTGAGCTGAAACTTAGAGACGGAAACAACGAATTTGAGAAGAACAAGAGACACCTTAAGTTGACAAGAGACCTAAAGCATGACATCTTAGAAAAGCTTGCATCTACAATGTATGCTTTCAAGGCTTATCCAAGTGATAAAGAGATAGCAGTGGCTTCTGCGGCTCTTGTCGCCAAACATCCCTGCTTGAAGGAAGCAGGATCTGAGACCGGCTGCAATGGATGGAAGAACAGCATCAAATTCAAGATGGGCAATTTCAGGAACAAGCTGAGACGGGCAGGATGTGAGGAGGTCACTGTAAATGCTGGAAAAAGAGGTAGAAGCAATCCTGATGGCGAACCTTCACATTCCAACATTAACACTATGGGTGCCGGCCAGAAATCCGGAAAATGACTGTGGATTGCCAGCGCTATTTGTCTATGGAGAAATTCCCCTTCTTTGCAGGGCTATAACTTTTTAAATTCTATTGCTACATTGCCATTATTAGGGCCCATTCAAAGTCCTATATGTATTGTTCATTGTGTAGCAACGTTAAACTTTTTCATTCACATATTCATAGTAAAGTATGGTCTAATGTATAAGTATGTTTTCATCTCTTTCTGCAGCTTTCTCCAGAACGTGATATATAGCCCCAAATGCATTATATTGATGATGAAATACAGTTTGATGGCAATCGGGGCGATATAAAAAATGTCAATTGGATGTACTTCTAGAATGATCTACGTATGATCTGATGATGGGCGGGGGATCGTTTATAATTGCGTGGGCAGCGTTATATCATTCATCTAGTGTGGGTGATATGTTCATCATAACAGTTTATATGGAATACGATCAAAAATAACGCTGAATCTTACCGTATCCTCCACGCGCCGTTGGGCGATGAGCGTGGAACAGTCATTTACCTATTATGGTATGTAGAAATATCGGGTCCATTTCCAGCTTGTATAATAGTATATATGTCCAAATCATGTTGTTTATCGAGTTATTGGCAATCGATCGCTATGTATTGTGTCGAGATCGAGTCCCGGTAGCCAAACAGAGTGCCCGGAAGTAATACGGCCGACCAGCACAACCTCCATAGCACTTCCTGTTTGGCGATTGCGCCGATCGGCCACCAGATGGCGCTCCTGAACCGCTAGGGAGAGCTCAGTGGGTCCTCCTGGTGGATCTCAGGCCAGCGGAGGGGAAATATGAATCCGATCGCAGATTTTTGAAATATTGATATAAGGACGCTGTAAAGCGCCCTCCGGCAACTTGAGCATGGCCGGGAATGACGCTTTTAAGCGTTTTCCGGCAGTCAAAGTGTTAAAAGACCCAAGCGAGCAGAAGTAAACTTCCTACCCAACTATCCCCAAGGAGAGGATTCCTTGAGGCTTGAGCAGTTGAGGCAGACAATTGCTGAAGAAGTCAAGAAGACTGAGAAGAACCTGCCCCTCATTAGAAAGCTGATGCAGACCACATTTGCCCTGCGCCGACAGACCATAGTGAAGTCCAGCCCACCAGTGAAAGAGCTCATGGACCTCTGGTCTGCTCTCAAAATGGAGTCTGAGGTAATATAGATCAGCTCTCTCTTTCCTGTGTTAACATTTGGCACATTCTGTGTGTTTTAAAGTGAAACTTGTGATTCTTAAGCCTGGTTTATATACTCTAGCGGCGCATCTGCGTGTGTGTTCTGTGCGCCCCCGCGAGCTAGTCATCAGCGACCGATTCCGCAAAGCATGTAATGACATGGTTGACCAGAAATCCCGCCGTCATGCTCTGAAGCCCAAACCAAACAAAGTAAGAGATCCACCAAGTTGAAGTGACTAATTGATGTTGATATACTATATTGTCCTGCTGTTTTTAAATATAGGTGTATGCAGAGTTCCAGCTGATTACCAACCAGAACCTGCCCAACACATTCTACGCTGAGCTTGACCGCCATCTTCCTCGACTGATGACGTTATTCAGACAGAAGGCGTCCAAAACTGGGAACACAGCAGATGCTTTGGCTCACATTTTAAAAATCCACGATGAACAGGTGAATAGATTATTATACATGTCATAGGTCGAACCTCTGTAACATTGAACAGGTTCAACGATTCAAATGAGCTTTTGAATTTTACAATTAGTCCACCATTGTGTTTGCCATTTTTCTGATTGCATTAAAGATGTGAACATGTTATTTGTGGACATATCTGATTGGACAGTTTAAAATCCGCTTTGTTCAGTAAACATTTCCATATAATACAATTCTTTTTCTTCTTCTTAATCTTACATCTTAATAGGAAATCCATGATGTTCACACCAGGCGTACCACTGTTCTCCATGCCCTGCCTGTGTATCTGCATGAGGAAGTCGCTGGATTTTTCAAAACCTGCACAGTGAGTCCGAGTAAAAATAATTTACAGTACAACTGTATATTAAGTGAACAGTTAATCAAAATGCTAAGTATCAGTCTTCCTTCCTTCCAGGTCTCCCTTGTGAAAGAGATATTTGATCTCGACGGGACTAACCTGGTTAAATAAAAATAACCTTCTGACCAAAACAATTGTTCTAACTAAAATATAAACAACTTACAAACACAACTCCATATACTTAGCTTTGTGCTGCACTTTGTAGAAACCATGGATTTATTTGTGATTATGTGAGGTTTTGTCCATTGCTCACTTACTCGCTCTGTTCCTTTAAGCCTACTCGCTCTGTTCCTTTTGTTTTTCTGTTAATCAATTGCATTCCCCTATTCACACGCTTCTTCCCAGAGACGCCGTTGATTGGTGCTCCCCCAACCACACGCTTGTCAATCTCATCCCTCAGCTGTCACAGCTTGTCAATTAAGCATTCCCTGATTATTTATACCCCGTTTCCCCATTCAAGTTTTGTTGGATCGTTTTGATATTTCAGTAGCATTCGCCGTTCCTGCCTTGCCTGCTGTTTTTCCCTGTGCTTTGCCTCCAGGATATTCAAGAAGTGTTCCGCTTGGACACCCGTTTCCCGTGGCGACGCGCTCGCCCCGTTTTGATCCTACTCTCTTTACGCACAGCGCCTGGGTGAGTTTTAATGACTGTCTTTCATCCTATTCGTTTTTCGTGTGTTTAAATGACACTGAAGATTTCCTGCTTTTTGTCAGACAGTCACTCACCCAGCGTTCAGCTTTTTTGGATTGTTCATTGGGATAATATTTGGCCTTAACATCGCTCACTGTGTGTTTACACACCGAAGATATTATCACTTGGATTTGTATTTGGGACTTCGCTCACAGTGTTTATTTGCACCGAAGATTTCTATCACTTGGATTTGTGTTTGGGACGTTACTCACAGTGTGTATATACACCGAAGATTCAGTCACTTGGATTACTCTGTTTTTTGGTACAAGTCACCTCTCCTGTCACCTGCTCTGTTCCCAACTGTACTCTGAGCTAACCCGCTCCCTCTCGGTCCCGTTACCACCTCGGAGATCTGCCGAGAGAAGTCTGCAGAGCGGCTCTGACGTCATCGTCTGCTTCCCCAGTCTAACCATCCCGGGAGAAGCTGCAGAGCAGCAACATTCATCTATGCTTGTATCCCAGTCTCTGTTTGTTCTCTACCAAGTCAATGCTGTTTATTTAGTGTAAATAAACAAGCCCTTGTTTTTGGCAACTCTGAATCTACTCTCTTGTGTCGTTGCGTTTGGGGTCGGTGTCAAACCATAACATTACGATCCAACCAAAATGACGACCCCAGCCGACACAGAGAGGGTCAGAACCGCACTAGCTAATCAGATCGAGTTGACCAAGGATCACAGTCACCAACTAGAGAGGGCTGCGGCTGCGGTGCAGGATCTCAGGGAACAGGTCCAGCCTATTCAAGGGTCCCTGGCCGCTCTGGCAGGACAACAATCTGGTATTCTCGTTCAGCTTCACTCGCTGAGCGACACCGTTAACGCTTTACTTCCCTCACTTCCTTCAGGAGCATTCCCCGCAGCCCCAGCAGTTCCCACGTTTCCCGATCCCGCACCTCGGGAACCCCGTCTCTCCGTCCCACGGCTGTTCGACGGCAATCCCGAGGAGTGTGCCACATTCATCATGCAATGTGAGTTGGTTTTCCGTCATCAACCAAGTCGATTCACTTCTAGAGGGGCCCAAGTGGCCTATATGACAAACTTGCTTTCAGGCCGGGCTGCCCAGTGGGTCACTTCCTCCTGGGCAATGGATGCAGATTTTGTTTTCTCTTATCCAGACTTCGTGGCGGAGCTCCGCAGGGTGTTCCACCATCCAGCCCGTGGTCTGGACCCTGGAGCCCGGTCGGGTACCTTCCGACAGGGGAGCGGTGGGGTAACTGACTACGTCCTGGAGTTTCGACTGGCGGCGGTGGAGAGTGGATGGAACGACCCTGCACTTCGCCTAACCTTCTTGAGGGGGCTCAGTAACGCAGTCAGGGACCAGCTCGCTACCCGGGAGGTGCCCGACTCCCTCGAGGACCTGTTTAGCCTCGTCATCCGCATCGACGGACGCCTCCAGGAGAGAAGGCGTGAGAGGACCCGACTGTTACCTCCTGAGGTACCCCGGATTCCCCGGACTCATGACGTTACTGCTGGTCGCCCTGCCCTCAACACGACTGGTGGTAGCGGACCCTCCCGTTCGTTCCGCGAGGAGGAACCCATGCAGCTGGGACGCTCTCATCTGAGCCAGGCTGAACGTGAGGCAAGGCTCTGTTCCGGTCTCTGCCTCTACTGCGGAAGGGAGGGACACCGAATCGCCAACTGCCCCACCCGGCCAAAAGACCAGGCTCGCCGAGACCCCGGGAAATCCTGGTGAGCCGTTTTTCCCATTCCCAGAGCCGCGCACCACCTGGCCATCTGATGAGCGTCACCCTGGCCTGGGGGGACCAACGAGCCACGGTGGAGGCCCTCATCGACTCTGGGGCAGACGAGAATTTCCTCGACTTCGAGTTTGCTACCCGAGCCAACATTCCACTTGAGAACCTTGTGAGGCCCTTGGAGATCTTTGCGTTGGACCAACACCGCCTGGCCGACATCTCTCAACGCACCGGCCCAGTCGTGCTGACCATCGCTGGGAACCACGTTGAGAGAATCCAGTTCCTTATCACCCGATCCCCTCTTGTCCCGGTGGTCCTGGGTAGGCCCTGGCTTGCGCTGCACGAGCCCCACATCGCCTGGTCCTCCGGTACCATCAGGGGCTGGAGCACTTCCTGTCATGCCCTGTGTCTGCAGGCGGCGTCCTGTCCCCCGCCCCGGAGGCCCGCTGGTGAGTCGCCTCGGGACCTTTCGTCCATACCTCCAGAGTACCACGACCTCTTGGAGGTTTTTAGTAAGTCCAGGGCTCAGGCCCTTCCACCTCACCGCCCGTACGACTGCGCCATTGACCTCCGCCAAGGGGCTCCCCTTCCCGGCAGCCGCCTTTACAGTCTGACCGTTCCGGAGAAGAAGGCGATGGATCAGTACATCTCTGAGTCATTGGAAGCAGGACTCATTCGGCCTTCCTCCTCCCCGGTGGCGGCCGGTTTCTTCTTTGTTGGGAAGAAGGATGGGGACCTTCGACCCTGCATCGACTATCGCCAGCTCAACGAGATCACCATCAAGAACAAGTACCCTCTACCCCTCATGAACTCCACCTTTGAGCCACTCACCCAGGCTACCGTCTTTACCAAGCTGGACCTCCGGAGTGCCTACCATCTTGTCCGTATCCGTGAGGGCGATGAATGGAAGACCACCTTCAAGACCCCCAGGGGCCACTACGAGTACCTGGTGATGCCGTTCGGCCTCACTAACGCCCCGGCGGTATTCCAGGCACTCATGAACGACGTCCTTCGTGACATGCTGGAGGTGTTCGTGGTGGTGTACCTGGACGACATCCTCATCTTCTCCAGGACCCTCGAGGAACACATCCAGCATGTCCGCCGGGTGCTGGAGCGCCTCCTCCACAATCGGCTCTTCGTCAAGGCGGAGAAGTGCCGTTTCCACTCCGACTCCGTCGACTACCTGGGCTTCATCGTTGAGAAGGGCTTGACCCGAGCGGATCCTCGCAAGATCCAAGCTGTGGAGGATTGGCCTGAACCCACCACTCGGAAGGAGTTACAGAGTTTCCTCGGGTTCGCCAACTTCTACCGAAGGTTCATCCGGAACTACAGTCAGGTGGCGGAGCCACTTACCAGACTGACCTCTCCCGCTCTGCCGTTCGACTGGTCCCCAGCGGCATGTGCTGCGTTCCGCTCCCTCAAGAAGAGGTTCACTTCCGCCCCTATCCTGCTCCACCCTGACCCCAAGAGACAGTTCATTGTAGAGGTGGACGCCTCGGATACTGGACTGGGCGCTGTCTTATCCCAACGTTCGCTTACGGACCAGAAGGTACATCCTTGCGCCTTCTACTCGCGTCGGTTCCTCCCTGCCGAGAGGAACTACGACACCGGCAATCGGGAGCTGCTGGCGGTCGTGGCTGCGTTGGAGGAGTGGCGTCATTGGCTAGAGGGGGCCGAGGAGCCTTTTACCATCTGGACGGACCACAAGAACCTGACGTTCATCCGCGCTTCCAGGCGCCTCAACGGTCGGCAGGCGAGATGGGCCAGTTTCCTCAGTCGGTTAGACTTCTCGCTGACTTTCCGTCCCGGTTCCCGCAACACGAAGGCCGACTCACTGTCCCGGTTACACTCCAAGGGGGCTCCACCCTCTGAGGACCCGACTCCCATCCTCCCGGAGGCCAGGGTGGTTGGAGCCATCACCTTGGGCATCGAGGGGGTGGTTAGACGTGCCCTACGCTTCCAGCGTGCTCCAAGCAACGTTCCGATTCGTCGTCTCTTCGTCCCCGACTCTGTCCGGTCCCGGGTGCTGCTATGGGGCCATACCAGCCGGTTCGCCTGCCACCCGGGCGTCCATCGCACGTTCTCCTTCCTGGCTCGTCGTTTCTGGTGGCCCACCATGCGGAACGACGTCAAGGAGTTCGTATTGGCCTGCGCGGTCTGTGCCCGCAGCAAGGCCTCGCACCAGGCACCCTCCGGGCTTTTACAGCCACTTCCCGTTCCGAGCCGTCCTTGGTCACATGTGGCGCTAGACTTCGTCACAGGTCTTCCCTCCTCCCAGGGGAACACTTGCCTTCTGACCGTGGTGGATCGATTCAGCAAGGGGGTTCACCTCGTGGCCCTTTCCAAGCTTCCCTCGGCGGCCGAGACGGCGGACCTCCTGACTCACCACGTGTTCCGCCTTCATGGGTTTCCCCAGGACATCGTCTCTGACCGGGGGCCCCAGTTCACCTCCCAGGTATGGCGGGCCTTTTGCAAGGGATTGGGGGCGAGGTCAGTCTTTCCTCTGGTTATCATCCCCAGACTAACGGACAGACGGAGAGGATGAACCAGAGCGTGGAGTCTGCTCTTCGGTGTGTGGCAGCCGAGAGACCGGCATCCTGGAGCCGTTTCCTTCCCTGGGTTGAGTACTCCATCAATTCAATGGTCAGTTCCGCCACCGGCCTCTCACCATTTGAGGTTTCCCTGGGCTACCAACCCCCTCTTTTCCCCGCACAGGAGGCGGAAGTGGCAGTTCCCTCCGTGCAGGTCCACCTCGACCGCTGCCGACGAGTTTGGGAGATCACCAGGACCGCGCTGCTCCGGACATCTGAGCGCGCCTGTCGTGGGGCCGACCGGCGCCGGATTCCTGCGCCGACTTACCACCCTGGGCCGAGGGTGTGGCTCTCCGCGAAGGACCTCCCGCTTCGGTCCTCGGCCAAGAAGCTCAACCCCCGTTTCGTCTGACCTTTCGAGGTCCTGAAGGTACTCAGTCCGGCGGCCCTGCATCTGAAACGTCCTGCGTCCATGCACATTCACCCCGTGTTCCATGTCTCCCGGGTTAAGCCCGTCTCCCTCAGTCCCCTGATGCCTCCAGCTCCTGATCCTCCGCCTCCCGTGATGGTGGATGGTCACCCCCAGTGGCAGGTCCGTCGGTTGATGGGCGTTCGACGGCGGGGTCGGGGGTTCCAGTACCTGGTGGACTGGGAGGGTTACGGCCCTGAGGAGCGGAGCTGGGTTTCCCGGCAGCTCATCGTGGATCCCGGCTTGATCACTGACTTCCATCGTGCCCATCCTGACGAGCCGGGTCGGCCTGGTCGCCGGGTGGCTCCCGTGGAGGGGGGGGTACTGTGAGGTTTTGTCCATTGCTCACTTACTCGCTCTGTTCCTTTAAGCCTACTCGCTCTGTTCCTTTTGTTTTTCTGTTAATCAATTGCATTCCCCTATTCACACGCTTCTTCCCAGAGACGCCGTTGATTGGTGCTCCCCCAACCACACGCTTGTCAATCTCATCCCTCAGCTGTCACAGCTTGTCAATTAAGCATTCCCTGATTATTTATATCCCATTTCCCCATTCAAGTTTTGTTGGATCGTTTTGATATTTCAGTAGCATTCGCCGTTCCTGCCTTGCCTGCTGTTTTTCCCTGTGCTTTGCCTCCAGGATATTCAAGAAGTGTTCCGCTTGGACACCCGTTTCCCGTGGCGACGCGCTCGCCCCGTTTTGATCCTACTCTCTTTACGCACAGCGCCTGGGTGAGTTTTAATGACTGTCTTTCATCCTATTCATTTTTCGTGTGTTTAAATGACACTGAAGATTTCCTGCTTTTTGTCAGACAGTCACTCACCCAGCGTTCAGCTTTTTTGGATTGTTCATTGGGATAATATTTGGCCTTAACATCGCTCACTGTGTGTTTACACACCGAAGATATTATCACTTGGATTTGTATTTGGGACTTCGCTCACAGTGTTTATTTGCACCGAAGATTTCTATCACTTGGATTTGTGTTTGGGACGTTACTCACAGTGTGTATATACACCGAAGATTCAGTCACTTGGATTACTCTGTTTTTTGGTACAAGTCACCTCTCCTGTCACCTGCTCTGTTCCCAACTGTACTCTGAGCTAACCCGCTCCCTCTCTCCCTCTCGGTCCCGTTACCACCTCAGAGATCTGCCGAGAGAAGTCTGCAGAGCGGCTCTGACGTCATCGTCTGCTTCCCCAGTCTAACCATCCCGGGAGAAGCTGCAGAGCAGCAACATTCATCTATGCTTGTATCCCAGTCTCTGTTTGTTCTCTACCAAGTCAATGCTGTTTATTTAGTGTAAATAAACAAGCCCTTGTTTTTGGCAACTCTGAATCTACTCTCTTGTGTCGTTGCGTTTGGGGTCGGTGTCAAACCATAACAGATTATTATGTCTCTTTCATTCCTTCAGGACACGGCTGATGAGCCAGAGCTTCAGGGTGTTGCAGTGGCCCTCCTTACTGTCATCAGTGACCATGACACAAGTCCAGTTCACTACCAGCCTGTGACAATCTCTGTTGTCATTGAAAGTCACATCATGATCAGCCTCCCCAGATTTGGTGATTCCTTCCTGGTAATGTTTGGACTAATCTATGCACTACACCTCAGCTACCCCAAGGGACTTACCAACACTTTTGAATTCATTCAGAAGATTTTACTAGGTCTAGAAGCTGGTAAACTGTTGCCCAGGTTGCAGACTCTCAAGAATGACTTGATGATGCAATAATTTTTTTTTCTTCTGATTTTTCAATGGATTTTCTCCCCGTCCCAGTTAGTCGTTGTGCCAATCCCCCCCCCCTCCCCTACCTGGTGCTGTATGCATGATCTCCTACGAGTCGGTATAAGGGCGTCCCGAGTAGATCGCACGCTTCCCCCGAGACATGCGCCGACAGCCAGTGACGTCTTTTCACTTGGCAGCGAGGGCTCTCATTGGTGAAGTGTAACGCGTGGGAGGGCACGCTATTGATTGATTGAAAAGTTTATTAACAGATTGCAGAATGGGTACAGTACAGTACAGCTCAATACATACAATTGTTAAGGGGATGCAGACCAGAGAAAGACTTTCGTCTTGTTTACATCAGGGTCCCCCATTTTCAATTCATCATAACATATATGACATACATGACATACAGATAGACAGTACTGCTACATCTATACATTTATGACATATCAGATTTGCAAATACAGTACTGTTTGTGATACAAAAGTGTCCAGAAAAGGAGTGTATATACATTTGGCGTAGAAACTGTACATTGGAGGAGGTTGGTTGGGTGGGGTGGGGTTGGGTGGGTTGGGTGAGGGCTGTACATTGGAGGTGGCGGGGGGGGGGGGGGGTTGGGTAGGGGACACACACACATTTTACACTGTACATTGGAATATTGACAAAGCCTTACTTGGTCATTTACTGTACAACTAGGTTAGGACATTTGTAGGGGCCAGTTTCGAATTGCAGTCTCACGTAGGTGTTTTTTGAGAGTGTTTTTGAAAGTGGGTAGTGATTCACATTCCTTTACAGCTTTAGGTAGGGCGTTCCACATTGATGTGGCATAATTGCGAAACGTGTTAAGTCCCTTGTTTGAGCCGAATCTGGGTTTTACATGATTTGTGGAGCTGTTGTGATCGTGGTATTCACTGACCTTTGGGAAGTATTTTGACATGTACATGGGTACCTTGGTCGCGTAGTGTATCTTGTAGACCAGGCCCATTGCAAGTTGCTGTACTCTGTCGTCTACTCTAGGTTGTCAAAGTGGGCATGGGTGAGGTGGGTTCTAGGAGTCAGGTCAAGTAGTAGTCTGACTAGCTTGTTTTGAGATGTTTGTAATTTGTTTTTTAGTGCCTTTGAGGTGCTTTGGTACCATGAGGTGCAAGCATAGTCGTAGTACCCTTGAATGAGTGCTCCTACTAGAGTCTTCAGGGTATTCTTGTTTACCAGAGAGGAGATCCGGTACAAGAATCGCGTTCGTTGGTTGACTTTTTTTTATTACATTGGATGCCATTTTGTCACAGGAAAGATTAGCCTCTAGGATGGAACCCAGGTAGGTAATTTCATCTTTCCTTGTGATAATATTGTCACCCACTGTAACCGAGAAGCTGTCGGTCTTGCTGAGTTTGTTATTTGAACCGAAGAGAATGGACTCTGTTTTGCCCATGTGTAATGATAGTTTGTTGTCGGCGAGCCATATTATGCAGATTTTGCCTAGTTCCGAGCTGCCAGCTTTCATAACTTAACCTAGCCATTTTGAAAATTAAATTTAATACCTGAATATATTGGAATGATGATGATCCAAATAAAATGGCTAGGTGAAGTTATGAAAGCTGGAGGGAAAACAACATTGTATTTGAAGTTACTGCACTTTGCCTGTACATTACCTGTATAATTATTTAAGGAAATCGTGCAGCAGAGTGCAGTATCTGCTTTTTTGGGGTTAATTAAAATAACTACGTCATATTTTTGTATGCCTAAAGATTACTTCATTAATACATGTTAAATCTGGGTACTATCATCTATCTACCTATAACACATTTTGGATGGCAAGTCAAAAAACTTTAAAGCCATTTTTCTCAGTTTCACTGTTTGGAAGTTACTGCGGTCTGCCTTGACAGGGCAGTATAGTTCGAGTACTGTATAGTGTTCTTAGTACAGAGTACTGTAGTGTTCTAGTTATCATTCTGCAAACATAGCCTGCACTAAATGACGGATGGTGCCTCTGACATTCTGACTAACTCTTTCAATGAAAACACCATCTTGTTCCATGATACATCATGGAGCAAATACAGCTGCATTTCCATATGTAGGTATGTGCACTATTAACAGTATTGCCAGCTGTATAGCATGTAATGTGGATTGGTATTTTGGTTCCACATTGGCAGGACCCAATATACAGCACAACGTTTGAGAATTTTACATGTGCCAAGCGGATTGACAATTTTCAGATAATCTATACATTTTATTCTGTACTGTACATAGATACACTGTGTTATCCCAACGGTCACAATAGTTGCTGTCAACATGTTTGCTCATTCTATGACCACACTATACAAATTTGAGTAATTCAGCCAGGATGTAAACGGCTCTGGTCATGTGCACTGCACATATTGAGACCCTTTATTATTTCAATATTTGCTGGAAATACATTGATATCTTTTGGTATCTTTCAGTAACATTTTCAGAGCCTTATAACAAACATTATTACACTATTGTGACCAGTGGGATTAAATGTGTAATATACATTACATTGTATGTACATGTTATAACATGCATGTATTTATTTTCTATATATATTTTCTATATATATATTTTCAATTTTAACATTGCCATAATGTTGGAGAGGGCAACACAATGTTTTTGTAAGATAAACAGATGTATACTCTTTGAATAGAAATAAATATAAAGAGTTTGAAGTTGTAACACAATCTTACAAAGTTGTAAGATAAATAGTTTCGATGAAGAACAAAACCTCCTAAATGCATACAAAAAAAGGGGAAAACTTCATATCTGCACTTTGCGAGGCACTAATACCTGGTCGGTATTGTTAACATACGTGTAATATAGTCCAAAAACAGTGTATACGGTGTTTACAGTGTTATTGTACATTGCTAACATACAGATTATATATGTATACTCTTTGAATAGAAAAAAAATAAAAGAGTTGTTTGAAGTTGATATAATGTGCTTGTGTAGTTATTTTTCTGTTAACTTATTCACATGGATTTTAAAACTGAACCTTAAGTTATAGTAACTGCACATATTTGAGTTGATTAACTTAAAAATTTGAGTTGATTAACTTAAAAGAAATGAGGCATTAGATTGCCTCAATGTCTTTGAGTTCTGTTAACTTAATCACATGGATTTAAGGTTGAACCTTAAGTCACAGTAACTGAACATATTTGAGTTGCCTCCACTTGAGAACTTTAAGTCACAGTAACTGAACATATTTGAACTGCCTTAACTGAGAACTGTAAGTCACAGTAACTGAACATATTTGAGTTGACACCACTTGAGAACCTTAAGTCACAGTAACTGAACATATTTGAACTGCCTTAACTGAGAACTGTAAGTCACAGTAACTGAACATATTTGAGTTGACACCACTTGAGAACCTTAAGTCACAGTAACTGAATATATTTGAATTGCCTTAACTGAGAACTGTAAGTCACAGTAACTGAACATATTTGAGGTGACTCCACTAGAGAACCTTAAGTCACAGTAACTGAACATATTTGAATTGCCTTAGCTGAGAACTGTAAGTCACAGTAACTGAATATATTTGAGTTGCCTCCACTAGAGAACCTTAAGTCACAGTAACTGAACATATTTGAACTGCCTTAACTGAGAACTGTAAGTCACAGTAACTGAACATATTTGAGTTGACACCACTTGAGAACCTTAAGTCACAGTAACTGAACATATTTGAATTGCCTTAACTGAGAACTGTAAGTCACAGTAACTGAACATATTTGAGGTGACTCCACTAGAGAACCTTAAGTCACAGTAACTGAACATATTTGAATTGCCTTAGCTGAGAACTGTAAGTCACAGTAACTGAACATATTTGAGTTGCCTCCACATGAGAACCTTAAGTCACAGTAACTGAACATATTTGAACTGCCTTAACTGAGAACTGTAAGTCACAGTAACTGAACATATTTGAGTTGACTCCACTTGAGAACTGTAAGTCAGAGTAACTGACCATATTTGATTTGACTTAACTGAGAACCTTAAGTCACAGTAACAGACCATATTTGAGTTGCCTTAACTGAGAATTGTAAGTCTTAGCCAACTGAAAACATTTGAGTTGATCAACTTAAAAAATTTGAGGCATGGGATTACGTAAATTTTTTTAAGTTCTGGAAACTTATTCGGGTTTACAGTGCAGGAGGATGACATTTAAACAAGGGAAGGAAGAGCCCAGGACAACATACACGAGGAAATCAAATCAATTACATGTAAACAACACACAATAATGGCCTGCACCATCTGGCGGTGCCCGCTAGATGGCTCCATGAGACCACTGTTCATCTTGTCCTCACAGCCCCAGCCAGGACTTAGTGGTTCAAACTTAGCCTGGGACTGTTACACCCTCATAGTTTTCCAATCCCATCTCAAGACCCACTGCCTTTTCTTAGCCCCTCCGCCCCCCCCCCCCCCTTCCATCCTTGTGTGTTTGTGTTATGCTTGTCTGTTGTCTGTTATTTGTCTCACTACCGCTGGCCCTGTAAAGTGTAAAGCAACTTTGAGTTCTAGAAAAGTGCTATATAAGTCCCATTTGTTATTATTACTAGCAAGTACACACTTCTACAATAGGATACAACTATTTAATTCACTGCCCAACAGAACCTTCCCCCAAAAGTGGGGAGCGACAATGGAACAAAAATATATTGTGGGGCTTCATATGCCAACCGATTCAGAAAGACAATGAATTGAGTTGAGAATGAATTGGATATAGGGCACAAATTGGTACTCATGGGTGACACTGAAACCGGATGGCACATTTAAAAGAGTGCTTTTGACCACCTGTGTAGAAGAACCATTTTGGAACCAATTATTTATCAGTGTGTGCTGCTATGCCTACATCTCCAGAGATGTGGCGGTCTAAGGCCCCATCCACACGAGCACTGGTTTTAATATAACCATGATTGTATGTGCGCAGTTGCACTGTTCGGCCACACACAACCGGGGATTTGCTACACTACAACCGCAGTCTTTAAAACCGGGGCCCAGGGTGAAGTTGTGCGGTTTTGCAGTTGCGTGTGGGCGTAGCAACCGAGGTTATTCCCAGTGTTTACGGCTGACGCAATTATTTTCCATGTTTACGGCAGACTGTCGCAAACAATAGCAAGTTAGAGAGGAGCAGAGCCAGCTACATCTGAGGGAACACCGTTTTGAAAAAGACAGCTACTGAAATGGAAGTAGTGGTGTCGGCTGTTCATGGATGTTATGCTCTGTTGATGACCGCGTTGCGCGAACAGAGGCGCATGGTCGAGAATCGAAGAAGGATACTGCTCCTCTTGTTTGCTAGCCCAAATACAACTACACGAAGACAGCGGCAATGCGCTTGCCAGCGGAGGTTCTGGACGAGACCAGGTCGGACCTCTAGTTGGTGGGATAATTTCGAGAATGAGGTAGTGTTGGAAGAAGAATGGCAAGAGAACTTTAGGATGTCCCGACCAGCACTACTGTCGCTGAGTGAAAGGCTTCGCCTGCACATTCAAGGACAAACACCAGTCATGCGTTCGCCGGTCGGTGTGGTAAATAAAGTAGCCTGCACTCTCTACTATCTAGCAGATGAGGGAAGACTGCGAAAGACAGCTAATGCATTTGGCTTGTCGAGACAGGTGGTCTCAAAAATAATCCGGCAGGTATCTCGGGCAATAACAATACACGTGGGCCCCCAATATATTCGTTTGCCTCGCACGGTTTCCGAAGTCCAAGAACTGACCACAGCCTTCGAAAGAGCCCATGTCATGCCACAATGCATCGGTGCGGTCGATTGTACACACATTGACATACGGCAGCCGCTCTCCAACTCCATGGATTACGTGAACAGGTGAGACAACCTTTCACTTTATATTGTATGACAGCTTTGTGTACAATACTATTGGATTAATTGATAAATCTGGTGTGTGCTGTGTGTGCCCATTAGGTGTGCTTGATTAATCAACTTATTAATCCAATATTATAGGACAGGAAGCAAAGATGCCTGTTGTGTTGTATTATTCTGAAATTAGTATCCATGTAACAGGTTAACTGGGGAGTGGATTGCTGTTGTAGAATGCTGACATTGTTTTCCTTTGTGTGTGTGTGTGCCTTTTTGATTTTGAACAGGAAGAAACGATATTCTCTCAATGTCCAGGCTGCCTGTGACTACAAGTACTCCTTCATTGATGTGGACGTGAAGTGGCCAGGTAGCTTACATGACGCTCGTATCTGGGCCAATTCAACGCTGGCGTCGCATCTAAAGAACGGGGTTATCCCTTCCTGTCCCAAAAAAATCCTGGACCACGAGGAGCCTGTCCCAGTTTTTCTCCTTGGAGACCCAGCTTATCCTTTGTCTCCCTACTTGATGAAGGAGTATGCAAGTGGAGGCAGCACTCTCACGGAGAAGTACTTTTGACTGACCTTGTGTCAGGCGAGAATGGTAATTGATGGATTGATTACTACATTATTGATGTCTAAAACTATACATTTTGACAAATATAACCACAATATAGGTGCTGCTTACAGGTTGATAAAAGCAGTACATTTTAGTAGCTCTAGAGATGGCCAATAATGTTATACTAGTTGCAACTATTGTAACATTGTAATATAGTTGCAGCTTTGGTAAGTCAGATCACACGTCCATTTTCCTTTCACCAAAGTACAAACAGAAAATCAAAAGCACTCCCGTAGTCTCGCGAGAGGTGCAGAAATGGGATTTGACGTCAGAGGAGACACTCCAGGCTGCGTTTGACTGCACAGACTGGAGCGTGTTCCGCGACACAGATAACATTCATGTCTACACAGAGACAGTGCTGGACTATGTTCGTACTTTGGTGGAAGAAACAATCCCCACTACCACAATGAGAGTTTACCCAAATCAAAAACCCTGGGTAGACAAATCCGTCCGTGAAGCTCTGAGAGCGCGCACCAAAGCATACAACGACGGCCTAGTGGCAGGCAACATGAATGACCACAAGGTGGCGCGATACAACGTAAGGAGGACAGTGACAGAGGCCAAACGGCGCTACAAGGATAAAATTGAACTCCAGTTTGAACAGGCTGACTCTAGAGCTATGTGGCAGGGGCTCAAAACGATGACAGACTACAAAGGCGCCTCCCTCAAACTGAACAGTGACATCTCCTTAGCAAATGACCTCAATACCTTCTATGCGAGGTTTGATGCTGGTAATAACAACACCAGCCCACAAGCCACGGCAATGGGGGGGGGGTCTGCTGCTGATGGAGACTCAGTGTTCAGGGTAACAGAGCATGAGGTGAGGCGGACCTTTAAAAAAGTGAATATCAGGAAGGCAGCAGGTCCGGACGGCATCCCCGGCCGCGTCCTAAAAGTCTGTGCCGACCAACTGGCCCCGGTATTCACTGACATATTTAACCTGTCCTTAGAACAGGCTGTCATCCCCACCTGCCTGAAGAAGTCCACTATTATCCCTGTACCCAAAAAATCCAAGCCTGCTTGCCTCAACGACTACCGCCCTGTAGCTCTCACCTCCATAGCCATGAAGTGCTTTGAGAAGCTAGTAAAGGGCTACATCTGCTCCTCCCTCCCCATCAACATGGACCCCCTGCAATTTGCATACCGCCCCAACAGGTACACGGAGGACGCCATAGCCCATGTGCTGCACACAGCAGCATCACACCTGGACAAGAGGCAGGGGAACTATGTGAGAATGCTATTCATCGACTACAGCTCGGCATTCAATACCATAGTCCCCTCCATACTCATAGCCAAGCTCAGGGACCTGGGCTTGAACTATGACCTCTGCCAGTGGGTCTTGGACTTCCTGACGGGCAGACCCCAGGTGGTGAGAGCAGGCAACTGCACCTCCTCATCCATCACCCTCAACATAGGGGCCCCCCAGGGCTGTGTTCTGAGTCCCCTCCTCTACTCCCTGTACACACACGACTGTGTGGCTCAGCGGAGTAGCAATACAATCATCAAATTTGCTGACGACACAGTGGTGGTGGGCCTGATCTCTGCCAACGACGAGAGGGCCTACCTGGAAGAGGTCAAGGTCCTGGCGGGATGGTGCCAGGAAAACAGCCTCTCCCTGAACGTCAGCAAAACAAAGGAGATGATTGTGGACTTCAGGAGGTCGGGGGTCAAGGACTACAGCCCCCTCAGCATCGACGGGGCACCGGTTGAGAGAGTCAACAGCTTTAAGTACCTCGGAGCCTACATATCCGAGGACTTGACATGGACCACACACATTGACAGTGTTGTGAAGAAGGCACGACAACGCCTCTACTTCCTCAGGCGCCTAAGGAAGTTCCAAGTCAGTCAGAAGATCCTTAAGAACTTCTACTCATGTACAATAGAGAGCATCTTGACTGGCAACATCACCTCCTGGTTTGGGAATAGCACTGCACAAGACCGAAGCAGACTACAAAGAGTGACACGTTCAGCCGAACGCACAATTGGAGGGGTGCTCACCACCCTCCAGAACATTTACAACAAGCGTTGCAAGGGCAAGGCTAAGAGATTCATTAAAGACTCCAGTCACCCGAACAACTGCCTCTTTGAACTGCTGCGGTCAGGCAAGCGATACCGGAGTCTCAAGGCGAGCACAGAAAGACTCAGAAGAAGCTTCTATCCCCAGGCCATCAGGCTGCTAAACGAACAATGAACACTACACAACAACAACCACCAAACGCACATAGCACACACATCCACACGCACACACTCACTTTAATCAAACACACTGTAGCACCCACTCCACACACTTTATAGCACACACCCACTTTAAACAAACACACTGTAGCACCCACTCCCCACACTTTATATTTATTGATGAAGGATTGCACTACAACTCGTACACCTTACCGTAAATTGTACCTAAATTGTACCTCATCCCATTTCTGCTTTGCACTATATAGTACTGTACATTAGTACACTGCATAGTATTGTATATTATATGGTAACTCAGTTACGTCTATTCTGCATCGAACATTGTACATATGTCTATACTGAACACTGTGACCTCATTTTCTACTTCTAAATTACATGCTATACTATGTTATTTGATACTATCTTGTCTAGCACAGTCTCTGGAGCGTAACAGTAAGAAGCATTTTGTATGAAAGTATTCTGTACTTCTGTATGACAACTATTAAAGAAACTTGAAACTTGAAACTTGAAAACTTGAACTATGCAATTGACAAACATCTGACTGCCTTTTTACTTACAGGTGATCGAATGTGCTTTTGGAAGATTGAAAGCACGCTTTGGTGCACTGAGAAGACCGATGGACATCAATTTAGATGATCTTGTGGTAAATTCCCACAGAACGTCTACAATAATTTGAGGTTATTGTAGTACAATACAATGAGATTGATTATCTGGAAGGAGGAGAAAGGGATCATACATGATAGAATTGTTGGTCTCCTCATCTGACTTAAGCAGATGAAGAATAAGCGTGTAGGCCAGACAAACCATGAACTATAGTCCAATTCAACATTTATTTGATCAGAGCCAGGAGATCAAGGTGAATAGGACAAAAGATTATCAGAGAACATTAACAGGGCTATCCGTGTACAGAAATTACAATCAGGTTTGCATTCTCAAACCTCAATAATGTACATAAACAGTCACTCGGTAACATAATTTGAACATACATAGTTTACTGTAGGCCCCTTTTTTATATGAGTAAGCCTGGTTTCTAAGATAAGTATCTTTACATTCTATTTTAACCAACCAAGGGTCCATGATTTACTCACATAAAAAGCAGCACAGTCTCTCTGGTGGAAGGAGCGGTGGAGCCCAACAGACCCCTGGGGTCGGTCCGGTCTGAGGGCTCCCGAATTACCAATTTGTCTCCTCCTATATACTATAATTTCTAGCCAATAATAGAATACAGTTGGTCCGTGGGCGTCTTCTGTGAGCGGTCTCCTGTGGGCGATCTCCTGTGGGGGCTGGCAGCCCCCCCCCCCTGGGTTGTGGCGACGTGATGGGACAGAGACAGAGGGGGCCCGTCGGTGGCCCCCGTCGGTGTGGTCCCCCGCTGAGCACAGAGGGGTTCTGCTGGTGGCCCCCGTCCGTGTGGTCGCGGTGTTGGGTCTTGTCTCACGAGGGGGGGCTGGCATGATGTCCTCTGGTGGGGGGGTGTGAATACTCTTTGACCTTTTGGGCCTTTACCATACAGTACTAATCTGGTCACATTAGGTGTGACCTTTCCTCATTTAGCCCTGCAACCACTTCTGCTAAACAGTATACAAGGTTATTTATGAAATTCAACTCAATATTTACCACATTTCCCCGTTTTGACGATTCTTATCGTCACATATGATATATTGACTTGATTTTCTATACATATTAACCATACAAAGGATTCATTTTTTCTAAAATTAAAATTCATTTTTTCAAAATTTCTCCATTTTTTCTTTTAAACAAAAACTTTGAATATGCTAACAACAATTAAAAATAATTTTAATCTACACATCACAAATTGAATCTAAAAATCACAATCTCTCACAAGATCTGGTTGAGAGAAAACATACATTAGTATCACAATATTTTCATTTTTACATTCATTCAATAATCTCTTCTTTCTGCTAATTTATTCCTTAAGATAGTACAATCACATCTGCATAATCAATCAATTGCTTCCCACCTATCCTCCCCCCTTTTATGACACATATATTGGTCATAACCTTGTCACTTCTTGTTTCCACAGCTCAGTTTGGCAGAGGAAAGCAGAATTTCAACGAAAATTTTCTTTCACCCATTCTCCTCACTCTGGCCATCTCCTCACTTATGTGAATGCATCCTTATCTGACCCTGCGTTGTGTTATTTATCCGCCCTTTGCTTGCGCCCTACCAAATCAATGTGCACAAGACAAAGCCCATCAGTACTTATTCAGTCTCGTCCCTGTCCCCTGCAGTCCAACCACAACTCCACTACACCCCAGAGAACCTTGTTCACACACTGTCAGCTCAGTCTTCAGACTGGCCCCGCCCTCCCAGGCCAGGTCATCCCAGGTCCAGTCATCGATTATCTCATGACAACCCATCGTCAGACGATTATAGCGTGGAAGTTCCTCCAAACCACATCTTTTACAACCTGGCCCCACCCGCATGGGGTTTGTATAGGCAGGGGTCTCTGTGTACAAGAATTCTCTCACCATCATTGGACTGCAGAGTAACAGGGAAAAATGAAATCCTACGTTACCGCTTCTAATGAAATGTATTCATGTCTCCCCCATCGTCGATCTGCCTTCCCCCTCCCTTTTTCTGAGCTGTGGAAAACACAAGCACAGAGCAAACTTTTTACACAATATGTCAACATACTCAATAAGGGAAGCCATTAATTCCATATGCAAATCGTGGTGGCACTACTTAACTGTCATTGATCTGATCCAATGCATCCCAGCCTCCATCTGTTCCAATGTATCCCAGCCTTCAACAGTCCTCTCACCAGATCATAACAGAGAAACAACAAAAGGCAAATAATCAAAAAAAACATTCCAACAGATGTGAAAGCAGATCAATGAAATTAACCAGCTCCAACCGCAGACCACCTCAATGGTCATTCAGAAAGAAAAGAAAAGAAATCCAAAACTCTAAATTCAAAGATTAAAAATAGAAAAGAACTCTAAAAATCTAAATTCAATCCCTCATCCAATTGATTACATAAACACAGATATATCATACTTAAACACATTTTGTTATTTTTAAGACTAGTTTCACCTTAAGTGAAAGCTAAGTTGTGTGTGTGTATGTATGTGTGATCAGATTGTGTGAACGTGTGTCTGTGTGTGTCTGTGTGTGTGTGTGTCTGTGTGTGTGTGTGTGTCTGTGTGTGTGTGTCTGCGTGTGTCTGTGTGTGTGTGTGTGTGTCTGTGTGTGTGAATGGGTAATTAAGGCTTCCTGGCCCCCACCCCCAGCTCAATCATTCACTGAAATCAAAAGGACATAAACAGACAACATCTCAATCTCACACATACATACAAAAATTTAATTTAAATAAAAAATATTATCTGTACCAACTCAACCAAAAAATATGACCTAAAGTAAACGCACTCATCCAATTTCACAGTGTCACAACACATTCAATCCTGAACCTTAGAGTTTTTTAAAAAAGAAATAAAAGCAAAACCCAATCAAACATCACAATTCAACATCATCCACCCATCATTCATATTATAAACATATCGCTTTCACCACACTTGTTAATCACTTCACATCTTTGACAAACAAAGGTTAGTTCTTCTGCGCTCAACTTTTCTGCTCTCAATTCCTCTGCTCTGATCTCAGGCTACTACAGCCTCTCCTCACAACAGCTCCTCTACTCTCACTTCAAAGATGGACTGGAGTCCATCCTTAATCCAGACCTACCCATGCCCTCCAGTGCACAGACAGATCCAAATATTCCCTTATCAAAATAGTTAACATTCATAAGTCATAACCCCAAATGAATGCCTACTTTCTTGATTGTCTCACTCACTAACCCAGCTGTTCCCTGACAAACCTTCCCCTGTCTCACCTTCCTGTCACTTCCTGGCCCCTGGCCCATTACCCCCACTTCCTGTCCTCTGCTCTAAAAATAACGCCATCTGTTATCTCACTTTGACTGTTCTCTCCTATCTCCACCTGTGGCCTCTTTCCTGTTGCATCTAATCTCACGCCATCCTGTCATAAAAAGAACAGCCATTGTAAGCAGCTGTACATCTCGACCCCCCTTTAGCATTTTGACCTGCCTCAAAAGGACTCCTACCCCCCGGGCAATATAACCTTCTCAACTTTTGTCCCTTTCATGCTCCATGCATACAGTCTCCCCTGAGCATAAAGGGTTTTGACACAAAGACCCTATCTCCTCACTTCATGAAATAACTCCATCTGTAAATCATTAAATGGTTAATCACACTTCTCATCTCCCAGAGGCAAGCCGCCCCCAGGTTTTTGAATTAATCACACATTCCCAGGGAGAAGGCTAACCCCCTCCCCAGCGTATAACATTATTAAGGATTAATAAAAACAATCATTTCGATCACTGTAAATACAACCATATCAAAATTTGTCATTACAGCAAGCCTCCATCAATAAATTATAATCTCCTACAAGTCGGAGGCTTGTGTCAACATCTTAACAGTGTATTAAAGATTTACCAATCTAAAACAAGCATAAACACATGTCCTAACCATATTAACAGTGTATTAAAGATTTAACAATCTAAAACAAGCATCAGTAAATTATCCTGCTTCACAACTGGGCTTGTATCAAATTCCACTATAAAACATTTAGCAAATAATATAAACATTATCCTATTTAAATCAACAGTGTCATTAAAGCAAGCATCAACAGATTCCAACATCACGGTTTTACACAACAACATTCATGCATATTACAAATATAAGCATCACTCATCTAGAAAAACATTATTAGTGGTTAGTTCCAAATGCTCCTTTCTTCATACACGTGTGATAAATTGACTTTACTGCATTCTACTTTGTAGAACATTTTACCAATTTTAGCCTATTATTCCTCCCAAACTACCGTTTATCTGTGTATCATGTATGCAATAAAAGTTATGATGTATTTAAAACGGGTGACTCCGTCTCTGGTCTGCATCCCCTTAACACCTGTATGTCTTTAACTGTACTTATTTTTAATCAATCACTACTCATTCCCCCCTGGTTAAAAATATACCCCTGTGTATCAAAGACAATAATACAATCTACCCAGTATAGCCGGTTTTATGAATCCCAGTTTAATTATGGGCATTGTATCCATTATTTCATTTCTCCTCAATAGGCTCACTGTATTGTTTGCAGCCTAAGTAAACCCTTATTGACTATCTCCCCTAACCTAACCACCATACATGTTACATCTCTTCCCCTGTTTACACAAAAATACAATGTACAATATACAAATATAACCATATAACACAAAGCTAAATATAAACCCACCCGTTTTCCCTGGCCCCTGAGCGAAAATAAACGAAACAGCGAACCGCACATGCGCAGCAGCAACCGATGCGACCGTTATAATGTTGCCACGACAACCAAAATCTGCCACGACATTCTAAACATGCCACGACATCCATAAAAATGCCACGACATTCATAAAAATGCCACGACATTCACCACGTCCTCTAACCCTTCCCCAACATCATTCTCAAAACTCGAAACGTAACATATGTCGCCCGCAAACGCCACACAGCAACGGCACGCAAGCTAACTAGCTTAGCCAGCTCTAATGCGACGTTCAAGGCCCTCACGGGAGCCGTGCCTTTCAAGATCCGTTCATCCACGCAATTCGCTCAGTACCACCCAAAGCATTAACAATTCACACAAGCTTAAAATAACCAACCACTCTAACAGAAAATAATTTTTAAAACATTCACTCCAACCAACGCCGCACACATAGTCCAACACGAATCCTTTCTCCTACCTTCTCCGCCTCACTTCATAGCACCGCGAAGGTTACACACTCTCCACAACACCATGACGTCATCAAGCAGCGACTTCTTAATATCATGCACTATCGCTACCGCATCAATAATAACCCTCAAAATGGCCACAATCTCGCCACCCTACGTCTCGATTCGCTTCTTACCCGCAATCGCCGCCACAGTGTTTAATCAATTCTTTCATAACGCCACCGTAACGTCCCCAGTTTCACCGCGGACTTTTCCACAGAGCTAAGCTAGCTAGCCCCAACCACCAGTAGGACTCGCCTCAAACCTATGTTCGTTGGTCATTAAAATATCATAACAAAACAACAATAAGCTCCTACGTTTCGCCAATCATTCCTAACCACAGCCATAGTCCCCCATACAATTCCTAACCATAGCCATAGTCCCCCATACAACCATTAAGTACTTATCAGTCATTTCGACCAAATTGTTTTTGTATCACAGCGAACGTAATCGAATCAACAGGCCGGTTTCGCTCAAGATTAAAAAGGACCACCCGATCCGCTCGATACTATGCCTAAGGACGGCAAATATATCTTCATTTAAATTAGGCAGATTGGTCCCTGACTTCAGTTCGTCCATTATCGAGCCTCGTCTTGAACACGCCGGCACCCTTATCCTCTATTAATCACTACGTTTTAATCCTGCAATCGCACAGACCCCCTGCGCTGATCATGCCAGGTTCCACTCATCTTTACCATACCTGACTTGCATGTTCTGAATAGTTAACAGAGCTCCTCTTTACATCGAGCCCGACGCACTTATGCCCATACTGTCCTCACTCACGGTCCCCGTCCCGCTATCTGTGACTATAAGCAGGGTCACAATGCTCCTCGGACACAGCTCTCTTTCCATTTCAGAACACTCAAACCTCCCCAACTAACCCGCGCCCCCTTCCTGAGAACAATTTTAGGGCAATTATATACTCAGAACGCGCCCCTGTCGTACACACCAGACAACCGTGCTTCCTAGCCAGAAAAGCCTTTTATCTGCCGTCGTGCGACGCCACCACCATTACATCATGATCAGATAGTCTGTGCGCCACCAATACGCAATCCCATTACATGCCGTCTCTTCTTGGTGCAACCCCCCCCGTACAGTTCATAAAGTATATTCCATACGAGTCCCAACTCAACCCCCGTGGCCCGCATAGGCCGAGACCGGCCTCCTGTGTCTGAACAAACACACAAACATAAAAAGCCCACGTTTGCATGTTTACTGCACAACAAGCGCGATCTTCATACCTCCGGACATCCTAACCTAAGTCACCGCTCCCCCAACCCTGCATGCAAAAGCCATATTCACCGTGGGTCCCAACAAGTGGCGTACACAACCAACCTTCATCCTGTCCCTCTCTCCTTCATTCAGACAACAAGCCCCTCGTCTCTAACTCCAAACGCAGCAACCCCCAGCTCTTTGCCCCGTGTCCCCAACACACAGCAAGGTCCAGATTTGTTATGACAAGACCCTACCGCACCTTTTCAGGGGGAGACACAATAGGGTGGGAAGAACGGCACCATTTCTGTTGTAAATTCCCACAGAACTCTACAATAATTTGAGGTTATTGTAGTACAGTACAACGAGATTGATTATCTGGAAGGAGGAGAAAGGGATCATACGTGATAGAATTGTTGGTCTCCTCATCTGACTTAAGCAGATGAGGAATAAACGTGTAGGCCAGACAAACCATGAACTATAGTCCAATTCAACATTTATTTGATCAGAGCCAGGAGACCAAGGTGAATAGGACAAAAGATTTATCAGAAAACATTAACATGGCTGCTGTGTACAGGAATCAACAAGGTTTGCATCTCAAACCCCAACATGTACATAAAACAGTCACTCGTTAACATAATTTGAACATACATAGTTTCCTGTAGGCCCTTTTTTATATGAGTAAGCCTGGTTTCTAAGATAAGTATCTTTACATTCTATTTTAACCAACCAAGGGTCCATGATTTACTCACATAAAAAGCAGCACAGTCTCTCTGGTGGAAGGAGCGGTGGAGCCCAACAGACCCCTGGGGTCGGTCCGGTCTGAGGGCTCCCGAATTACCAATTTGTCTCCTCCTATATACTATAATTTCTAGCCAATAATAGAATACAGTTGGTCCGTGGGCGTCTTCTGTGAGCGGTCTCCTGTGGGCGATCTCCTGTGGGGGCTGGCAGCCCCCCCCCCCCCCCCCTGGGTTGTGGCGACGTGATGGGACAGAGACAGAGGGGGCCCGTCGGTGGCCCCCGTCGGTGTGGTCCCCCGCTGAGCACAGAGGGGTTCTGCTGGTGGCCCCCGTCCGTGTGGTTGCGGTGTTGGGTCTTGTCTCACGAGGGGGGGCTGGCATGATGTCCTCTGGTGGGGGGGTGTGAATACTCTTTGACCTTTTGGGCCTTTACCATACAGTACTAATCTGGTCACATTAGGTGTGACCTTTCCTCATTTAGCCCTGCAACCACTTCTGCTAAACAGTATACAAGGTTATTTATGAAATTCAACTCAATATTTACCACAATCTCCCTTTCGTTATTTATGCCTGCTTTGTCCTACATAACTACTGTGAGGCCCAACGTGAGACGTTGGACGAGCACATAGTCAGAGAGGCAGCTCAGCAAGACCGTGACAACCAGCCTGCCGCTGACCGCAACTTCAGAGCAGACTGCGTCTCAGCAGAAGGAAAGAGGGTCAGGAGGGTCCTTACTGAATTCATGGATCCGTGAAAGAGGCTGCGAGTTCTCCTGTTCTCCTTGCAAAAGGGGAGCCGCTAGACAGTTGTGCTGACCGACTTCCAAGGCCTACAAAAGTAGTAATACTGTCATGCCTTATTTTTTTACTTTGTTTTTTAAGTCTTTATTTTTAGCATTACTTTAATATTTTAATTCTGGTTTAAAAGACTATAGTTTGTGACTTTGTGACTAGTAAAGTAAAGAGTTGCGTTGTATTGTGTAACATGACAAATAAATATCTTGAATTTTGAACCTAGTCACCTAATCATATTGAATTGAACTTTTAGAATGTAGTTATTACTGCTGTCTAATATTAAGGCACCTATGTACAAACGAGTAAAGAAATGCAATATGTATATTGCCACACAATACTGTCTGGCTTTGCAGACATCTACACCACAAAACAATGCATGCCCACACAATATGTATATTGCCACACAATACTAATAATAAGTTTGAAGTGCTTTATTAACAAAGAACATTAGAAATAAAACAAACATTTATGAAACTTTCAAACGGCAAAACGTTTCTCCGTCCCTCAACCCTCCTCCACAGGCATGTTGGAACTATTTTATGGGAGGGGCTGCTATAAAAAAAAACATCAATAAGCTACAAATCACCACAATACTGCTCATCACTCAAGATGAGAGCAATATTAATAATAAGTTGGTGGGATACATTATGGTCAGCAGCAGAATGGCTGTGTGCATACAACACGTGTTGACACACTATAGTATACGTCATGGTCGTTAGTTACCATATCATAGGCACTGTGGGTGAAATACCTCCCTTCACATTTAGATTTTTTATTTTTAATAATAAAATAAAACTAGGGTGTGAACAAATGTGCAAATGGCATAACAGAGCGAAGCTTAAATCGACAAAAAAAAATAAACTGTCTCCGCTGAAGCCATCATTTTGATGGTCCCCTTAAGTGCAAGAGTTGTACTGTGCTGGCATGAGCTTGTATGGACATTGGACACAGATGAATTACATTGTGTTTCGAAGGTTCTGGCCTTTACATGTAAAAGTATACTGTGTCTGGTATATTCCAACCAATTACCACCATCAAATGATTCCCAGGCAGGGATGTCTTTCTTGGTGTGCACCAATGTAGGCTAATCCCAACATCCTGGCCTTAGTTGCACATCGCCCGCCCCCCTCGCTCAACCCGAGGATCCAGTGACAACCAGGGGGAAATAAGAAATAATCTACATCAAAGAGCTGTTTTTGCCAGCAGTTTCCATGGCTAAACATTAAGCACAATAATGAAACCAAATTAATAAAATGTACTTGTGCTGTAAGTTAAGTACTGCTCATCACACCAGAGAACAAGATCAGAGCAATAATAATAATACGGCTCATCACACCAGAGAACAAGATCAGATCAATAATAATACTGCTCATCACACCAGGGCCCCGTTCCCCGTACCTGGTTCAACTAAGTCGATCAAGATGTCATTATCCAGATTCAGTTAACCCGATGTTTGAAGCCGGGATTTTCCTGTTCCTCGAAGGTGGATTCAGTCTCGTTAACTCGATTCAGACTTGAGACCCAGGCTAAATGCGCGCGGCCACTTCAGTTGAAAAGCCAGCACGTATCGATGGCAGAGATCCTGATTCTCTAATGGCATTGATTGATTAATTGATTTAAAACTTTATTGACAGATTGCAATACGGCTCAATCGCCTCGCCGACAAGTTAAATGCGTTATCTATAGGCTAATTTTAAGTCCCTCATTACCTCAATCAATCAGATTATATTTCTTTAAACTTGCCTGCTAGATTGAATAATCAAATGAGATCTTGCTAGCGAAAATAATTAGTTAAAATGTTATACAGAATTACGATACGGCTCTCTTACCCATTGATTGATGTGTGGTCGATCTTTTACTTATCTCCACTGTGGTCTAACGGGTTGTTCTTTTGACTTTCACGCAGACGACCGGGGTTCGAAACCCTAGTCTTTTCCTTCTTTTTGCAATATAGGAATAATTCAATTTGGTGCACGTTGAGAGCTATATAAAGAATGACATCCTCAATGCATGTAGATTTATAATATTTTAACTTAAAACCAGGCTACTTTGGCGTATAATCATTAATATTATATTCAAAAAAATTATATTGGAAACACGGGGTTTCGAACACCGGTCGCTGGGTTGGCAGGCTTGAGCACTACCGCTGAGCCACTGTGCCAGATGGGATAAATTCATTGTTTATACATTAATGAACGAGAGACCCGTGTTTAGAATATTCTTTATTTTGAATGAAGTTTTATTTCTTTATCCTCATTCATTAATGTGACGTCAACGGCTCATTCAATTTCTCAAATCCGTCAAACAGCGCATCTCATCAGACATCTTAATCCCAGTTACAATTAAAATAACCACATAAATGTGTACATCGCACCGAGCGAGCGCCACGGTATATATAACGTGCATTATTTAGGACAAAGTGAATTTAGTATCAGCATTTTGGGTCTATTTTACATTTCAAAAGCCCCCTCTGGAAGAATGGAGCACAAAAACGTAATTCAGAATGGTATAATGCAGATCGTAGACTGTGGGAATAATTTCAGGAAACGGGCTGTCACTTCTTTGCGGGGGCGTGGCGATGGTTGATCCGGCTAACTTGAACTTAAACCCTGCTTTCGACCAGGCTCAAACTTTTGGATCTGTTGTCATGGTGATCTGGACAATCCAGGTACGGGGAGCCGGAAAGTCCGGCTTAAGTCAGACTTCACCGAAAGTTATCCGGCTAACTCAGTTATCCAGGTACGGGGAACGGGGCCCAGAGAGAACAAGATCAGAGCAATACTAATAATACTGCTCTGACACCAGAGGGAACAAGATCAGAACAATAATAATACTGCTCTGACACCAGAGAGAACAAGATCAGGCAAATAATAATACTGCTCATGGGATGGGGGAGAAAGAAGGGAAACACCTGTTTCGTTACACATTCTACTCACTATCTGTACCATTTCCCAACGGGGTATCTATTCCCGAGTTGTTGAAGGTACTGTTGTGTGGGTATGTACCAGGTATTGCTGTAGTTAGGGTATGAAGGTAGGTACCAGGTGTTGCAGAAAAGTTGTGAGAGTATGTGCCCTGTCCACGTGTTGCTGAGGAGTTGTGTGGGGATGTGCCATAGTGGCTTCCATAATGTGTGTGACCACTATGATGTTGTGGATTGTGATGTTCATGTTGTGGTGCCATGTTGAAGAGCTGAGGTGCATGTTGCATATTGGATTGTCTCATCAACGCAATTCCTTCTACAATGGACCTGGTCAGTGTTGCTAGGGTATCTGCCATACTCCTCATATTTTCGTTTGACTGCAACTCAGACGCCTCGAGCAGGTCAATGATCCTTTTCTTGGCCTTGACGTCTTCCTCGATCGCATGCTGGAGCTGTCGAATCAGAATTGTATTTAAGTTAAGACCACCGTGCACATTTCACATCTGTTACACAGAACATTTCTGCTTTATCACCAATGATGATTACCTGTGTGTCAGCAGGAAGCTTTCTTTTCAGGCGATCCTGTCTGTGTCCTTGGAGTCTTGCCTTTGGGGATAAAAATATAGAAAGAAATTAGGCTAATTGTAAACCACATAAATCAGGTCATTGGCATTTGGTTAGAGCCCTGTTCTCAAGGATTTTTTTGCTAGCTTAAAATGTGTGTGTGTGTGTGTAAAACTAGCTACAAGTAGGCTGATTGATTGCACATAATTTCATTTAGTCTTGTTTACATCAGGGTCCCCCATTTCAATTCATCATAACATATATGACATACGGATAGACAGTACTGTTACATCTAGACATTTATGACATACCAGATCTACAGATATACAGTACTGTTTGAGTACAAAAAACAAAAGAGTTTACAAAGAGAGTATACATTTGAGGGGGAAGAAACTGTACATTGGAGCAAGCATATAGTAATAGCTACCTGTAATAGATCCCTTCTTTGTCTCACCACAAGGTTACTCCTGGTTCTGGCTAATCTGCTTCTTCAATCTCCTGTTCGGCTGTTTCAGAAGTCTCTGTAGCACTATCTTCTGGTACAATAAAATCAGCCGTTTCGATTCCCGATGGAAGGGCAGTGGTCGCAGGCGACCCACCCCACACTTGCTCACAAAGTTCAAAATACAAGAAGACCACTCTTCCAAAGCCACTCCTGCTACCTTTGTCAACTGCTCCTCGATATTTCGACTTTATTTGTTTGAGCTTGTTAATTAGTACTGCCTTGGTGATGTCCTCCTTCTTGTGTGGAAAGTCGGAGTCCGTTTCACAGCGGTACTGCTCGAGGAATAACGCTAAAATGTCTGCATACTTGCTTTGTACGGACTCCCAGTCGACGGATTCTGTTATTCACCTTGTACTCGTTCGTGATACTCAGGAGTAGTTCTACCTCACTGTCGGTCCACAGGAAAGATTTTTGTGCTGCTGCCATGTTCGTTGATAGCTGTAGAATATAGTTACATCCTAGATAGTTTGTTTTGGCTGTGAGCAGGAAGGATGTTTTGTGTTCGGCGCGCGTGTCAGTTCAGTTCCGGTAACGCTAAGCCCTTCTGATTGGTTGAGATGGCCTTCATGTCTGAACAACATCGCCGCCTACTGCTTTGGCATTGTATTACATTGTACTAAATGTATCGGTTTGCTGGTTTTCCAGCCGGCGTGTGTACGCAGTTATACACGGTTGTTCACCTGTGTTCACCTGTGTGGACGGAGTTTTATTTTTTCAAACTTCGGTTATATTAAATCCAAACGCTCGTGTGGACAGGGCCTAAATTGCTCTAATATTTCTTTTTCAAACTCCCCCAATATTAGTAGGGTGGTGTAGTGATCCTAAAAGGATGTTGGGTAAAGATTGATCTATTTTACCAATAATTTTATTTGAGTTATTGGCACATAACGGGATGATCCAGCTGATTCACTCCAGAGCAGAGCATTTTTAGTATAGTCTGCTTCTTACTGCAAATTAGCATCATTCAACCATGTCTTTTCAGTGCTTTGTCCTCGGAGCTACAAAAGTCCTTGACAGTTAGTCTTCTGTCGAGACAGAATTTTATTGGTTTGAGGTTTGGAGATTGATATGTTCCACCATCGGGGGCATCAGGGTTGCTCAGTCAGTCATTGTTGATATTTGTTAGCATGTGCCAGATTTACCGTCCCTCTCACTCCCACTGCCCCCCATCTACCCACCCCATGTCCTGTGCACCAGCGCCCCCTGTTGCTGATTTAGTGTTTCTCATTTAGAGAGCCAGGGCTGTGTACTTTTTGTATTTTCTTTTTTCAATGCACACACACAGAATGAACAATGTAGCTCCAACAATGAGTTGCAATTACAAAGATGTGAAGTTTCCTCCCTTTTCCATAAAAACAACGCACCAAATCACTGAGTTCAAAACCCTGAGGATAGCGTGTCTGTGCCGCAACATGATGGCACATTTTTTATCCTTTGTGATTTAACCATAATGCATTGGGAAAACATTTAGCTAGTTTTGCATAACACGCCTGACGATTGCATACCCAAAGTAATTATTATATATATATAGATTGGGCATAGATTAATTGTTTTAATCTAGATTAATCTATCTGCAATCCTGGATTTAATCTAGATTAATCTAGATTAAAATGGCTCAAAAAAAAAAAAAAATCTGCCGAAGGCATTCAAAATATGTGTGTTCTACCCAAATAATGACCAGAAGTAAGTCCTTACTTTTTCTTTCCTCCTTATGTTTCTCAGGCCAGGTGGCCCATTACACCATGAGCCCATCTCCCGTTTCCAAAATGCATTACAGACTGTTTGAAAAAGCAGTTTTGCTATGATAATTGGTAATTGATAATTGGAGACAACAGCAGTTTTGCTATGATATTTGGTAATTGATAATTGGAGACAACAGCGTCTCTCCATCGGACAATTTCACCGTCCTGAGAGCAGATCGCACGGCAGCTTCTGGGAAGAGCATCGGAGGTGGGGTCTGCATCCTCACGAACAATCTCTGGGTTAATCCCAAGGAAGTACATGTCCTCTCAAGTTCATGCTCCCCAGATATGGAACATCTCCAGATCCTGTGTCGCCCGTATCACCTACCCCGTGAGTTTACCGCGGTCATTTTATCCGTCGTGTATATTCACCCACAGGCAAATACTGGCAAAGCGCTGGGGGAATTACACGACTACATCAACAAACAGCAGATCAAGCACCCGGAAGCCGCGACGATAGTGACTGGTGACTTCAATCAGGCAAACCTGAAAAAAGTGATGCCGACCTTTTTTCAGCACATCGCCTGCTCCACAAGAGGGGGGAACACACTCGACCACTGCTACACCCCGTTCAGAGCTGCCTACAAGGCTGTAGCGGCTCCGCCACTGATGGGCTCTACAAGCGCGAGCAATCACGACTCCATTTTTTTAATCCCAGCATACAAACAAAGATCGCGTGACGTCGTCGTGTCACGTGAGACAAAAAAGTGGTCTGACGAATCAGAGACCGAGCTCCGTGGCGCGTTCGCGGATACAGACTGGGACATGTTTAAAGGAAGCGCCAGTGACGTCAGCGAGTACGCTGATACCGTTGTTTGTTACATAGCAACAGTGGTAGACGGCATTGTCCTCACAAAGAAGGCGCGGGTTTTCCCAAACCAGAAACCTTGGGTGGACAGCACTATAAGAACAGCCCTAAACTCACGCACCACGGCTTATAACCTGGGCAGAGAGTCAGGAAATATGGAAGAGTACAAGGCTTCAGTCTACACTCTGCGCAAGGCTGTTAAACTTGCTAAGAGGACATATGCTGAGAAACTGGAGACACAAATGGCACAAAACGACACAAGAGGCTTGTGGAGGGGACTGAAGACAATAACTGACTACAAAGTCAGCGCCCCCTCAATGGGGAGCGACGACGCCTCTCTAGCGGACAAACTCAACTCCTTCTACGCTCGGTTCGGTGTAGACAGTGTCGCCGCTAGCCCTCTGGCTAGTGACGTCACTGGCGCACCGGCTGTTGTGGAGGGGGGGGGGGCAACCGCGGGGGGGCGGGGGCGCTCTCTCGTTGTCGGAACACAGTGTGAGAAGAGCATTTATGCAGGTGAACACCAGGAAGGCTGCAGGCCCAGATGGTATAACAGGACGCATACTTAAGTCCTGTGCAAACCAGCTTGCCCCGGTGTTCACCGCCATATTTAATCAATCCCTGGCGGAGTCAGTAGTCCCTGCCTGCTTCAAGATGTCTACCATCATCCCTGTACCGAAGAAACCCTCCCCAACATGTCCAAATGATTACAGACCGGTGGCACTCACCTCTGTGGTCATGAAATGTTTCGAGAGGCTGGTCAAGGACCACATTTGTGCCTCTCTCCCCAGTGATATGGACCCTATGCAATTTGCATACAGGACAAACAGGTCCACTGATGACGCGGTCTCCCAGGTACTGCACAGCACTCTCTCCCACCTTGACCGTCAGAAGGGGGGCTATGTGAGACTGTTGTTCATTGACTACAGCTCAGCGTTCAACACCATAGTCCCCACCAGACTGGTGGACAAGCTGATCGAGCTAGGCCTGAGCTCCGCCCTGAGCGCCTGGGTACTGGACTTTCTGAGTGAAAGACCCCAGGCGGTCAGGGTGGGGGGTCAGACCTCCAACACCATCACCCTGAGCATCGGGTCCCCCCAGGGCTGTGTTCTAAGCCCCCTGCTGTACTCACTCTACACACACGACTGTGCGGCCAAGTTCAGCTCCAACTCCATTGTGAAGTTCGCCGACGACACGGTGGTGGTGGGGATGATCTCGGACAACGACGAGAAGGCCTACCGAGAGGAGGTTGAGGTACTGGAACGTTGGTGCCAGGACAACAGCCTGCTCCTGAACATTGGTAAAACCAAGGAGCTGATCGTGGATTATAGGAGAGGACAGCAGGAGACACACACACCACTGACGATTAACGGGGCTACCGTGGACAGGGTGAGCAGCTTCAAGTACCTGGGGGTCCACATCTCAGAGGACCTGACATGGTCAACACACATAGACACAGTAGTAAAGAAAGCGAAGCAGCGCCTCTACCACCTGAGACAGTTAAGGAAGTTCAGAGTATCTGGGAAGATACTCCAGTCCTTCTACTCAGGAGCTGTAGAGAGCATCTTGACCGGAAACATCACTGCCTGGTATGGGAACAGCACGGCACAGGACAAGAAGGCCCTACAGAGAGTGGTGCGCTCAGCCGAGCGTACCACGGGTATTGCGCTACCTCCCCTGCAGGCTCTATACAACAAGAGGTGCAAATCCAGAGCCTGCAGGATAATGAAAGACCCCCACCACCCCAATAACAGCCTGTTCCAGCTGCTGAGGTCAGGCAGACGCCTGCGAACTCCAGCTACTAGGACGGAGAGGCTTAGGCTAAGCTTCTTCCCCCAGGCCATCAGAGCCTTGAACAATGAACATTGAGAGACACAGAAACTGAACTATCCACACACAAGCACATACACGACACGCACGCTGAGCACGCTCACACACTAGCAGCCACTTTAACACTCATGCCGCACACACGCACACTTATGGCCAGAGGAAAGGCCACTTAAAGTAGTATAGCATCAGGAACAGTGTATTGCACTACTAAAGCTACCTAGCATGTCCTATATCCTCTGTAAATACTAATGTACAGATACCGAGATGGCACACCATGTACCTGTTTATTGCACTGTTTTATTGGATTCTATTAATATGTTGTACCACTGTATTTTATTGGATTCTATTATATGTTGTACCACTGTATTGCACATCGTTGCGGGCAAGACCAGCCGCATTTCATTGTATACCTGTATGCCGTGACAATTAAAACTCTTGACTTGACTTGACTTGACTAATGAAATATCAAAATAATGTTCAATAAGATGTACTTGTGTTTAATAAGTTGTTTTATTCAGAAGTTAACACAAATAAATAATATTACCAGTACAGTACAGTATCTAGCACACTCTCAGGAGCAAAACAGAAAGAAGCATTTCAAACTTGAACTATGTGACATGGCTTGACTCAATCAGTCCAATCTCTATTTCTCCTTCTTCCACCAGTCACTCAGGCAGACCAGCTTGTTTTATGTAGCGGTGTCTACTTATAGTGCCTATAATATTTTTCCCGTTGGGTGCCAGACAGGGCCAAACCCTGCCAATGCAAATCAACTGCTCCAGTGGAGTTGCTCAGTGGCCAATGGTGTCAACTGTGGTTGTACTGGGCAGCTCCCAGGTGTTTCAAGTTTCAAGTTTCAAGTTTCTTTAATAGTTGTCATACAGAAGTACAGAATACTTTCATACAAAATGCTTCTTACTGTTACGCTCCAGAGACTGTGCTAGACAAGATAGTATCAAATAACATAGTATAGCATGTAATTTAGAAGACGAAAATGAGGTCACAGTGTTCGGTATAGACATATGTACAATGTTCTGAGTTACCATATAATATACAATACTATGCAGTGTATTAATGTACAGTACTATATAGTGCAAAGCAGAAATGGGATGAGGTACAATTTAGCTACAATTTACAGTAAGGTGTACGAGTTGTAGTGCAATCCTTCATCAATAAATATAAAGTGTGGGGAGTGGGTGCTACAGTGTGTTTGTTTAAAGTGGGTGTGTGCTATAAAGTGTGTGGAGTGGGTGCTACAGTGTGTCTGTTTAAAGTGAGTGTGTGCGTGTGGATGTGTGTGCTATGTGCGTTTGGTGGTTGTTGTTGTGTAGTGTTCATTGTTCGTTTAGCAGTATGATGGCCTGGGGATAGAAGCTTCTTCTGAGTCTTTCTGTGCTCGCCTTGAGACTCCGGTATCGCTTGCCTGACCGCAGCAGTTCAAAGAGGCAGTTGTTCGGGTGACTGGAGTCTTTAATGATTCTCTTAGCCTTGCCCTTGCAACGCTTGTTGTAAATGTTCTGGAGGGTGGGGAGCCCCCCTCCAATTGTGCGTTCGGCTGAACGTGTCACTCTTTGTAGTCTGCTTCGGTCTTGTGCAGTGCTATTCCCAAACCAGGAGGTGATGTTGCCAGTCAAGATGCTCTCTATTGTACATGAGTAGAAGTTCTTAAGGATCTTCTGACTGACTTGGAACTTCCTTAGGCGCCTGAGGAAGTAGAGGCGTTGTCGTGCCTTCTTCACAACACTGTCAATGTGTGTGGTCCATGTCAAGTCCTCGGATATGTAGGCTCCGAGGTACTTAAAGCTGTTGACTCTCTCAACCGGTGCCCCGTCGATGCTGAGGGGGCTGTAGTCCTTGACCCCCGACCTCCTGAAGTCCACAATCATCTCCTTTGTTTTGCTGACGTTCAGGGAGAGGCTGTTTTCCTGGCACCATCCCGCCAGGACCTTGACCTCTTCCAGGTAGGCCCTCTCGTCGTTGGCAGAGATCAGGCCCACCACCACTGTGTCGTCAGCAAATTTGATGATTGTATTGCTACTCCGCTGAGCCACACAGTCGTGTGTGTACAGGGAGTAGAGGAGGGGACTCAGAACACAGCCCTGGGGGGCCCCTATGTTGAGGGTGATGGATGAGGAGGTGCAGTTGCCTGCTCTCACCACCTGGGGTCTGCCAGTCAGGAAGTCCAAGACCCACTGGCAGAGGTCATAGTTCAAGCCCAGGTCCCTGAGCTTGGCTATGAGTATGGAGGGGACTATGGTATTGAATGCCGAGCTGTAGTCGATGAATAGCATTCTCACATAGTTCCCCTTCCTCTTGTCCAGGTGTGATGCTGCTGTGTGCAGCACATGGGCTATGGCGTCCTCCGTGGACCTGTTGGGGCGGTATGCAAATTGCAGGGGGTCCATGTTGATGGGGAGGGAGGAGCAGATGTAGCCCTTTACTAGCTTCTCAAAGCACTTCATGGCTATGGAGGTGAGAGCTACAGGGCGGTAGTCGTTGAGGCAAGCAGGCTTGGATTTTTTGGGTACAGGGATAATAGTGGACTTCTTCAGGCAGGTGGGGATGACAGCCTGTTCTAAGGACAGGTTAAATATGTCAGTGAATACCGGGGCTAGTTGGTCGGCACAGACTTTTAGGACGCGGCCGGGGATGCCGTCCGGACCTGCTGCCTTCCTGATATTCACTTTTTTAAAGGTCCGCCTCACCTCATGCTCTGTTACCCTGAACACTGAGTCTCCATCAGCAGCAGACCCCCCCCCCCCCCATTGCCGTGGCTTGTGGGCTGGTGTTGTTATTACCAGCATCAAACCTCGCATAGAAGGTATTGAGGTCATTTGCTAAGGAGATGTCACTGTTCAGTTTGAGGGAGGCGCCTTTGTAGTCTGTCATCGTTTTGAGCCCCTGCCACATAGCTCTAGAGTCAGCTTGTTCAAACTGGAGTTCAATTTTATCCCTGTAGCGCCGTTTGGCCTCTGTCACTGTCCTCCTTACCTTGTGGTCATTCATGTTGCCTGCCACTAGGCCGTCGTTGTATGCTTTGGTGCGCTCTCTCAGAGCTTCACGGACGGATTTGTCTACCCAGGGTTTTTGATTTGGGTAAACTCTCATTTTGGTAGTGGGGATTGTTTCTTCCACCAAAGTACAAACATAGTCCAGCACTGTCTCCGTGTAGACATTAATGTTATCTGTGTCGCGGAACACGTTCCAGTCTGTGCAGTCAAACGCAGCCTGGAGTGTCTCCTCTGACGTCAAATCCCATTTCTGCACCTCTCGCGAGACTACAGGAGTGCTTTTGATTCTCTGTTTGTACTTTGGTGAAAGGAAAATGGACGCGTGATCTGATTTACCAAAGCCACTATCAGAATGAGCCTTGTAGCCACCCTTAAATTGCGTGTAACAGTGATCTAGGATGTTACCGCCTCTGGTGTTGCAAGTCACATGCTGATAGAAGTCAGGTAATACCTTTCTCAGATTGGCGCTATTGAAATCACCCAGCACTAAAAGGTGTGAATGGAACTGTGTGAATGTGAAGCAGGGTGTTCCTGAAAAAGAGCCTCTGTGCTCAGCGAACCTACCCTGGGTAAATAAAGGTAAGATTTTAGATTAACTGTGTCAATTATATTATCGCACGATACTAGTATCGCGTTAATGCAGCACGTTAACGCCGTTAACGGCCCAGCTCAAATTTTTTTATATACTTTTTCTATTTTCCTCTCGTCCCCAATTTCGCATTGTCCAATTCTACCCTCCCCTGTCTCGAACGTTGTTAGGCCATGCCTCCCACAAGCCGGCTGCAATGTGGACGAAGCCTTGCATCACGTGTCCCCTCCGGTACTCGAGGAGGCAGCCATCGCATCTTTTCACCTGCACAGCGCAATCTCTCAGCGGCGAGGGTCTGCGTTTCCTGATTCTACTGCGCAGGCGCACCAACCGACCTGTAGGAGTCGCTGTCCACAACGTCCGATCCCCACCCACCAGCTTCCCACCCCCTAATACTGCCAATTGTATTAGTATGAACGACCAGCCAAGCTGGTAGCAACGCCGAGAGCTGGGCTCGAACCCAGCATCTCCTGCGTTGGTGGCGAGCGCATTTCCCACTGCGCCACCTAGCCACCCCATTATTATATTTATTATTATAAATTATTATATTATATTATATAATAATAAAAAAACATTGTATCTACTTTTTCTCCTCCTTTTTTCTGTATTTTTCTCCCATCCCAATTTAGTCGTTATGCCAATTCCCCCCTGCCCTTCCTGGTTGTTGCGCGCATTTGCCCCCCACTTGCCGGTCTAGGGAGGGTTGATAGATACTATCACATGTCCCCTCCGATACATGTGGAGTCAGCCAGCCGGAGTCTCACTGGGGGAGCGTAACGTGTGGGAGGCTCACACTACTTCCCCCAGTTCCCTCCCTCGCTGAGCAGGCGCCCCGACCGACCTGTAGGAGCCGCTGTTTTACAACGACCAGGATACACACCCCGCTGACAGCTGGATTCAATACCAGTGTCTCTGCGGTGGTAGGCAGGCAATTAGTCCGCTGCGCTACCCAGCCGCCAACAGCCTGAAATCTTGAACTAGAAAGTAGTACTTGATTAGAAATATAAAACAATGAATATATATATTTTTTTACTTACAGATGTGTTCCATAGACTCACTGTCTCACAGGAATTGTGTAAAGTTGCCCAAATAGTAAAAGGAATAGCAATGCATGTCCCCTTTAATATTATAAATTAGTGAATGAGAGAAATTGTACTTTTTTCTTTCTGTCCAAGCCTTGTGGGTAGATGCAGAATGAGGGTCAGAGAGGACGGCACGTCAGTTGAAATTCATCAGTTCCAATCTCTGCACCACCTGGAGAAAAACGGGCTATAACAAGAAGCACTCTCCTCACTTTGAATAAGTGCCCTTCAAAGTACCCTTGAGGAAGGCGTTTAAATCCCTGACTGTTCCACTGGAGCTGTTCAGTGTCCAACAGTAGCAGATTGTGGTTGCACTGGGCAGCTCTCAGGTGTGAACGTGTGCATGTTTTACCCTCATTGTCCAGCAGCTACTCCCCTAGGCCATTGCTGCAAATTAGAAATGTAAGTAAACTTGCCAAGTCGTTAAATAAGGGTACTGACGTATATCGCTAGTAACTTTCTTGCCATTTGTAATCTCTTGACGATATGAGAGCTATTAACAAGCCAAACATTCCCAAGGCCCTAATGACCTTAATAATACATGGAGGTATAGTCAATTTGAAGACATCAGGAATTCCCAGTGGACTCCAATGTAATAAAAAAAGTCAACCAACGAACGCGATTCTTGTACCGGATCTCCTCTCTGGTAAACAAGAATACCCTGAAGACTCTAGCAGGAGCACTCATTCAAGGGTACTACGACTATGCTTGCACCTCATGGTACCAAAGCACCTCAAAGGCACTAAAAAACAAATTACAAACATCTCAAAACAAGCTAGTCAGACTACTACTTGACCTGACTCCTAGAACCCACCTCACCCCTGCCCACTTTGACAACCTAGGATGGCTTAGAGTAGACGACAGAGTACAGCAACTTGCAATGGGCCTGGTCTACAAGATACACTACGCGACCAAGGTACCCATGTACATGTCAAAATACTTCCCAAAGGTCAGTGAATACCACGATCACAACACCAGAGGGAGCTCCACAAATCATGTAAAACCCAGATTCGGCTCAAACAAGGGACTAAACACGTTTCGCAATTATGCCACATCAATGTGGAACGCCCTGCCTAAAGCTGTAAAGGAATGTGAATCACTACCCACCTTCAAAAACACTCTCAAAAAACACCTACGTGAGACTGCAATTCGAAACTGGCCCCTACAAATGTCCTAACCTAGTTGTACAGTAAATGACCAAGTAAGGCTTTGTCAACATTCCAATGTACAGTGTAAAATGTGCGTGTGTCCCCTACCCAACCCCCCCCCCCCCCCCCACCTCCAATGTACAGCCCTCACCCAACCCACCCAACCCCACCCCACCAACCTCCTCCAATGTACAGTTTCTACGCCAAATGTATATACACTCCTTTTCTGGACACTTTTGTATCACAAACAGTACTGTATTTGCAAATCTGATATGTCATAAATGTATAGATGTAGCAGTACTGTCTATCTGTATGTCATGTATGTCATATGTTATGATGAATTGAAAATGGGGGACCCTGGTGGAAACAAGACAAAAGTCTTTCTCTGGTCTGCATCCCCTTAACAATTGTATGTATTGAGATGTACTGTACTGTACCCATTCTGCAATCTGTTAATAAACTTTTCAATCAATCAATCAATCAAGACTCATTAACCTCTTAAGCCCTAGCCATATTTTCTGAAAAAGTACATACCCAAGTAAATGGAAGATTGCTCCAGTTCTATAAGGCCCATTTGCATGTTCTTGGTATCTAGGGACATCTATGGACCTCACGGAATGTATTCCCAATGTCAGAAATATTGTGTCTTTTGATATTGTGGCAGATGATGTACAGGGGGGTTTGTAGATACAGTGCTGATTTTTGCAATCTGGACACATGCTATTTTAAATATGAATATACAATATCAGGCCTATAAATTACCTTATTATGGCTATCTATGGATTGGGCCAAATCTCCTTTTTCCAATGGTAGAGTTAAATCTGGATTTAGTATCTCCAGGCGTGCAGCAAGAACCGTGAATGAAATCTACTGTATGTACAGTTCCATTCTTATAATGGATATGGCTCCGCCATTTTGGATCGGATTGAAAGGCGGATTGTTGCTAAACGTTCACAGAAGGTAGACACACTAACTGCGCTCCAATCCATGCCAATACCGTTCAGTTTTGTGATAGATAATCCAGAGAAATAAGAGAAATACAAATAAATCATACAAGTAATTTGCTTGCAGGAAGCTAGAATTGGCTAGGTAATGTATTTTTTCGAAATTTCAATGCTCATTGAGAGCTCTGGAGAGCCCTCTCCTCATATGACTACAATCTGATTATGAAGACATTCCATAAATTTAAATCTCACTAATAACATTTTAGACTATTGGTAAACAAACGTAGCGCTGAAAATATACACTTTGACTGCTGTTGTGACATGGTTAGGGTCTTTACTCTTGGCTACATTTGAAAAAGAAATGCAACATTAATTAATACGGACTGTATTCATCTATTTATGACGTGAAATAAATCGATACCGAGCCAGTCGTGCTTAAGGGGTTAAGCGAGAAATCAACTTGTAGCTCCTGGTGAATGCATGGATCCATTCCTTTAACCTGTTAACGTTTGGGCATCCGCAAGTGGGCCGCTACGCCTACATGCGGGCACACGTCGCGGGACTTTGCCCCCGTCTGCCGGCTCTGGGCTGCGTTTTTGACGATCAACCAATACATTATTGGAAAGTTGAATTTGCCGCCTTTTGGTCATTACCCTACCAGACCTATTGCATGCTTCCAGTCTCGAGTTACAAGACGAAACATCCGTTGAGCGTCATTTGACAAGCCATTCGGACAAGTGACCACGTCCGGTTTGGCCGGGTCCTGAATGGACCAGTTACCGCTGCTGGCGAAAATTATTGACCACCTTTGATACCTTTGTATCAAATTCTGGAGCCAACGGTATATTACGTGAGGGCTGATTCCTACGGTAAACGGAGAGAAGAAGACGATCAATGAGCAGCCCTCCATTTTGGACAAATTATTACCGATACAAAGATTACAAAAACATCTATAAAACACACATTTTCCGTGGGATTGTTATAAACTTGGGACCTGTACTGTAGATAAGACTATCAGGCTATGGAACCGTTATGTTTTCCAGCTCCTACCTCTCAGCTGGAACTCAAGGCATCTGGCAACAAGTCAACAAAACGTGAGTAACTTTTATTTTTATTTCAGTGTGTTCAAACCTCTAACTCTATTACATTAGCACTCAGTTCAGAATGTTTCCTGTAGCTATCAAGATATACATAACAAATTTAACCTCACCAGTTCCACATACTATTTCTACAGACAGTTATTAGCATGTTTGAAGGCTCATGGAGTCCCATTAAAGGTACACTGGAGCACCACAGATATCACAAATTATTTTATGAAAGGGAGACATCGAGAGGTTTTGTCTCGGACTTTTACCGTCACTTACTTACATCCTCGTATGAAGTCCTTCCCCTAGACTCAGTTTGGAGGAGGGATATACCAGACTTGGAAGTAGATTTTGATTGGGCTGAAGTCTGGGCAAACGTTCGGCTATCGTCACGTAACCCGGATCATCAACAGATGAATCTTAATTTTATTCATAGGACTTACCTAACTCCTATTCGACTGAACCGTATGGGGCTTAAACAAGACTCTCGATGTTCCTTATGTACAAACGGTGATAGTGGTACATTTATGCATATGTATTGGGTATGCCCGCCTGTTAAGTTATTTTGGGAAGAAATAACCACACTATTATCATGATTTTTGTTTTTGACAATACCTATAATGCCTTCTGTATTGTTGCTGAATGATGTCTCTCAATTATCACACTCTGTACTTATAAAAAGGATAATCTTGTCCGGTATTACGGCTACCAAAAAGCTAATAGCATCACGCTGGATTCAACCTGATAAAATGTGTCGGAGGGTATGGATTCTTACCTATCTTGATGTGATTTACCTAGAGATATCTACCGCACAAATTCTAGGTGTTAATGAAGCCAGCATACTGTAGCAATCTGGTTAGAAGTGGTGGAGAGGATAAAGCATTATATGAACTTTTAATCCTTGGTATTAAGCGAAAAAAATTGATGTATTCAAGGGGGGTCCGGTGGGGGAGGGAAGAACGAGCAAGAGCATTTATGTGTTGTATTGTATTGTAATTAATCTGTGTATATCTTTAATCTTTAATCTACATATATTTTTATTTTAAAAACCGGGCTGTCATGATTGTTAGTATTATGTCGGTAATAGCCCTGTGATTTATAGTGGATTTCTACTGTAAATGTTTTTATGTCATGTCAAAAAAAATTATAAAAAAAAATGTGTTCAAAAAGAATGTTTCCTTTCAAATGAGACCAGACTCATGCATATGTGCTATACGTGGTTCAAGTAAGAAATCGCAAATTACTTTGGGTAAGCAATCAGGCGTTTTATGCTAAATGTGCCCTCAGCATAAGGGGTTAACAAACTGTTAAAAACACTTCTCCTCCCCGGGCAGGTGACCCTTAAGCCCACACACTCTCCCGCCAAAACCTTTATCATGCTCAGTAAAGCACAATACGCGTGTTTCCATCCTCCATTTTAGTCGCAACAGTGCAGTCATGCCTGCAGAAGGAGCAGGACATTTACCAGAGAGAGAGAGACGATGAAGCGAATTGATATGACTAAAGGTGCTCATTATCTGTGGAGAGTATTATGCAACCTGTGCCTCCACCACACAGATTGTTGTCCGTCATCGATCGGATCAATCAAGTATGCACGCTGACAGGTCTTCATGATCAATATAAATGTGTTAGTAAGACACATGAATCGATTACAAGTAAAGAGATTAAAAAGCTTGGCGGAGAGGAGAGGTTTTGACCACCAAAATCACACTGACGATTAGAAAGGGGCCCAAGCCTCCTCCTGTAGGCTATTCAGGAATGTGTGTGTGTGTGTGGGGGAGGGGTATTGTCTTGATCAGACAAAGAAATGTAGGATTCAGGGAGATTCTTGCCAAACAAGTGCATGTCACTTAATTATCCTCCTCACAGCTTCATCAAAGTGATACGATGTGCTTTGATTGCACGCCGAAGCCCCTCACTTAATCCTACCAACACGCCACAAGATCATATTCAGCAGGAAAGCTTTTAATCGGTTTAGGAGAATGATCCCTTATTCCATTTACACACACGCTTCCCTTTTATGACCCAGCAGGAAATTATTAGATTGGGTGGAGCTTTATCCTGGAGATGGGATTGTGCCTCACACAATTCATAATGCAACGATATCTCATTAGCAGGATCAGGACGGGAACCATGAGACGATAATGCTGTTGCCGCAGAGGATTAATGATTTCAGATGCAATACCCTCGGCTGGCATCAGTGAAATTGGTGACAGACAGTCGTGTCTTGTGGCCTTTGTTGTGGTGTGAACTATACTGTAGGCGGTTGTTATCACCACAATCGCTGTCCTTGCCGTTCCTCTCATAACATAATGCTTACACCTTCTTAAAGAGGCACTTCACTGAAGAACAAGTCTTGCAGACACATCCATTTACACTTATTGAGAGTTAATGAGTCTGAATATGTCCTCCGATGATGTCATTAGAAGACACTGAATCCTTGTGTTATGTTAATTACTGCTCAATGTAGTTGATCACTATAATGTCATCTTTATAATTTCAAGGGGATGCGGCAACATATGACAAACTGAACAACGACCCAAAAGGATAATGATGATGATGATGATGAGGATGATGATGATGATGAGAGAGGTGTGGGCCAAAAATGCAGCATCTAACTATAGATGAAGGAATGTCTGCATGGGTTGTGTGTGTGCGTGCATGCGAGCGTGTGTGTCTGTCCTTCACAACTGCTTATCCGATCAGCGTCATGCTCGGCAGATGTATTGCTGAGGACCCAGGGGGGTCCGGTGTCGAACTTGTGTCTGGGTAAAAAATGGGGAGGCTCCAGGGAAGCCAATATATGTTATTATTAGACAGAGGGGAGGCCATCGTTTTTGCATAGTTTGCATTTTTTTAATATATATCCCCCCCCCCCCCACCTTCACGTAAATGGTTTCTCCAGCTGTGACCGAAGACCTAATGAGAAGTCTCACTTTCTATGGCGTGTGTACTGTTGTTTGCTTTGGAGTAACATAGAGAAAAAAAACAGCCTTCAAACAAACATTCATACTAAATGAATTCAGCATGAGACAGAACTTCAGAGACTGTGCTACAGCACTATTAATTCAGTGCTTGGAGAGGAGGTCACATATTCAGCAGGTGCATCCCGTAATGCACTTGTTGCACTAAATCCAGAAAGTGATCAATTTCTTGATGTAATGGGGCCTATAGAGGCTGAGTATGTTCACTAAACAGTTTTTTCTGTTGGGTAGTGTAGAGGTCTAAGCACTCGCTTACCACTGCAGAGACCCGGGTTCAATTCCCGGGAGCGGTACCTCCGGCTTGGTCAGTCGTCCCTGCGAACACAATCGAGGGTGAGAAGCTGGAGGGGTGCCAGTCCTGGTCGTTGCAGTGTCGTACAGACACCTACTGGTCGGTCGGGACACAGGGAGGGGATCTGGGGGAGATAGCGTGAACCTCAGCGCACGATATGCTTTGCCAGTTGAACTCCTAGCTGTCAGGTGAAAATGTATCGGAGGAGACATGTGGTAGTCTACACCCTCCCCAGACCGACAGTTGGGGAGTGCAACGACCAGGGGGGAAATGGCATGGCAAAATTGGGGGATGGGAGAAAAGATGAAAAGACAAACAAGAAACAATTGCAGCCAATCGAGGAAATTGGACTATACGGCACATCCACTGCTTTCAAACATGTGTTACCATTTGGCGCCTCCACAGCAATGTGCAAGAATTCATTCTCCACTCTGAGGAACGTATTTTCAGACCACAGAGGCGCAATGCTCCACAACAAAAGGCCCAGTTGGTTCAGCTGACAGTTGCTGTTTGAAAGGTTAACGTTCAACACCAACACTCATTACCTGCAACTCTTCTAAGGGTAAGACACACATTTAATATTTTTTTATGATGCCATTGTTAACCTTGGATTTCATGAGTATGTAATCACCCCAACCCCAGCTAATTATCGAATGATCCCTTATATGTTGTGGCCACTAAGGCGTCTAGGATTTGCAACAGTGGACTGAGTTTGTAAAGTCATTAATGATTTATTTGGTTTTCTGTAAAAATCTTATTTGTTAGTGTGTTATTTATTTATATCCTTGCATAATCACTGGGCACAGTCTGCAAGTAGGCCAAGTTATTGATGAGGCACTGCCAGGATCTTGCTATGAGCCTTGGAGGATCCCTGAAGACAAGACAACTAGGGGTGAGCTTATATTAAATGCAACACAGGATGCAAAATGCTTCTGGCATCTTCATTTTGAGGTACAGTATTGAAAAAAAATTACTAAAGGGGTGGCGGGGGTTCTTAGTCTACTGTCTACATATTATGTTGGGTGAGATAGCAGCTTAAACATTAATAGTTCTGTAATATTGACAGTGTCGACATGAATGTGAATCACTACCCACTTTCAAAACCACTCTAAAACAACACCTACGGGAGACTGCAATTCGAAACTGGCCCCTGTAAATGTCCTAACCCAACCCCCTCCAATGTACAGTAAATGACCTAACCCAAGAATACACAAGACCCTCCTCTTGGAACCAAGTATGGTTTCGTCGATATTCCAATGTACAGTTTTGCTTGTACAGTTGTACAGTTTCCCCCACCCCGCCCGACAATGAGTGTACTACAGTACAATACCATTATTACGTTTGCAGATGTGGTGGTGAGTCTCAACAACAACAATGAGTCTGCCTAAAGGGAGAACCTTGCGGTGTGGTTCATCAACAACAACCTGGCCCTCTACAGGTTGACAATTTTAACTTGTAGCATGCAGTCCAATCCTCCATGCGTGATTGACTGTTTACATGCCAAACTCATGCCACCTTTCCCATTCCATCTCAGGCCACTCCTTCCAGTGCTAGCCCCCCTACTGTCCTCATCTGCTGTTGCTAGAAGTGGGCCTGTGCCCCTCAAAATGGAGCTAATAAACATCGACCCCCCCTTTTTCAGACTCATCGTAGACAGAGCAACCTCAAGGGGCTTCGTTTCAGACTTTTATATACTCTTACTCAAGTCCACATCATTTTTATTAATTCCTGGTTGTATACTTTGTTTATTTATTTATAATTGTTGTTTTGTTTTACGACTCACATTTATGTTGCACTCATAGTTAGTTATTTAATTTACTTTGCTATGCTTACGTTGTGTCAGAATTGTTTTATGTGTAGTGCATTTATCTCTCTGTAACTGTTCCTATGTTTTACTTCTGTGAAGCACTTTGTGATTTTATCTGTGAAAGGTGCTATACAAATAAAATGTACTTACTTACATAATAAGAGGCTCCCCTTAGATACAATTTGGCAGGAAGATATTCTAGAACTGGATCCTGAGTTTGATTGGGGAGATGTCTGGACTAATAATACACTGGTGTCCCGCAACCCCAATCACCAACAAATACACTTTAACTATATTCATAGAACATATCTCACCGCTAGGAGGTGTATGATGGGTCTTCTGGCTGACTCCCGGTGCACCATATGCGCCCTGGGGGCCACTGGCACTTACCTGCACATGTTCTGGGAATGTCCACTCGTTTTTGGAAAGCCATAACCTCTAAGCTATTGGACACATGTTCTTTGACCACCAATACCACTATCTGCAACAACATTACTCCTGAATGATATCTCCCAGCTGCCGGGCTCCTATACAACAAAAAAAGACTCATTCTTGCTGGATTTACAGCAGCCAAAAAACTGATAGTTGTAAGATGGAAACAACCCGACAAGCTTACGATAATTAATTGGGCCCTAACATTCTAAGATGTAATTTATTTAGAGATCTCCACAGCTCGGGTAATTGGAGTCAAAGAATCTAACATTAGTTTGTGGGCGTCGGCAGCTGAGATCTAGCAACAGAGTGAGATCGGGATGGTTGGTTCTGAGAGGTCCTGGGGTGGGGGGTGGATTTAGGGGGAAATGTGTCTTTTTGCATAATTTTTTTAATTTTTTACATTGTATTTTTATAATTATATATATATATATATATATATATATATATATATATATATATATATATATATATATATATATATATATATTGTGACCAGCCGTGTGGTGTTCAGGCTTGACACGGACTAAAACAAACAATTCCAATGTCCACACAAGCACAATTTCAATAAACAGGTGACTCTGTGTGTGTGTGTGTGTGTGTGTGTGTGTGTGTGTGTGTGTGTGTGTGTGTGTGTGTGTGTGTGTGTGTGTGTGTGTGTGTGTGTGTGTGTGTGTGTGTGTGTGTGTGTGTGTGTGTGTGTGTGTGTGTGTGTGTGTGTGCGTGCGTGTGTGTGTGTGTGTGTGTGTGTGTGTGGGATGTGTGTGTGTGTGTGTGTGTGGGATGTGGGTGATCACGTGGTGCACAGGTGTATTCAATCAGTCCCAATCACCTCCTCCATTCTCTCATCTTCCCGTGGCAGTAGTATCTCCCTTCCTCCACGTAGCCATGTGACGAGGGATGATATCTGCCACATTATATATAAATTATTTATTTTCCTGTTTTCTTGTCTTGTGACCACACATGTTATTGTTATTGTCTGTTGATCATTTATAATAATAATTACTATATAGCGCTTTTCTAGACACTCAAAGCGCTTTACAATGTAGGGCAGGGGTGGCCAACCAGTCAGAGACTAAGAGCCACAAAAATTACTGTGGTACCACAAAGAGCCACACCATATACCAGCGTTTCTCAACCTTTTTTTTCAGTCACGGCACCCTTCATGTGTTTATAGGTCTCACCCTCTGGCCTCTGAAGTTGCTAATGTCTTTTTTATTTGGGCCTCACAGGGTTAAAAGTACCCTGTGAGACCCACGGTTGCAAAATTACAAAATCACTTTTAGCCATTTAAAAAAAGAATGTTTATTTAAAAAATGTTAAAGGGGAACTATTTTACTATTTCTTTCACTATTTGGGCACTTTTACACAATTCCTGTGAGTCTATGGAACACCTAGGTTTTTTTCAAAAAAATAAAATGCATTGTTTTGTATTTCTAATCAAGTACTCAAAAACCGCATTTTTCTACCTCAAGATCTTAAGCCGTTTTGAGGCTGGGCTCCAACCACTGTGTGGCCTGGTGCCAACTGCCACATCAACTGCCACATTATTATGCAGCTGAGAAATTTCTGACATCACAGATATGCACATTTTCAGATGACTCAGTTCAGTGAGGGTGAATATTGTGAGAGGAGAATTGGAAGAATGCGCCAATATGAGAATTAGAGACATAGATCCTATTAATATAAGTCCACATAGCTAAGAAACAATGGTAAACACTGAAAAAGGCCATTTATAAGATAGTTCCCCTTTAAGCACATGTATAGTCAATTGGTCCTGTTGTTCAGCCTCACAATGCTATTTGATAGTAAATGTGTTTATATGTCCCACCCTCTGGCCTCTGAAGTTGCTAATGTCTTTTTAATTTGGGCCTCACAGGGTTAACCTCTTAAGCCCGAGATATACAGTAAAAGTGTATATTTTCAGCATTACGTTTGTTTACCAATTATTTTAACTGTTATTAGTGAAATATAAGATTATAGAAATCTCAGGGCATTGAGTCGGAAACCGGCGCATATTGACAGGAGGAAGTGGCACATCCAAAAGTGAGTATAGTCTTTTGAAGGAAGAGACTCAGGGCTTTCAAATTTAGAAAAACGACCCTACCCAGCTCACACCAGCCCCTGTCAATCATCTGACTTCTGGATTTACTTTTTTATTTCTCTTATTTTTTGGGATTATCTCCCACAAACCTGAACGTTATTGCCATGAAACAGAACGCAGTTAGTTTCTCTACCTTTCTGTGAACGTCTTGCAAAAAACGGTGTTGCAATATGATGAAACATTTTGGAGAAATGTACATTATAAAAAAGATGGCAGAATTCAGTACTGTATCTACAAAACCTTCTGTTTAATCATCTTCCCTTTATTCATTTGCTTAGATTTTTCAGGTCTGGTAAATTTTAGCATGGTGTTATTCACAGTCAAAGATAAAACATTTTTTTAAATAGAATTGATATTCTCCTTTGGTTCATTACAATTTACTCAAGCCTAGTAACAGACACTATTTCTGACACTGATATAATGTCCCTAGATTCAGATACCAAGAACATGCAAATGGACCATTTCAAAAAAATGGATGGAAGAGCCGCACATTGACGGGCAAAGAGCCGCATGCGGCTCGCGAGCCGCGGGTTGGCCACCCCTGATGTAGGGTGAAAATTGCCTCCTTCACCACCACTGGTAGCACCCAACCTTGGGCTATGCAGGCTCAATGGCTACCATACACTGGCACTCGGCACACATCACACTACTACACAATGGCTGAACGGCTCAGGGGACAGGGATTGATATCAGTCAATTAAGGGGAAGGGATGATTAGGTGGCCTTGATGTCAGAAACCTAAGACTTTGGCCAGGAACATCGGGGAACCCCCTACTCTTTACGATAGGCTTCTTTAACGACCAAATTCTGTTAATTATTATTATTATATATATTTAAATTTATTTGACTCATTAAATTATTCTTTACATTATTTATTATTGTGTTCTGGTATGTCTTGTTGTATGTTATGTGAAAAAAATTAAAATAAAGATTTGATCAAAAACTAGTTTTTGCTAATAAATGCTCCCTCTGTCATAAGTCAGTCTTTCATCAACTTATTCATTACAAAATGTTTGGATATTCTGTTCTTGACTGAGACTTGGCAGACGAGCATGGAATGCAGCCCTCTTAATTGGACTGTGAGATTGTACTTTTATCACTACTCCGAGTCCCATGCAGGACCTCAGGCTGGGGTGGAGGACTCGTTGTGGTTTACAGTTAAATTACTCTATTCAGAGTTTCTGGCATAAATATCGGAGGGTAGAACGACTGTGGAAATCCACCAAGCTCCAGGTTCACCGACTTTATTACAAATACTGTACCTTTTAAATTTGATTTTTTGGCGTTTTATCGCTTTATTTTTCTACTGGGCAGTCCAGTAGAGAGAGACAGAGGAGGAGTGGGGGAAGACATTCGGCAAATAACGACGGGTTCGGGAGTCGAACCCGGGTCGGCCGTGTCGCGGCTGAGCGCGCTATGTGGTTCGCCACTGGGGCGCCCCACCTTAAATTATTAACATGGTTAATAAGGATGTGAAGGCCTCTTACTTTGCCAAACTAATTTCCTCCAGTAAATGCAACCCTAAAGTATTGTTTGACACCATCAACTACCTTGTCACTCCTGGTTTACATGTCTTTTCAAACAACGAATGCAGTAAAGTTTATTTGTGGACAAGATTAGAGATGTCAGGGTTAGCTTCATCCCCTATTCTACCCCCCTGTGTGCCTATCCAACTCGGCCATCACCTTTGGACTGTTTCTCTCCCATCTCCCTGCAAGACCTCAGCAATCTGGTGGGCATCATGGAACCTTACACAAGCCCTGTAGATATTTTTGCCAACCTCCATGTTTAAAAATGTATTATTTTTAAAGGTCTAGGTCCATGCTTGGTCTCTATCAGGGACGTGCACAGGACTTTAGAGGGGCAGGTGCTCAAAGGCTGAAAAGGGCACTACACTTGTGTGTATATATTAAGCGAGCGCGCGCAGCGCGTGAGCGCGATTTGTAAGGGCCCTTTTCGGGCGGGGGGCCCCCTTTTTATGCTTTTTGGGGGGTTTTGGTGATCAAATATTGAATATTGAACTATAATAATCAGTGCAGGAGCTCACTTATCCTTGAAAGACACTTTTATCACTGACTTAAAAGGCCCATACATCTCCATAAATGTTCAGGGGGGAGGGAATAAGTGCTTACCTTACAGACCCCAAGAAGTGCTGTATATTCTGTATCGTTTAATATAAATGCATTTTTTATTCCAATCCCGATTTGTATTTGAGATTCCCAAATCCCATCGGACTTGATTTCTTTGTGTCCCTCAATGAGTGTAATACCAGCATTCAACAGCGGTTTCTATCATGATCATCATCACCACCCACGCTATGCATAAAATATATAGGTCCGCGGAGAGGCATGCTGAGGAGGCCGTGCAAACTGCAATGGAATATGGGGCATCTCTCTCTCTTTACCTAATATTTTGATTCTATCCTGACATTTTTCAGTTGGAAGGGCAGTCTATATGCGTAAAAGTAAAAAAAAAAAAAAAAAAAAAAAAAATTATTTTTATTTTTTTTCAAACGGGGCACTTTTTTGATGAGGCTCAAAAAGGCAGGTGCTCAGGCACCCCTTGGCCTCTATGTGTGCACGTGCCTCTATTATTAATAGCCCCCTGCAATCTGGTTGTGTACCAGCATAGTTTATACTGCAGTTCAACCTTGATCAATCCCTTCCTAGAATCTATAGGCCTATATCTAAGCTGCCTTTTTATTAAAAAATATTTTAGAGAAAGTTGTTGCCAGCTCACTGGTGTCTTGACTGCACACAACAATTTGGATGAATACCAATCTGGTTTCCGTCAGAAGCATTCCACTGAAAACTCTCTTAGAGTCTCAACAAATTGAATTACTTCTGATATTGGTGAATGCTTTATTTTGGTGTTGCTGGATCTTAGTGCAGCTTTTGATACTATACTGTAGACACAGCGACCTGACTGAATGGCTTAGGCAGTGAATGGGTGTCTCTGGGAGCACCCTGGACGCCTGTTCCTTAATGTCAAGCAAGCAGTGCAAGAATGCGGAAGCATTCTACCGTAGTGGCGTGCGGTAATGCGCCTTTCATTTTCCGCCGCCCAGCACGCAGGTGCGTGCACCGGCGGCGGCGTGCTCGTGTAGGTGCGTGCGTGCGCCGGCGTGCTCGCGCGAGGTGCCCGCGCATGCGCATGAGATCCCGCCTTGGTTCGACACGAGCGGAGCTCAATATATATAAGTCACCGCCCCTTATTCAGTATCCAGAAATAGCTCAATTGGCAAGACTGCATGGCTGTGGATCCTATGGCTCGTCGCTGGCGAGTTCGAATCCCATCAAATATTTTTTTTAACATGATTTTTTTTTTAACGTGTATTCTTTCGCCGGTTAAGGTTAGGCATGGTTAAGGTTAAGGTTAAGGTTAGGCATTGTTTCGGAGTTGGTTAAGGTTAGAACGGTTAAGTTTAGGCGCTGTTAAGGAGCTGGTTAAGGTTAGAGTTTGTCAAAGAGAATGGCAATATTCTTTCTATGGTTAAGGTTAGGCATGGTTAAGGTTAAGGTTAGGCATTGTTTCGGAGTTGGTTAAGGTTAGAACGGTTAAGTTTAGGCGCTGTTAAGGAGCTGGTTAAGGTTAGAGTTTGTCAAAGAGAATGGCAATAGACAGCCTATTTCCGCGCGACAGCTCCCAAAGCGGGCCTGAAAAGAAAGGCGCTTTACCGTAGTGGCGTGCGGTGACGAATGCTTCCGCATTCTTGCACTGCTTGCTTGACATAAAGCTACACGCACCCTGGACAGGAGTTTTTCTGTGTCACTTGGTCCCTACATGTCTGGAATTGCTGATCCTTCCTGTGGTTTGTCTTGGGTTCAATATAAATGGTAAATGGTGCATTTATATAGCGCTTTTATCCAAATCGCTTTACAATTTTGTCCCTCACATTCACCCACTGATGGCTGAGGCAACCATGCAAGGTGCCAACCTGCTCATTGGGAGCAATTAGGGGTTAAGAGTCTTGCTCAAGGGGTGCTCCAGTAGCACACCATGTACCGCGCTGCATCACGGATCTGGTTGACTCCGAGTTCGATTCCCGGACCCGCTGTCATTTGCCGAATGTCTTCCCCTGCTCTCTCTCCCGTTTCACCCTGCATCTGCATTAGCGATAAACGCTAAAAAATGAAGTAAAAAAATAAATAAAAATTGTCTTGCTCAAGGACACTTCGACACGCTGCCCGGGAGGAGCGAGGATCGAACCTGGGAACCTTCCGATTACCAGACGACCGCTCTACCTCCTTACCGGTTTGTGCCAAGGCGTTTCAACTCATACAGAACGCAGCAGCCTGTTCTCCAACCTACCAAAGACAGCCCGCGTCACCCCACTTCTCAGAGAGCTGCACTGGCTTCCCATTGCCGCACAAATCCGCTTCAAGTTTCTTGACCTGGCATTCCGTGCAACAAGGGAAATCATCAAGAATCAAGAATCAAGAGGTTTATTTGTCACATACATACCAGGGCATACAGTGATATGCGGGTGGTCATGCCCGCATTGATTGTGCAAAATACAATAATAAAATAGGCATAGAAAAAATGTAATAGATAAGCCACAATATATGCATGGTAAAAAAAAAGACATGCTAGGTTCCTGAGAAACTGGTTCTTATATACACTACTATGCAATATACAATTCACAATGTTAACTCTTACTGTATCTAAACTATACAGTACCTCCTTCTTTTAAAGTGTTTCTAAAGATTCTATTTTTTAAAGTGACATTTTGTTTAAAGTGATTGTTTTAGCGGTTACCGCATGAGTTGTGTGTGTGTGTGTGTGTGTGTGTGTGTGTGTGTGTGTGTGTGTGTGTGTGTGTGTGTGTGTGTGTGTGTGTGTGTGTGTGTGTGTGTGTGTGTGTGTGTGTGTGTGTGTGTGTGTGTGTGTGTGTGTGTGTGTGTGTGTGTGTGTGTGTGTGTGTGTGTGTGTGTGTGTATGCTCATGTGTATATGTGAGTGTAGAGTTCAGTGTTCAGTGTTCTGATGGCCTGGGGGAAGAAGCTGAGTCGGAGTCTCTCTGTTCTTGCAGCGTGTGACCGTAGGCGCTTGCCTGACCGCAGCAGCTTGAACAGGCTGTTGTTGGGGTGGTGAGGGTCTTTCATAATTCTGCAGGCTCTGGATTTGCACCTCCTGTTATATAAGTCCTGCAGGGGTGGTAGTGCAATACCTGTAGTACGCTCAGCTGAGCGCACCACTCTCTGGAGTGCCTTCCTGTCCTGTGCCGTGCTGTTTCCAAACCAGGCAGTGATGTTTCCAGTCAGAATGCTCTCTACAGCCCCGGAGTAGAAGGAGTGGAGTATCTTCCCCGATAGATATAGTGATAGAAGCGCTGTTTCGCCTTCTTCACCACATAATCTATGTGTGTAGACCATGTCAGGTCCTCTGTGATGTGGACTCCCAGGTACTTGAAACTGCTCACCCTGTCCACGATAGCCCCGTTTATCCACAACAGCGTGTAGGAGGAATGGCTTCCTCCTACACACCGATTCGCTCTGCATCTTCTGGCTGCCTGAGACCCACTCCTATCCTGGGGAGGTCGTTGAAATGAAGCAGGCTATTCTCTGTCTTTGCTCCACAGTGGTGGAACAAACTTCCTACCCGTCAGGACAGCTGAAACCTGCCCAATTGTCAGCTGTCGACTACAAAACACACTCTTCAATCAATATCTGTCTTTTACTATTATGTACTATGCTACTATGTCTATACCACCATCTACTGTGTACTATTCTACTATGTCTACTATTCTACTGCTACCTACTATGCTAATACTGTATGTATACTACTATACCCATGTCTCATTATCTGCTTTCTTTTAACCTTATGAAGCCCAAATGTAGAAATACATTAGCAATCTTTTTACCTTTGGATGTTGTTTTAGGAGGCCTCTGAGCAATTAAAGGGTTTTCAAATCTTTTAAATGTTAGGGAAATATTGTAGGCTATATTGCAATGCTGGTCGTATTTGGGAGCATAACTTCTGTATTTTTACTCTGAACAATAGTATTAGTATATCATGAATAATAATCACACATTAGTCACATTTCTATGAATAGTAATTTATTAAATATAAATTAAGAAAATGTATTTACAAAATGAAATGTTGTGAGGGCGGCTAGGTGGTGCAGTGGGCAAGGCGCTCGCCACCAACGCAAGAGATGCTGGGTTCGAGCCCAGCTCTCGGCGTTGCTACCAGCTTGGCTGGTCGTTTATACTAATACAATTGGCAGTATTAGGGGGTGGGAAGCTGGTGGGTGGGGATTGGACGTTGTGGACAGCAACTCCTACAGGTCGGTTGGTGCGCCTGCGCAGTAGAATCAGGAAGCGACGGGGGCGGCGTGTCCCTCCCACGCAGACCCTCGCCGCTGAGAGATCGCGCTGTGCAGGTGAAAAGAAGCGACGGCTGCCTCCTCGAGTACCGGAGGGGACACGTGATGCAAGGCTTCGTCCACATTGCAGCCGGCTTGTGGGAGGCATGGCCTAACAGCGTTCGAGGCAGGGGAGGGTAGAATTGGACAATACGAAATTGGGGAAGGGAGAAAAATGGGGAGAAAAAGTAGAAAAAGCAATCACATCATGCACACTGAATCGAGGATCTCTCCTTGCTGGTGGCATTCTTAGATGTTAAAGATAAATAAATATGTATAAATAATACATATGAGAATATTGTAGTAGATAACTTGAAGGAATTGTCCAGACACAATATCATACTAAACGGGATAGCCTACATATACCCCCCCAGAACACTTGCAACAAGCATCATTATCCTATTTACACATTCCACTAAAGGCACACAATATTATCTGGCAAGCCTATTATATACTAAAAGGAATATATATCTAAGACATTTCACTTACTAGAATGTGAGAAATCCAGTCCAATAAAAATATGTTTCTTGAAAGACGTTTTGCAGCTCATGGCCACTGTTTAGTGTTTAGTATAGGCTACATCTAGCTCCCATTACACAACCACTTTACTACAGAAGGGACAAGAGCAGTATGTTGTGCTTGATGTATTTTATTGGAAAGTGGATCATACACACCATTTGTAAAGACATGTTCCACTGTCCTGGTCAAATAAATCAAGTGCACAATTTTGTGTAGCCGCTTTTGCCTCTGTAGAAACGTCCACATGTTGGAAGTTGAAAGTGTGAAAATGTTTATGTAACTTGTGTGGTGGAACCGGATTAATCAATTGTAGGCCTACATGTGGTGGACAGATCTTCCATGATCAGTATAAATGTATTAGTAAGACACATGATTCAAGTACAAACAGAGAGGTCGGTAAGCTTAGTTGTGCGTGTGGCCCCCGGAATCACACTGTCTGAGGGAGATAAAGGGACCCATTCCTCTGGCAGGCTGTCCAAGGTGGGGGGATTATAGATGGTAGGATTACAGATTCTTCCACAATTGTTTATGCGAGAATGTGCAAAAAAACTTTTAAAAGAGTATATCGTAGCCTAGGCTATATTTTATTCACAGCAGGGCCACTTGCACAAAAACGTATTGTATGCCAGGGGCCAGTGCATAGTGACTCGGTCCGTATGAGTGCTTGTTCCTACTGTATGCTGCATATTTTTTTGGACCCAAATTGTGCCTTTATGGTGATTCTGTGGTTCAGTATATAAACCAACCAGGGTATTTAAATTGCAGTCTCAGCTTTACAGGTACTGTAGGTGAAAAAAAAAAAGTCAAAACCAAAAAAAGAAACTGCATGGTTTCTACCCTAAACTGCATGGAACTCATACATTTCGATATGGTGCAGCTGAAAACCTCTTATGGTTCCAGTGAGCCAATTTACATTACAATATCTAAATGTAAGAGGTCAATTGAGCCCATTGTAATTGGGCTTACCGCTTTTTTCCTTGTCAAAATGTTGTGGCTTTGGAGCACGATTTTGAGATGAAATGTTAAGTGATATGATCAATTCTACTGAAGGCACAGAAAGGACATTTGTATCTATGTTCTTGTCTGACTCTGGAGAAGACAGTAATTTCCCATAATGTTGGCATGTTCCTTAAGTACAGCAGATGTGCCTTGTGAACAAACAGATATTTTGGGGCCAGGCAAGACCGGTTCTTCTATTCTATCAACAGTGTGGCTATACAGTATACAGTACAGCTGCGATGATTGTTAGTATCTGAATAGAAAACCAAGACATACTTTTTTCTATTGTCTTCTCAGCAGGCCAAGGACCTGAATTCTCCAATATTTTTCTGTCAATGACGAGTATTTTATTTTGATGAATTTCCACCATTGTCCATTGAAATCAATATTGACGGTAAATGCACTACTACACAAAGTATCACCCTAGATTCCACCGGTCATCAGCTCTCTGGCAACACTTTACAACATGCCAATGCCTGAGTGAACCTCTTATTATAGTTGACATATGAATTAAAAGATTATTCCATTCCCACGTAATCCCTTAGCTACATCAATATTGTGCTGTCAGAACAGTCTTATGTTTGTAGAATTAAGAAGTAGAAGTACGTAATGCCCATTTAGCCACTGTCATCTTGTTATAAACCAGTTTCAGGAAATGCCCATGTGAAATGCGTATTATAAGTTGATAAATCTAGTGATCTATGCACAAAATCTATAATTTTTTCCAACAAATCACAAGATTGTGTAAGCTAAGCAGTGTTGTGTTTATATGTGAATTATTTAGTGAGGCATCTTGCTCCTTTCATGGCAGGAATGAAATGCAGTATAGCCTAATAATAACAAATCTTCATAGTAGGTGTACATACTGTAGCCGACATTACCCAGATGGCAGGGACGTGCACGGGACTTTAGAGGGGCAGGTGCTCAAAGGCTGAAAAGGGCACTGACTTAAAAGGCCCATACATCTCCATAAATGTTCAGGGGGAGGGAATAAGTGCTTACCCTACAGACCCCAAGAAGTGCTGTATATTCTGTATTGTTTAATATATGCATTTTTTATTCCAATCCCGATTTGTATTTGAGATTCCCAAATCCCATCGGACTTGACTTCTTCGTGTCCCTCAGTGAGTGTAATACCAGCATTCAACTCTATGGGCCACAGCAGTTTCCCACGCTATGCATAAAATATATACTGTAGGTCCGCGGAGAGGCACGCTGAGGAGGCCGTGCAAACTGCAATAGAATATGGGGCATCTCTCTCTCTTTACCTAATATTTTCATTCTATCCTGACATTCTTCAGTTGAAAAATGCGAAAATGCGAAAAAAAAATAAAAAGAAAGATTTCTTTTTTAAAAGGGCATTTTTTTTATGGGGCTCAAAAGGTCAGGTGCTCAAGCACCCCTTGGGCTCTATGTGTGCACGTGCCTGCCAGATGGGTCGTGTTTGCCCGCTCTGCTGGAGGCAACTCTCTGAATGCTCTAGTTGTCTGTGATTATTACGTTTTCTTTTGGGGGGTTTTCTCGCAAGACTGCACTTTTTACGTGTAACAAATTACTAATACATGAAAAGTGGGGCTGGGTATCGGCACCGATTACCCAATATCGATTCGATTCACAAGGTCCTTCAATTTCACTTTGATTCAATATCAAATACATTTGGCTTGATGGCACCCGTTTCATGGGGCCCAACCTGGGGTGTAAAAAGTACCCAGAAATTATCCTTAAGTGAAAGTATGAGTACCGTCTCAAAATCGTACTCAAGTAAAAGTCAGAGTATCTGGCTAAAAACACACTTGAGTAAAAGTTTAAAAGTTTCTACTTTTAAATGTACTTGAGTACTAAAAAACTAAAAGTTAATTATTTTTTTTATTCCGGGGCAATGAAATGTTCCGTTTCGTCCTCTTCATCACTCGTACTATCGTTTGTGACCATCTTCTGTAGCTGGTCACTCTGACTGTCTATTCTTCTGATAGCAGGTGTTTAATCAAAGATCCCCGCTTTCTAGTGTTGCATAAGGACCAATCAGCATGGGTACGGGCGGGTTCATTTTCCATTGATGGGGATTTGATTGGCTGTTTTTAAATAAAGTGCGCCTGCAGGATTAATAACGTTAACGTTAGTTCGGCCAGAGAAACGAATATACTAATTAAAATGGTTGGACCTACGAGATTTGTACTTTGTACTTTGTAGGTCTGCATTTTAAATGTAAGGAGTAAAAAGTATGTTTTTTTTCTCTGAAATGTAATTGAGTAAAAGTACAAGTATACAAACCTAATAATACTAAAGTAATGTACAAATCCCCCAAAACAGTACTGTAACAAAGTACAATTACTCAAGTACTTTACACCCTGTCGCCCCCAACACTTGCCATTGTGGTCAAAAGATGTAATTTGGTAGGCCTACCGAGTTTCTGTTTTAGTTCAGCAGAAACTCTGTCTGCAAGGCAAACTAGAGACATCTGTGGGACGGTAGGCATGTTAGAAATAATGTTCGATATATTATTCACTGAAAAAAGGTATAGATTAAAATATTGTTTTTTTTCCCAGCCCTAATGACGGGAAAAGCTGCCATTCTACATTCCTGTGAGAAAAGATACAGGTAATTACATTCTACTTACATTTCAAAACATGCATTTCACAATACATTATTCCTAAATTATGTATTATTTATTATGTATATATATATAATGTCCATCGTTGATATGTTCAGTCCACAATAATTGTTCCCATTCATCTCTGTACGTCACACTAAGTCACTTAAATTCAGTGTGTCAACATTAGTGTCTCAGTAATAGCTTTTGAAACAGAAGATACACAAGATCACAGTATCTTGGGTGCTTTTTCAATGTATGTGATGTATAGATTGGGGGGAGTGACCACAGCTAAAACGGTGCCGGGTCAGAGAGGTCGAAGTGCATGCGGACGGTGGAAGCAGGAGACGGTGGTTCAGTAGTGAGGCACACTGCCAGCGAGAGAATGTTTGTTGACATTCCTTGTGGGAACATCTGAGATTAGAGTGTACTGTAGGCCCAGAGCAGGAGGGAGAGAGGTTCATCTGAATGAAAGTTTAATGGTGTTAAAGGTTAACGCAGTTGTCATGACAACATGACAACCAGAAAGGGGTGGGCTATCATAGTTATGACGAAGATCCTATAAAGCTGACAGTGGTTCCGGGTAGGGCAGACTAGAGTGTCGAATTCTTACGGAAGTGGAGAATTATTATGGTTTATGGATTGCACTAACGGGGGAGATAAGGATCTTATCAACCAGTATCGGAGACGTCAGGACCATTAAAATGACACAACGCAGAGGAATTGGATGGAGAGCCAAACAGACGAAGACGTGATACTGGCCAGTTTGATCAGGATCTTACAGTTGGTGCCGTGACCCGGATTTGCAAGAGATTAAAACAACGGGAACAGTTGGTGCCGATGACAGCCGGATTTGCAATAGATTAAAACAACGGGAACAGTTGGTTGAGATGACAGCCGGATTTGCAAGAGATAAGAACAACGGATAAAGACTTTTTCAATAATGGGGCGACAGTGGACAACAGTCATCAATGTGTGGGAGAATCATGATCGAAGCAAGGCCGGCCAGCCCTGGGAGAGAGCGTCGAGTCGAGCGGTCATGAGGCGGACCAGCGCTGTAGGAGAAACAGCGCTCCGGAGAAAGATGTGAGTTCACTGTGCACACATGGTTGTTTTGATCTTTTAAGCCAAATAAAAACGAACGAAGATAGTGCATCCATAAATAAGTAGCGACAGAGATGCCAGCTGTAATAATATGAGCAGAGAGCCACGGTGAAAATCGAGGGTGTTATCTACAGAGAATGAAAAGCAAACGAGGCAGGCTGCACAGTTTTGGTTTAAGGAGGGTAAATGCGAGATGAGGAAAGGGGGGGGGGGGGGGGGGCGCTTGAATCAGATCGAAAAATTGTTGATGGCGGGACTGTTTTCATAACAGAAGGAAAGTCGAAAGGAGATTGTACCAGTGTGTATTATGTCCGATCAGGCAAGAGTATTAGTCTGAGAAAGCGTCCCCTGATAATGGATAGGAAAGGGAGGAAAAACAGCTGTGTTTTTAGGCCTTGGAAGGAAGGGCAGCGTTCGTTTGTTGAGAGAGTAGCCATTTGCACCGAGTCAAAATGGCCGCAGAGCCACGAGGGGTTTAGAATCAGGAAGTGACACGTCAACTAAACCACCATAGAGGAGGAGTAGGTCGCCACCTAGTGGTGGAGGGGGGGTAGTGCTGGGGAGTTTTCATTACCCATAGGGGAATATTTAGCACAGAGAGTGGATTATTATTATAATAATAATATTAGATATAGAGTTTAATCATACAATGGATTAAATAAGAATTGCACAGACAGAGGAGGTGCAGTTATTTGAATGAGTTAATTATGGAATAAAGAGGGAAGTCCAGTGGGGCCTTCTCACACCTAATAGATAGGCAGGGTCTTCAGAAGACACGTCACCAGAAGAACTGGCGCGCGCTGGGGGTCAAACTGGGATGAAGAGTTGCGCGGAGTGGGTATCGGAAACTGCAAGTGTCACGCCGGAAGACAACAAACAGGGAACCACCCTGTAAGATGGATAATAGGTGTGGAGAAGGTGGTAGACTAATAGCAAAACAAGGGAAGTCGAATGTACAGACGACTGCCGGTGTTGTGTTTCTGCTTTCAAGGGGGGAATGACACCGACAGCGATGGAGATGACCAGGAGACAGACTGGAGGAGGAGGAAGCCGCAGGGGCCAGGCACCGACGCCTGGTACACAGATCATCCACGACGAGAGAGAGGAGACGGCGGCGGTGGAGGAGCAGATGTGGAGAGGACAGCCAGAGACACTGAGCAGTAGCAGACCAGGGGAGACATTTTTGCCTAGGGGACCGCGCCCTGGGAGGGGGACTAGCTCAGGAAAGGAGCCGTCACTGAAAGGGGCCCTTGCCCTAGAAGACGGGACCGGCCCAAGATGGGAGGTGTACTGTAAGAGAGGGAAGGGAGCGCTCTGATTTGGACGTGGGGTACCTAATAGGGGGGCCGAAGGGTTTTAGGTGTGTCGTCTGAAAAGTTGCAATCTGTGTTTTTCTCTGTCTCTCTCTCTCTCTCTCCTCCATGACCGTTGTTTATCCTTTCTGGTTTGGGTGTGATGCGGGTAATGGAAAACAAAAGGAAAAACAGCAGACGGCGGGGCCCTAATTGTTATGAGTCTATTTTTGTGTATAATTGATTGAAAAACCAAGGAGTCGGTTGATTCTGAAGGTTGATTAAGAATCAAAGGGGGGAATGAAGGATTTGGGGTGCTTTTTCAATGTATGTGATGTATAGATTGGGGGGAGTGACCACAGCTAAAACGGTGCCGGGTCAGAGAGGTCGAAGTGCATGCAGACGGTGGAAGCAGGAGACGGTGGTTCAGTAGTGAGGCACACTGCCAGCGAGAGAATGTTTGTTGACATTCCTTGTGGGAACATCTGAGATTAGAGTGTACTGTAGGCCCAGAGCAGGAGGGAGAGATGTTCATCTGAATGAAAGTTTAATGGTGTTAAAGGTTAACGCAGTTGTCATGACAACATGACAACCAGAAAGGGGTGGGCTATCATAGTTATGACGAAGATCCTATAAAGCTGACAGTGGTTCCGGGTAGGGCAGACTAGAATCTGACTCAGACTAGAATCTGACCAAGAGCGAGGAGGACTGAGATCACACAGACACTCTCTCCTCTCATTGAGAGAGAGAGGGGGGGGGGGGGAGAATGCCACATCACCAGTAGCTTCGGCTACCACGAGGATGGTCTTGGCTAACGAACAGGCCTGACCACTATTGGACTGAATAACAAAAGGACGATAGACGAACACACCGAAAGATCATTAGAATAGACTCTTCAAGGACGATACAATTTGATAACATCTGATAATGAGGTTCTGTTTATAGCAATAAAACAACGCTTTTCCTCATAAGGTATCTCACGGTGTCGGAGTGTCGAATTCTTACGGAAGTGGAGAATTATTATGGTTTATGGATTGCACTAACGGGGGAGATAAGGATCTTATCAACCAGTATCGGAGACGTCAGGACCATTAAAATGACACAACGCAGAGGAATTGGATGGAGGGCCAAACAGACGAAGACGTGATACTGGCCAGTTTGATCAGGATCTTACAGGTTTAGATTGGAGTGTCAGGATGATGGCCTGGTGATTAGAGAGACCATCCCAGGTCAATAAGTCCATTATCCCTGTTGAAGTGTCCTTGAAGACACTGACCCCCTACCAGCTCCAGGGGTGCAGCAAATGGCATCCTGAAATGCGGACATGCATGTAGGGGAGAGTGGGGTAAGTAGTGCCAATTTTTACTTAAAGTGCCTTTAAAGCAAGGGGATTACAGTAATGCCCCCAACTAAAATATGTACACATAGTTTAGGATTGTGCATCCCTGGGGACAATCACTTTGGATCTTAAATAAACTGTTTCAGAAATATAGCTTTAGAAAGAAAAGTGGTTTTGTGGCACAACTTGCCCCCGGTGCGGGGTAAGGAGTGACATTAAAGAGAATACACTGGGGTAAATTGTGCCATTGATAATTTTAAGTAAAATTATTTTAATCTCAAAAGCGGTAAAAGCATCCTGCAGATCTTCATCTACTTTCCAGCCTGACATATAGTCTTCCCCTGTTGCACCTCTTTCACTGCTCTTTCCAACTTCTCAAGAGGAGTTGAAATCCTGTCTGTATTCCGTTTGTATCTGCGTGGCATGATGGATTTTGGTCTAAAATATCACATATAGTTTTAGTGATCAAATGTAAGAATACAATGTACAATAACAATACAATACAATAAAGTAATATATATATATATAGTTAATAATTATATGTTGGGGCAACTTAATAAACAAAACATCTGGCACAACTTAACCCAGGCACTTTGGCACAAATCACCCCAAACCTACCATTTTGATAAAAAATGCATCCCCCAGCTGTTTTGAGCTAGCATCATGCTAACTGTATAGACTCATGGTGTAGCTTACTAAAGCACTAAAACATGTGTGAACTGTTTTCAAAGTTGTCTATAATTGTTCAAACACAGCAATCAAAAACCTTGATCATACAAATTTTACTTTGGATGGCAAAAACAAATCTTTTAACTGTATGTGCTTAACTCTCAAGCCATGTGTCTCCCTTCTTTGCAGGTTGAGTGAAATGGATGCCTCTTTAAAAATATGTTGTCACATGACCATCTTCTTCTATGGTTTTCTAGATAACAGGGGTGACACTACATGCCCCTTGGCACAAATTACCCCACTCTCCCCTATATCTCTTGAGAGATTATGGAAAGAAACAAATTCCTAATAACACTGTAAAAAAAGAGTGTAAATAGAAAATATATTAGATCCAAAAATGCCTCCAAAAGACCACATTATCTAATTTTCGGTTTATTGACTAGGATTTGAGAAGTTAACTGAATGCATCAGGATGCATTCCAATAATTCTATTACAAAATGCTTGACTTCACTCTGCATACTTTGTGACTGCCGGGTGTCTACATGAAGCAATGGCCTGATTGACTTTGCCTGACTGACCTTATGGTATTCTACTGTACGTGCCTTGAAACCATTACGAGGCCTCGTTATGATGTGGCTTTGAGGCGATGTAGAACATTTCCTTCAAAATGTTTCTTCTCTCACCTTGAAAAAGATCTTCATTTCACTTACATTTATAGTGGCAAAGTGAACACGGCCATGGCAGCTTTGATGGCAATAAGAGTATAACACTGTAATTGCCTCAATGTACGATTTCAGCATATGGGATTACACAAAACATTAAAAATACATACCCTCAATTCTATCTCAGGGTGTTGTAGAAATAAAACACATAAAATGTCAACATTGTTATGTTTTGTGATTAAAACCCAATACTCTGAATTGGAACATCTGCTCTGGCAAAGAAATGGCAATTGTCTGGACTGTTGATTACACCTCTGCGTGTACGACTGCAGAAATATGCAGTCAAAAAGGCGTTTGTTTGATTTATTCATGTCCCTCGCAGCCCCTCCCCCACACTCCACACACGTCAGAGAGAGAGCCAGCCACAGGGGTGAGATGGAAATCCAGATCCTTGATCCCACAGTATTAAGGTCACATAATTTGTGAAAAACTTTCACTCTGGTGGGTCTACTAACACACCAACTGTGAAATAAGACAAGCCAGTCAGATATTTATAGGCTGCCTGTAGGTAAGACAACATGTGCTCCAACAAGCCATTCAGATTAGCCTTTTCGCCACGCCATACGTCCTTGACCCATGTCTGTGCATTTGGGAAAACGTGAGTGTACAAAATGGCGCCTTGCTCTTTTTTTCCCCACCAAATGGCCGTCTGTCTGGAATATGTTTCTGACATTTACCTCATATTTGACCTGCAAAGCCTAGTTTGACAGTTTAATCTGAATTCCGTGAGCCAGGCGACACCGGAGTGCAGACAGTTCCAAAGCACGGAATTAGGGCCCTGCAGCTCATTTTCATTTAAAGCTACAGACACAGAAGTCAAGGACAGGACTGAAACAGAGGGGTGTAGAGGCATGCTGGAATCATTATCTAAGTGTTATGTTCAGCTAAAAAAAAAGTACATGTTTTGGGAACCTCAGAGACCATAACTTGTTGAAAAGGAGTATAATATGTGACCTTTAAAACCAGATTGTAAAAGTAAAGTGCAGTAGCATGCTGAATACTGTGCAACTTAAAAAATAGCACTATTTGAGATTTTGAACATTAATAGCAGCACACTGCTATAAAGATATAGTTGAGTAATGGTGTCCTGAGCATGTTGTGCATGTTGTTATTCCAGCTTATCTGTTCTTTATTTTTGGTAGATGTAATGCTCCGGTCTTAAGCCACACCTGTGAAGCTCCCTGCTAGGGGTGGGGGGAATGATTCGTTGATGCATTTGCGAAGTGGAAGTCGATAATTCTGAATCGATTCACAAATGTCAACAATCGATTTTTTTCGAACATAATGTTGACGGAACAAAAATGGTGGAACTGTGGAAGCACAGCGCCCCACCAGGACAGTCTATGGAGTGCACATAACAGAAAACACCTTTGAAGATGGCTGAGCGCAAATAAATCCGACGGCACCCTCTGGGTTAAAAGCGAGTGTATATAAGAACTTTGGCTTTCATGAAGTTGAAGGGAAAAGGGAGCTGGACAAGAGCCAGCCTGTATGCAAGTTAGGGGCGTAAGGAATCTGTGATCTGTATACGGATCACCACCCACGGTTCGGCACGCATTTGTGATCCGCAAATTAATTGTAAATTATATCATAGTGAGCTTGACGGTATGTGTACTACATGCTGTCAGTCAGACCACATGCTGCTACAGTCGGAGTACATGCTGCTACAGTCAGACTACATGCTGCTACAGTCAGACTACATGCTGCTACAGTCAGACCACATGCTGCTACAGTCAGAGTACATGCTGCTACAGTCAGACTACATGCTGCTCCAGTCAGAGTACATGCTGCTACAGTCAGACTACACGCTGCTACAGTCAGACTACATGCTGCTACAGTCAGACTACACGCTGCTACAGTCAGACTACACACTGCTACAGTCAGACCACATGCTGCTACAGTCAGACTACATGTTGCTACAGTCAGACTACATGCTGCTACAGTCAGACTACATGCTGCTACAGTCAGTCAGACTACATGCTGCTACAGTCAGACTACATGCTGCTACAGTCAGACTACATGCTGCTACAGTCAGACTACATGTTGCTACAGTCAGACCACATGCTGCTACAGTCAGACTACATGCTGCTACAGTCAGACTACATGTTGCTACAGTCAGACTACATGCTGCTACAGTCAGTCAGACTACATGCTGCTACAGTCAGACTACATGCTGCTACAGTCAGTCAGACTACATGCTGCTACAGTCAGACTACATGCTGCTACAGTCAGACGACATGCTGCTACAGTCAGACTACATGCTGCTACAGTCAGACTACATGTTGCTACAGTCAGACTACATGCTGCTACAGTCAGACTACATGATTCTACAGTCAGACTACATGCTGCTATAGTCAGACTACATGCTGCTACAGTCAGTCAGACTACATGCTGCTACAGTCAGTCAGACTACATGCTGCTACAGTCAGACGACATGCTGCTACAGTCAGTCAGACTACATGCTGCTACAGTCAGACTACATGCTGCTACAGTCAGACTACATGCTGCTACAGTCAGACTACATGCTGCTACAGTCAGACTACATGCTGCTACAGTCAGATTACATGTTGCTACAGTCAGACTACATGCTGCTACAGTCAGACTACATGGTGCTACAGTCAGACTACATGCTGCTACAGTCAGACCACATGCTGCTACAGTCAGACTACATGCTGCTACAGTCAGACTACATGCTGCTACAGTCAGACTACATGCTGCTACAGTCAGACTACATGCTGCTACAGTCAGACTACATGCTGCTACAGTCAGTCAGACTACATGCTGCTACAGTCAGACTACATGCTGCTACAGTCAAAATACATGCTGCTACAGTCAGTCAGACTACATGCTGCTACAGTCAGACCACATGTTGCTACATTCAGACTACATGCTGCTACAGTCAGACCACATGCTGCTACAGTCAGACTACATGCTGCTACAGTCAGTCAGACTACATGCTGCTACAGTCAGACTACATGCTGCTACAGTCAGTCAGACTACATGCTGCTACAGTCAGACGACATGCTGCTACAGTCAGACCACATGCTGCTACAGTCAGACTACATGCTGCTACAGTCAGACTACATGCTGCTACAGTCAGACTACATGCTGCTACAGTCAGACTACATGCTGCTACAGTCAGACTACATGCTGCTACAGTCAGATTACATGCTGCTACAGTCAGACTACATGCTGCTACAGTCAGATTACATGCTGCTACAGTCAGACTACATGCTGCTACAGTCAGACTACATGCTGCTACAGTCAGATTACATGCTGCTACAGTCAGATTACATGCTGCTACAGTCAGACTACATGCTGCTACAGTCAGACTACATGCTGCTACAGTCAGACTACATGCTGCTACATTCAGACTACATGCTGCTACAGTCAGACTACATGCTGCTACAGTCAGACCACATGCTGCTACAGTCAGACTACATGCTGCTACAGTCAGACCACATGCTGCTACAGTCAGACTACATGCTGCTACAGTCAGACCACATGCTGCTACAGTCAGACTACATGCTGCTACAGTCAGACTACATGCTGCTACAGTCAGACTACATGCTGCTACAGTCAGACTACATGCTGCTACAGTCAGATTACATGCTGCTACAGTCAGACTACATGCTGCTACAGTCGGACTACATGTTGCTACAGTCAGACTACATGTTGCTACAGTCAGACTACATGCTGTTACAGTCAGACTACATGCTGCTCCAGTCAGACTACATTCTGCTACAGTCACACTACATGCTGCTACAGTCAGACTACATGCTGCTACAGTCAGACTACATGCTGCTACAGTCAGACTACATGCTGCTACAGTCAGACTACATGCTGCTACAGTCAGACTACATGCTGCTACAGTCAGACTACATACTGCTACAGTCAGACTACATGCTACAGTCAGACTACATGCTGCTACAGTCAGACTACATGCTGCTACAGTCAGACTACATGCTGCTACAGTCAGACTACATGCTACAGTCAGACTACATGCTGCTACAGTCAGACTACATGCTACAGTCAGACTACATGCTGCTACAGTCAGACTACATGCCGCTACAGTCAGACTACATGCTGCTACAGTCAGACTACATGCTGCTACAGTCAAACTACATGCTGCTACAGTCAGACTACATGCTGCTACAGTCAGACTACATGCTGCTACAGTCATACTACATGCTGCTACCGTCAGACTACATGCTGCTACAGTCAGATTACATGCTGCTACAGTCAGACTACATGCTGTCAGTCAGACTACATGCTGCTACAGTCAGACCACATGCTGCTACAGTCAGACTACATGCTGCTACAGTCAGACTACATGCTGCTACAGTCAGACTACATGATGCTACAGTCAGACTACATGCTGCTATAGTCAGACTACATGCTGCTACAGTCAGATTACATGCTGCTACAGTCAGACTACATGTTGCTACAGCTACAGTCAGAATACATGTTGCTACAGTCAGACTACATGCTGCTACAGTCAGACTACATGCTGCTACAGTCAGACTACATTCTGCTACAGTCAGACTACATGCTGCTACAGTCAGACTGCATGCTGCTACAGTCAGACTACATGCTGCTACAGTCAGACTACATGCTGCTACAGTCAGACTACATGCTGCTACAGTCAGACTACATACTGCTACAGTCAGACTACATGCTACAGTCAGACTACATGCTGCTACAGTCAGACTACATGATGCTACAGTCAGACTACATGCTGCTACAGTCAGACTGCATGCTGCTACAGTCAGACTACATGCTACAGTCAGACTACATGCTGCTACAGTCAGACTACATGCTACAGTCAGACTACATGCTGCTACATTCAGACTACATGCCGCTACAGTCAGACTACATGCTGCTACAGTCAGACTACATGCTGCTACAGTCAGACTACATGCTGCTACAGTCAGACTACATGCTGCTACAGTCATACTACATGCTGCTACAGTCAGACTACATGCTGCTACAGTCAGACTACATGCTGCTACAGTCAGACTACATGCTGCTACAGTCAGACTACATGCTGTCAGTCAGACCACATGCTGCTACAGTCAGACTACATGCTGCTACAGTCAGACTACATGCTGCTACAGTCAGACCACATGCTGCTACAATCAGACTACATACTGCTACAGTCAGACTACATGCTGCTACAGTCAGACTACATTCTGCTACAGTCAGACTACATGCTGCTACAGTCAGACTACATGTTGCTACAGTCAGACTACATGCTGCTACAGTCAGACTGCATGCTGCTACAGTCAGACTACATGCTGCTACAGTCAGACTACATGCTGCTACAGTCAGACTACATGCTGCTACAGTCAGACTACATGCTGCTACAGTCAGACTACATGCTGCTACAGTCAGACTACATGCTGCTACAGTCAGACCACATGCTGCTACAGTCAGACTACATGCTGCTACAGTCAGTCAGAATACATGCTGCTACAGTCAGACTGCATGTTGCTACAGTCAGACTACATGCTGCTACAGTCAGAACACATGCTGCTACAGTCAGACTACATGCTGCTACAGTCAGACTACATGCTGCTACAGTCAGACTACACATTGCTACAGTCAGACTACATGCTGCTACAGTCAGACTACATGCTGCTACAGTCAGACTACATGCTGCTACAGTCAGACCACATGCTACTACAGTCAGACTACATGTTGCTACAGTCAGACTACATGCTGCTACAGTCAGACTACATGCTGCTACAGTCAGACTACATGCTGCTACAGTCAGACTACATGCTGCTACAGTCATACCACATGCTGCTACAGTCAGACTACATGTTGCTACAGTCAGACCACATGCTGCTACAGTCAGACTACATGCTGCTACAGTCAGACACACTTGCCTTTTCCTGTTGGTTCTTTGCAATGCTGGGAAATATGTAACCTTCCAGTTGACACTTGACTGGACACATATGTTCCATTTGTTTATTAATACAAGATAAATGAAAGTAAATGATGTGTTTAGTGTTTATTTCGCATCGAGATGCATCGATAATCATTGCATCGTAGCCCTCTCCATAAAATTAAATGGAGACGGTCCATGTCTCCATTTATCAGGACAGCAGCTGGCTCGTAAAAGTTCTCATTTTCCACCTAAATGGTTCACTAAAATATGTTTCTGACATTTCAGGCGAGAAATAGGATATTGCTGGATCTCAATTCATATTTGATCTGCAGCGCCTCGTTTGACAGTTTAATCTGAACTCCGTGAGCCAGCCACGCGCCACAGTTCCGGAGTGAGCGTATGCAATGTGGACGGCTTGCTCGTAAATGTTCTCTATTTCCACCTAAACGGTTCACTAAAATATGTCTCTTGACAACATTTTAGGCGAGAAATCGGATATGCAATTGCTGGATCTTAATTCATATTTTGATCTGAATTCCGTGAGCCAAGTGCACGCCACAATTCCATAGTGCATGTGGACAACAGATAGATAGTTAGATAGAGCAACATCTAGTGGCTGAAACATGTTGTATAGTGCCCCTTTAAAGACTGCAAAGGATGATTCATCGCCCCCATCTCTTTTCTCAAGACGGCGTGTGAAAGAGAGGGAGAGCATCTGATCGTCCATATGGCGCATATGGTGAGATGATTATGCTTGTGTCACTTATCCAAATTATGTTTTTTAGTCATTCTTTTTCTTTTTGCTATCAAGTGCCCGCATTACATGTGTCTTTCAAACATCTTTTGGCATCCCAACAAATGGAGATTAGTTGCGAGGAAAATAAAAGTGACTCAAACGTGTATATTTTATGGAAGTGTAATTATCTGTAGTTTTTGTGATTTCCTCAAATGGGTCAGTATACCGGTGTGGAGAATTAATTCGCTTTCAGTTTGATTGATTAGAGAGCACAAGGGTAATGTCCAATAGGAAATCATCTTCAGGTGAGGTGGGTAAGACAGTTTCTTTTGACCCCATCAACAGATGTCATGGGGGGGGTAATGTCCAATAAGAAATCATTGTCTTCAGGGGGGGGGGGGGGGGGGGGGGTTCCTCTGACCCCGAACAGATGCGGTAGGTCTTGCTTTCACGTTTGCCTGCTGCACCTGCCCTGTGATTCCATGCCAATTGCACTTGAGTTGATTTATTGTCTAAACCAGTTTTCAACAAGGGACCTTAAACATGTCAGGAAGGTGTAAGGCCATATGACCACCAGATCCAATAAAATATTGGAAAAACGCATGGTAAACAGGAAGTGATTTGTTACTTGTGAAGGCACTGTCCAAATACATTTGTGTTACAATAGCAAGGAGGTCTGTGAAGTTCTGAGTAATCTCTAAACACATGAACTACTCCTCAACAGCTTGGAGTATGTATTTTTAGTAGGGATATTGGCATTCAAATATATATATATATATATATATATATATATATATTTGTACATTTATTTAACCTTTATTTACCCAGGCAAGCAAGTAAGAACAAATTCTTATTTTATTTATTGTCAAAAGTATGCATAATGTTGTGTTAATTCCACGACAAGAGATATGTAATGTTAATTGTATACTGTATATCGGTATCGGTTGATATCGGTATCGTAAATTAAGAGTTGGACAATATCGGATATCGGTAAAAAAATAAAACAATATCGAACATCCCAAATTCTTTTGGTGGATTTTCAGAAAATAGGGCTAGGGCTCAAGAGTTTAACAAGCGTAGTGTAGCTCTGGGTAACATTACTTATTACGCCACTGGGAAAGACTGTTCATCACTGCATTGTCTATACAACTTAGTTTAATCCAAGTCCGTTCAGAAAGGTTATATTATTAAATAAGACATTCAGATAATGTCTGGTCACGTATTATTCTCCCAGTCTGCATGTCAGAGTGATCCATGAACATAAACACTTCACCAACGCTGCTGGATGTCAAGCTATGGGAGCCAGTTGGGGTCAAAAAGGGTAATAATGCATGTATTGCGTAAAACTTTCTAATGACGGTGTTGCTTGAGCTTGGCAGCGGTTGGCCTTCATTCAGGTGATGCATCATATTTGGGTCATAACGAAATATCTGGGGAACAATATCTCAGAATCAGAGACATCACTGTTTGGGGTGGGCCAGAGTGTGCAACACAGTGAAATGTATTGTAAGTTTGTAACATAATATTATTGCTGATAGGACATACAGACCCTCATCTGCACCTTTGTTTATGCTGTTTAATTTTCTCATATTTTATATCTCAGATTAAATTGTATTGCCTATATTTATGTCTTCCTGCCCATACCTGTACCCCAACTCCCCCTACCCGCTATCACGCCCCCAAAAATCTCACCAAGGGGATAAATAAAGGAATATCTTATGTTAACTTGAAAGACAGAGGTACTTGTAGGAGGGTTATGCCCTTTAAGATAATGTATGCATTTTGTATAGGTCCTGACTTGTTATTGTATCGCCTGACTGCTGTTCTGTTTCGTTAAGGCTTCGCTCAGCACCAGTAGCACTGTACTTCACTTCGTGTACATACACTGAATAAAAAAATTCCACCATGTACCTTTACATCCCCATATTCGTCTGACCACACCCCCTTCTGCTTACCTTCATAAGCAGGTGTGTGGTCACCTACTCGCCTCCTTCTTCACTTTCACCACAAGGAAGTGCCTCGGTAGATCCCCACTTGACGAGGTTGTTAGCTGAAGAAAGTTGAGACGTGTTTACATTGTGCTTATTTTTTTCTTCTCTCATATATTCGATAGAAAAACCTAAGTCATAATGTCTACTCCGGAGGGTCGTGTTCGCAGCGCCACTCTCCACCAGCGATTCTGAATTTCCGCCTCCGTCGTACGTCCTGGAGCGGGGCTGTTGCCTCTCTCGTGGTTGACAGCCACGCCCGGTAGGCGTCCGATGGGTAGTTCGCCTCTCCAAGGAGCTGGTGCACCGGTGCCGTTGCCTATGCGATGGCCTGGTTCTGGCTCTGGTTCCTCTGTTTCTGAGGAATCGTCCGCTGTTGGGCGGCCGGTTCCTTTGGTTCCAGGGGATTTGAGACGCAAACTTTTTGCGTCAGCTCGCTCCCGTCGCAAGATGGTGGCTTGCAGACACAAACGGCCAGGGTTTGGTGAGTTGCTGGAGCCCAGTGAGGATGCATCGGTCTCTACATGCCCGATGGAAACAGAGGATTACATGGTAGAGGCGGACGGGTTCTTATTTGAAGGCCCGGTGGAGACAGGTATCCCGCCCATCCAGGTAACACTGGAGGGGGGTGAGATGTCTCCTTGGGGCGCCTCGTTTGAAGACGTTGGAGAAGAACCTCTGACTCGTCGGCGGGATGCCCTGCTATCAGCCACATCGGAGTGTGGCTCCTTGACCAGTAGCAGCCTGCTGTATGTGAGGGATGCGGGCTCGGTGATCTCATAGGTCATTTATGGCAGCGTCGCCCGGTGAGAGGGGTGGACGTTGTCTACCCATTTTTTCCCCTCAATGGGGGCCTATGTTCGTCAGGGCCAGGTGGTGTCCCACATCATAGGCCTCACCCCCGCCTACGTACAAGTTACACGGGTGGCGGGTTTGGTCGACGGTATGAGGGAGGGCGTGCCACGGCTTGATAGGCCGATGGCCGCGCTACTCTGTTCGGAGGTGGTGTGGGAGCCGTTACGGAAGCCGGTTCCTCAAGGGAAATCAGCTAGGCGGTTGGCATACTGGAGCGACCAGTCATTTATCGCCGGAACACAATCTCTAGCTGCCGCGTCTAACATCGCACAGCCGGCAAGATTCATGTCCGGGATATTGACGGGCGGCATGGAGCAGAGTGATGTACAACATGACCAGCTCTCCCAGGCGGCAGGAGCTGTCCTGCATCTGACTCAGCTGCAGGCCATAGCCGCTGGGAAAGTGCGCGCCCTGGCAACTCTGAACCAGCGCCACTTTTGGCTGGAGCAGGCGCGTGTGCCGGAGAAGAAGAGGCTTCCACCTCTGACGGCACCCCTCTCCGATGCTAGACTGTTCGGGAAGGCCCTACAGTTGATGACCTCGACCTGTAGAGAGATGCAGGAGGAACGCTCCGTGCTTCAACCTCATTTTCCCCCTCCCGACGTCGCCGGTGGGGTCAGACGGCTGCCACGTCGTCGAGCGTCTTCCGCCGTGGCTGCTGCTGCCACCACCGCCACTGCTGGTCCTTCGAGGAAGAAGGCCAGGAGGAGAGAGGGCGCCGCCGCTACAGCCGACCCATCTACGCCCGGAGGTGACGGTAGGGACCGTCGAGACCAGCCGCCGATTGCTTACCGTCCCTCCGGGGCTCCCCGGGGTGGCAAATCCCGAGCGGCTAGACCCAGTGACTTTTTTCCCCTGTGGTCCCCTCTGTTTTTCCCTTCCCGGCCTTGCCATATGATTTGTTTGAAAAATAAAAAGTTCCCTCTAAAGGGGGACTGTATTTTTTGTTAACAAACTGTGTGTTTCTTCACCAAACATATGATGGGGTTGCAAAGTGTGAATCTTCACTAGTATGGGTTGATAGGAGGGTTACGTTCATGTTAAGAGCTTTAAGCAAGGTCTGCAGCCTACACTCGGTTGAAAAAGGGTTCCCTAACTCTGCTCCTATTACACAGGCGTTGAGTATTGGGTTTCCCCCCGTCATAGCACACGTCACTACGCACGTTGCTATTGACGATGGCTTCCGTGAGTTAGACCCGTATGACGTCTGTTGTTGTCAAAGTGTCGGGATAGAGCGTGGGTTCCACTACGCTCGATATATGTGTAACTTGAGTCGGTTGGTCACATGACTCAAGATTACCATGGCTTTTTCAATCTATGGCTCACGTGGGAAGTCTCTCTGGGGAACTCCGTCTAATCCTCTGTGGTGGGGGTGACTGGATATAAAAATGTAAAGAGTTTTTATCCTCAGCTGTGTCAAATGGGATTCATACTTTTTTGGTGCTTCTTTTCTTTTTTAATAAAAAAGTGTGGAGTATAGGAAGCACCACACCCTTCTTGTCGTTCTCCCAGGCGCCTTGAGGATTCAATGAAGGGTCTAAATTAGCCTGTTCATTGATGTGGTTGTGTCCCGACGCATGCATGGTGCTAGCTCGGGGTGTTTCTGATGGGAATCATGCGGGTAGCTAGTACGCCTTGGTTGCTTGTGGTTAAAACAGCGTTTTTATAAAGCAACTGGGATGGAGGGTTTGTCCTCTTCCGAGAACCTGTTACTGGTTCTCGACGGGTTCTCGTTCATGTCTGGGGGATGTTAACGGAATAAGATCGGAACATAGGTAGAGGGGTCTCACGCCCTTGGGGTGGGCCACCGAGCACGGTTCACACCGGCCCGTCTGGGTGGCGCCTTCTTTTCATGTTTTTTGATCGACACGCATATCTGCCCCTTCTCACGGAGTAGGCAGGTCGGCGTGGTTAGGGCACGGGACTGGTTTTGGTCACGCTGGTCCAGGTCAGTTAACCCGTTGTCCGCCGGGGATGCAGATCTGCTGTTCTGGTACCCTGAGGGACTTGGGCGTTTTTTTCGGGGGGAAAATGCCGGGTCGGCCCGGGGTGTCACAAGGTTAGGCGTTATGGAGACCCTTGTTGGGTACTCTTTGTACCTGGCACTATCATAAGGGGCTGGTTCTCTTTTCTTCGCTCCTCTTTCACGCATGGCGAAGAGAGGGCTGTTGGGGTGGTCTTCTGGACCTCCTCTGGTAACCCTGTGTGCTTCCCGAGCCGCCGGGCCCGGTCCGAAGTAAAGTTTCGTTGATACCGTAGACCTGGGATAACCCTTTTTCTTGAGGGGTTATAGGAACAACCACCGCATATGGTACCAAGGGGGTGGTTGATTCCCTGGTGTGTTGGAGCAGAGTCAACTCCCGGGTTGCGTGTAGCTTATTCCCAGTGGAAGAGTGCGTCGCGTGCTTCCGCGTTTTCTCTGATTGGCCATGACGCCCATGTGACCACGGCAGCGCGAGAGAGCTGCAGCGTGGAAATAGGCTGTCTATTGCCTCACGCTGCAGCGTGGAAATAGGCTGTCTATTGCCATTCTCTAAGACAAACTCTAACCTTAACCAGCTCCTTAACAGCGCCTAAACTTAACCCTTCTAACCTTAACCAACTCTGAAACAATGCCTAACCTTAACCTTAACCTTAACCATGCCTAACCTTAACCTTAACCATAACCAACTCCGAAAGAATATTGCCATTCTCTAAGACAAACTCTAACCTTAACCAGCTCCTTAACAGCGCCTAAACTTAACCCTTCTAACCTTAACCAACTCCGAAACAATGCCTAACCTTAACCTTAACCTTAAGTTAACATGCCTAAACTTAACCGGCCAAAGAATGCACGTTAAAAAAAAAAAAAAAAAAAATGAAGGGATTCAAACTTGTCACCAACGGACCCCAGGACCGCAGCGCTGCCAGTTGAGCTAAGCGTCGAATGAAAATCATCGGGGATTACAGCTACATAATGCCGCAAGCTCTGCCGCTCCGCTCTGCGGCTGCCGCGGGGCGCGTCGCAGCCAATCAGGGAAAACGCGGAAGCACTTGGCAGCACTCTTCCTCTGGGAATAAGCAATAAGCTCCCGGGTTACCCGGTTGAGTGTGCCCCTGCACGTTCATGACGTCTGCCAATCATGTCAGCCTTCTCTGCCTCAACCCCTCTGGGTGTTTTTTTTTTTATGGAGGCTTTGTCATGGTGATCAACAACGCCAGCATACGCCCCTTCCGCCGGGGGGGCTGTTTTCAGCTGACTCCTTTGGCGCCTGTCTCGTCCGCAGTGATCCAGGCTCAGGTTACAGCCTGCTGCCTGGTTTCCCCGGTGCACTGCCTGCTTCCGTTGGTTAACCTTTTGAGTGCTTACGGCCATGCTGACTGCCTGTGTTTCAGAGTCAGTGTGCCAGGCGGTGTGCTATTGGGGGGAAAGGGCCCGCTCTTGGAGGGGCCCTATCCGAATACGCTGGCGATGTGGGGGGCGGTGTCACTGAGTGACCACCTGGTGGGGTCTTGATGCCTGGCGTCATTGACCTCTCCAGGCCCCCTTTTTTCCAGGGGATCCAGTCCCTTCAGTGGGACTGGGTCTTCCTTCGCGCTCCGCTGCTACGGCCTTGCCACGGGGTTAGGGTTGCTCTTGACCCCGTGATTTTGGGGGCAGTAACGAGGTTGTTCCTTCTGTTCGTTCCCTGGTGGCATGCGGGTTGTGCGTGTGTGTAGTCTTGGGGTCAAGCCACGGTCTGCTCACCCTGTGCGTTGAGTTGCTTGAGTTCCTCTTCTCCTGGTCGGATCCGTCTCCCTCCCGTAAGCCTCCAATAGGGAGGGTATCCTCCATTAGGGAGGGTCAGGGGGGCTCGGTCCTCCCCGGTCTGATGGTTGTGGGGGGCCTCAGCGGGGTGTATTTGTCGGGCTAAGGCTCCCGCTCAGCCCCCGTTGTGCTACTGGTGCTGAGCGAAGCCTTAACGAAACAGAACGTAAGGTTATGTATATAACCAAGTTCTGTGAGTTATGGTGCGCTCAGCACCAGGACGCCGCTGCTGCCCTTGATCTCGCCTTGTGGTGAAAGTTTGGGAAGGAGGCGAGTAGGTGACCACACACCTGCTTATGAAGGTAAGCGGAAGGGGGTGTGGTCAGACGAATATGGGGATGTAAAGGTACATGGTGGAATTTTTTTATTCAGTGTATGTACACGAAGTGAAGTACAGTGCTACTGGTGCTGAGCGCACCATAACTCACAGAACTTGGTTATATACATAACCTTACGTTTTGCCTAGATAGTGAATGACTATCTAAGAGCTGGTGTGTGTGTGTGGGTGTGGGTGTGTGTGTGTGTGTGTGTGTGTGTGTGTGTGTGTGTGTGTGTGTGTGTGCGTGCGTGTGTGTGTGCGTGCGTGCGTGCGTGCGTGCGTGCGTGCGTGCGTGCGTGCGTGCGTGCGTGCGTGCGTGTACTGTATCATGGATATCGGTTGAAAAACATTTATTGCTCTGTTCACTTTTTGGAGAGAAAAGTTTATCATCTACTGCTAACGATTTATTGGCAAATTCAGGAAGATAGAGACGCCGGCTTTCTGATTAGCCCAGATAAGGCCTGGGGGGTCCTACTAATCACCCCAAAGTACCAGAAAATACCAGAAAATACCCCAAAATACCCTAAGATACCCCAAAGTATACCCCAAAATACCAGAAAATACCAGAAAATACCCCAAAATACCCTAAAATACCCCAAAGTACCAGAAAATACCAGAAAATACCCCAAAATACCCCCAAAATACCCCAAAATACCCCAAAATACCCTAAAATACCCCAAAGTATACCCCAAAATACCAGAAAATACCAGAAAATAGCCCAAAGTATACCCCAAAGTACCAGAAAATACCAGAAAATACCAGAAAATACCAGAAAATACCCCAAAGTATACCCCAAAATACCAGAAAATACCCCAAAATACCCCAAAGTATACCCCAAAGTACCAAAAAATACCAGAAAATACCCCAAAATACCCTAAAATACCCCAAAGTATACCCCAAAATACCAGAAAATACCAGAAAATACCCCCAAAATACCCTAAAATACCCCAAAGTATACCCTAAAGTACCAGAAAATACCCCAAAATACCCTGAAATACCCCAAAGTATACCCCAAAGTACCAGAAAATACCCCAAAATACCCCAAAATACCCCAAAGTACCCCAAAGTATACCCCAAAATACCAGAAAATACCCCAAAGTACCCCAAAATACCCCAAAGTATACCCCAAAATACCCCACAGTACCCCAAAATACCCCAAAGTACCCCAACATATCCCAAAATGAAAAACAAAAATGTGCACATTTTGTGTAATAGTGTGTAATAGTGTAATAGTGTGTAATAGTGTAATACTGTAATACTGTAATAGTGTGTAATAGTGTAATAGTGTGTAATAGTGTAATAGTGTAATAGTGTGTAATAGTGTAATAGTGTGTAATAGTGTAATAGTGTGCTAGTGTAATAGTGTAATAGTGTGCTAGTGTGTAATAGTGTAATAGTGTGTAATAGTGTAATAGTGTGCTAGTGTAATAGTGTAATAGTGTAATAGTGTGTAATAGTGTAATAGTGTGCTAGTGTAATAGTGAAATAGTGTAATAGTGTGTAATAGTGTAATAGTGTAATAGTGTGTAATAGTGTAATAGTGTGCTAGTGTAATAGTGTAATAGTGTAATAGTGTGTAATAGTGTAATAGTGTAATAGTGTAATAGTGTGTAATAGTGTAATAGTGTTCTAGTGTGTAATAGTGTAATAGTGTAATAGTGTGTAATAGTGTAATAGTGTGTAATAGTGTAATAGTGTGTAATAGTGTAATAGTGTGTAATAGTGTAATAGTGTAATAGTGTGCTAGTGTGTAATAGTGTAATAGTGTAATAGTGTGTAATAGTGTAATAGTGTAATAGTGTGTAATAGTGTGTAATAGTGTGTAATAGTGTAATAGTGTGCTAGTGTAAAGGGTAATAGTGTGTAATAGTGTAATAGTGTAATAGTGTGTAATAGTGTAATAGTGTAATAGTGTGTAATAGTGTAATAGTGTAATAGTGTGTAATAGTGTAATAGTGTGTAATAGTGTAATAGTGTGTAATAGTGTAATAGTGTGTAATAGTGTGTAATAGTGTAATAGTGTGTAATAGTGTAATAGTGTGCTAGTGTAATAGTGTAATAGTGTGTAATTTTGTGTAATAGTGTGTAATAGTGTAATAGTGTGTAATAGTGTAATAGTGTGTAATAGTGTAATAGTGTGTAATAGTTTAATAGTGTGTAATAGTGTATATTACACTATTACACACTATTACACTATTACACTATTACACACTATTACACTATTACACATTATTACACAAAATTACACACTATTACACTAGCACACTATTACACTATTACACACTATTACACTATTATATTATTACACACTATTACACTATTACACACTTATACACTATTACACTATTACACACTATTACACTATTACACACTATTACACTAGCACACTATTACACTATTACACACTATTACACACTATTA